>NC_140963.1:51274568-51484568 GCF_056783735.1 Eptatretus burgeri
CGTTTTTAACCATGAAGCCTTTTGTTACGATTAATACGCCGGTGCACTATTCGAAAGCCTTTTTTTATATTCATATTTTTTTCATTTTTATGGAAATCCACTTAGCGCATCCTGGAGCTGAATGTTAGGTCTATATGTGTGTAAAGTTTCATCAAGATCGGTTCACTGGTCTAGGAGCTTATTGGTTACAAACAAAGAGACAGACAGACAGACAAACAGACAGAAGGACTGCCATTTATATAGTAGATATATATAGTGTTTTTTTTTTTTTTTACCCCATCCCTTAATGGAGAAGAATCACTTATTTTGTGTCTTATCAAGACAAAAGACTTGTGTCCGAAATGTACAGTGCAATACAAGACACATAGATGCTTCTTGCCATACTGGATGGGACTATCCTCATAATGTACATGTTGTGAGTGAGTGATGTACATTAGGTTCATGAGCAATGATTGAACATATCTGTACAACCGCCTGGGCAACAGTATGTATGTACATGCATAAATATACATCGATGCAGATAACAAATAGGAAAACAAACAATGTACATTTTCAGTCGTGTGCAAAAATATTGGCACCCTCACATTTTTTCAAATAACTCACAATTTTTTCAAAAAATAAGTTGAAATTGACAAAAGTATTTGGTCTCCACAATACTTTGTTTCACCACTGTTAATATTACAGAACCTTTGTTTTTGATTCAGAACTTAATATATCCTTTTAAATCAGAAAATAAAAATAAATGGCATTGACAAAATTATTCACACCCTGGACTTAATATTTGGTAGCACAGCCTTTGGACAAAATAACTGCTGTCAAACACTTCCTATAGCCATGAATGCACTTCCTACACCTCCCAACTGGCAGTTTGGCCCACTCTTCTTGTGCAAACTGCTCCAGTTCCCCAGGTTTGAACGGTACCTTCTTCCAACTGCTGTTTTCAGATCTCACCACAGGTGTTCAATGGGATTTAGATCGGGACTCATTGCTAGCCACTTCAGAACAGTCCAGCGTTTTGTCTTGGACCATCCCTGAGTGCTTTTAGAAGTGTGTTTGGGGTCTTTGTCCTGCTGCAAGACCGATAATCTTCGACAGAGACCCAGCTTTCTGACACTGGGTTGAACATTGTGCTCCAAAATACCTTGGTAATCTCCTGATTTCATGATGACATGAACGCATTCAAGGCACCCAGTGCCAGAGGCAGCACAGCAACCCCAAAACATCACTGAACCTCCTCCATGTTTGACTGTAGGGAAGGTGTTCTTTTCTTTGAAGGCTTCATTTTGTTTTCTGCAAACATTGAGATGATGTGCTTTACCGCAAAGCTCTAATTTTGTCTCATCTGTCCACAGGACATTCTCCCAGAAGGATGTTGGCTTGTTCAGGTGTGTTTTGGCAAATTCCAGTCAGACTTTCTTATGTTTCTCTCTCTCAGCAGTGGGGTCCTCCTGAGTCTCGTACTATAGTCTCCTACCCCCTTTCATTGAGTTGGTGATGGAAGGTTGCAAGTTGAAACTGTCGTACCTTGTGTCTGAAGGTCAGCTTGAATCTGTTTGGCAGTTGATCGAGGTGCTTTCTCCACCATTCGAACAATCCTTCACTGCAATCTTCGATCAAGTTTTCTCTTGCGGCCACGTCCAGGGAGGTTGGCTGCAGCGCTCTGGGCTTAAACTTCCTGATAACATTGTGTCCAGTGAACACAGGAACATCAAGGTCTCTGGAGATGGACTTGTAGCCCTGAGATTATCCATGCTTGGTTACAATCTTGTGTCTGACCACCTCAGGCTATTCTCTGGTTTTCTTTCTTTTCTCCATGCTCATTGCGGTACACACAGTTACACAAAACAGCAGAATGACTCCTTTTTTCTATTCAAACTGCTTGAATGATTAATTTTTATATTGCAGGCACCTGCAACTCACTACAGGTGAGTTCAATTCCAAAGTAAAGGAGAATCACCTGCTTGAAACCTAATTATTTCCAACAACTTCTGAAAGGTGCCAATAATATTGTCCGGGATATTTTCGTATTTCTGTGTGGAATAAGCTAAGATTTAGTAATTTTTTAACAGCTTTTTTTTGTTTGTTTCACTGCAAACCAAAGAAATATATTTGTGGATACCAAAAGATTTTCAAATTTCAACAATTTTCTGGAAGAAATGGTACACTATTTGAAGAAAAGTGCAAAGGTGCCAATATTTTTGGCCACGACTGGATGTAATTTTGAACGAACTTCTGAAACCTTTTTGAAGATAATACGCGCAATCAACATGAAAATATCAAAATCAGTAAGGGCCCTGTCACACCTTGACGTTTCAACCAACAATGGCAACGTATAAAAATGTATGTAAAACGTTGGCGTACGCTGAAATTTTGATGTTTTTTTAAAGTTTTGGGTGTATTCATAACGTGTTGGTCGTATGCATAACATATTAGTAACGGGCACAGAACGTTTCGTTGTGTTATTGATAACTTTTACCAACGAATGCTTCGCCTGTCGGCGTTCACAACCTATGCCCAACGATAGTTTAACTTCGGCATAGTGCGCCAAACGTATCGCCGGCGAACTCGTGGCGTAGCCTGTTAAGAACCTGCCGGACGCCGATTTAAATCATAACCGCCTGAGAATTTGAAGTGTCAACATCGCAGTCACACCTTGACGATTTTGCCAGCATATGCCGACCTATGAAAAATGTGTCTAAAACGCTAGGCGCACGTCGAATACGGTATGGGTAAGTTGTGTATACGTTAAGAGTAGGCTGGAAAACAATGAAGTACGCCGTCATATTACGTGGTACGTGTAATACGTCGTGAAATTTCAAGCATGCTAAAAAATTTACGACGCACTCTGTGTATGGCTAACACGTTCCGCATGCGTTGTCATATATTCCTGGCACGCTCCGCGATCGTTTACACACGACGGACACACGTTACTTGTAGGTTACTCATCAGTCGAAACACGTCAAGGTAATATTTAACATACCCGCAACCTAATTTTCAACCAATGGGTAACGTCCTTTTAACCCATGAGTAGCGTGCTCTGAACCTATGTTTAACGTGCTTGAAACCTATGAGTAAAGTGCATTGAACCTATTTGTAACTTGCCTTGAACCAATGACCAGCGTGCTATGAACCTATGAGTAACGTGCGTTTAACCTATGTGTAGCATGCTTTGAACCTAAGTATAACGTGCTTCTAAACTTTGAGTAACATGCTATGAACCTATTTGTTGCGTATCTAAAACGCACATTGTCGTATGTCGACGAATTAGATTGACGTCTTCCGGAAGACCACAGCACTTACTGAACGTGTTTCTAACTTACATCTACCGTATAATGGCGTATTGGCAGAGTTAAGGGAAATTGGTATATACAAATGGGATTCACAAGAGGAACCCATCATTGCTCCAGACTCCATGTTGAGTAGATGTCAATACCAGTCGTATCAGTAGTGGTAATACTATTAGCAGTAGTTGGTGTGTGTGACAGTAGTAATAGTAGTAGTAGTAGTTGTAGTATTAGCATTGGTAGTAGTAGTATGTCTATGTCAGTCGTCGTATGTGAGCGTGATGGGGACGGTGTGGGTGATGATGGATCCTCTTATCGTCCACGAATAGGAGACTACTTTGCACCATTGTTCGATGTTCTTTTCGGCTAATTTTTTTCCTCATTTCCACGATGAAATATTTCTTTGTTTTACTTTTTAAAGTATTAAAAACGACTTTGACAAATGCATAATGTACTAGTAATGAACACAGAACGCTTCGATAACTTATAGATAAGTTATACCAACGATTGTTTATCGTGTTTTAGTCGTCCACAACCTATGCCCAACGATAGTCTAGCGTATGCATAGCGTAATAATTCCCAAGCACATTATTCATAGGTTACAAATAAGTCACGGGTACCCTAAACATTACTTTGATGTGTTTCGACGTATGAGGAACTTTCAAGGAGCGTGTTGCGAAGTGTGAACAACGTTTGTTTAGCGTGCTTACAAAACGTTACTCATAGGTTAGAAATAAGTTTCGGGTATGCGAATGTTACCTCTACGTGTTTCAACTTATGGGTAACATACAATTAACGTGTGTCAACGATTGCATAACGTGCCTGCAACTTATGGCCAGCGTAGCGGAGCGTGTGAGCCAAATGCCGAGTACGTCGTAAAATTTCAAGCATGCAAAATTTTTTGGACAACCAAAAAGTACAACGTTTTAAACCAGCGTAATACGACTTATGGTAGTGTTTTTCAGCGTGCACTTAACGTACACAAAACATACCCATAACGTGTTCAACGTGTGCCAGCGTTTTAGACAAATTTTTCATAAATCGACATACGCTGGCGAAATCGTCAAGGTGTGACAGCCCCTTAATGGAGGCCGAGGGCAGATCCAGATCCATAGTTTTGGGGTTGGGGGCACAGAATGTGGTACCCCCGAGGGGTGGATCGGTGCAGAAGCTTTCACTGTAGCGAGTCGATATTTAGTGGTAAAATAATTGCCATTCTCTTCCAAGTTTTCCTTTTTTGGATGGCCCATTCCTTCGTGACCAGGCTGAATTCACACCTTGGTAATTCTCAGTTTCCTTTTTCTTTGTTCAACTCCCTGCATTCAACTTGTAAATGTTTGTATTAATTTGTTACTATTCAACGTTATTTACAGGTGTTCAAAATGTTTCTTTTACAGCTGTTCATTATTTACCAAAAATAAAAATAACGCTACTTACCCTCAGGTTCTCATGCTTTTGGGCCATTTAAAAACTACATAATGCATTCTTTTGCCAAAATCTTTTGCCAAAACCAAAAATTTAAAAACTACATAATGCATTCTTTTGCCAACCCCCGTAATGCTCCATAATGCTTCAACACACACCCCCAGAAATATTACATAACACTCGATTAAGACACCCCCTTCCCCCTATTTCATATCTTAACCCCGGGATGCTATTTATCCCGTTGTTATTTTTTCAGTGACTGGGAACTGTATTTTGAAAAAATAAAGGTGGTTCAGTGTACCGTCAATAAGACCAGGCAGTCGTCAGATTCCTTGCAATGACATCATCGGACGATAGATTGGAGTGATGCGATTGTTTATAAACATATTCAATTGCTTTAATTTGAAAATAAGATTACATGTCTGTGGAAATAGCAATGATGGAATTTAAATAAAGCGATTTACTTTTATCATCCACATCTTAAATACGAACATTGTTAAATAAAGGGCACCTGCAACAAAATTGTCATCGATTGATTAATTAGCGTTACATAACACGGCACTAGAAACACCCTGTAACACTCCGTAACGTTTGGACGTACACCACCACCACCATCCTCCCCAATGTGTTGGGTAATTTTTGAATGACCCCTTTTCCACAGCTGTCCTGTCCATTTTCTTCTTCTCCATTAGATTAGAATGACCTCTAATCTTCGTGGGGATCGCGTCGACATTTAATCACTTCAATTTTCTCATCCCAAACTGGGAATACAGGCCGGTGTTGTACAAATTGCCTTCAAAATTGGCGCTGCAAATGATACGTGAAGCAGTTGGGCCATGCCACTTTCCACTGATCAGTTTTACCTTGGCTATCCGTATTTTCCTTACAGCTGGATCTTTTGGGAAAACATGCACACTCACACCGTCTTTTGTTGTATTGCTACAACCAGCAACAAGGCCTCAAGCTGGCATTGTCAGTTGTTTTTCAGAGCTTATGTGGGCCACACGTAATCACAAGCCCTGCGGAAAAAGTACCCTGGAGATGATGTAGTGGGTCACATGATGTAAATGTAATCACATCGCTGTTTTTTTTTTGGTGGGGGGGCGAGGGGGGGAAATGAATCGGCATACAAGGACACCAAAAACATTAAAATGTTTGTTTAAAGATATATATTCAAGAAAACAATGACTAAGTGTTAAGTGAAGCCATATCTATTCATTAAACCAAACATTAATTCCTGATTCTGTGGCCCTTTAAATTCTAACTGTCAACCCCAACCCCACCAAACATCACAATATCATGCAATTCAAAGAATCTGCTCTTCACATATTGTTAGCTACATATTTCTTCAACCAGATAAGACTCCATCAACATATCACATGCAATGATGGAAGAATTATTGAGCAGCCACCCACTTAACACCCACTCCCAACCATAACAATGTCCCAAAGGTTTACTTTTTTTCCCCACTTCCCGCACCCCAACCCCTCGGTAAACATCAGTTTTCTCCATTTCCATACTTTTCTCAAACTCCGTTTTAAACCCATCCTCTTCACTTTTACCAATGTAACATGTACTTCAATGTTTTTTTGCATTCCAATTTGATGATAAAACTGTGCCAGATACAAATAATTTGAGAAAGTCAAAAGACGAAGATTTTTGCAATTTGACCTTTTGACATTGCCCCACGGGGGGGGGGGGGCAGGACCAAAAATGATACTGCTCTCACACCTTCTTTCCATGTGGTGATCATAACTACCATGTTTGGTGAATTTCTGCCCAACCATTTAGAAGGAAATCACGTGACGGACAGAGACAGACAGACAGACAGACAGACAGACAGATCCCCCCCCCCGTTTTTTTTCAAAAAGTGTGGGGATTAAAATTACAATGAAAGGAAAATGAAGGAGAACCTTCACCTTGTAAGCTGCAACAAAGCGCACAAACAATGGGAAGAATGCAGATGGTGGAAGTGTTTTTGGCGTTTCTCCGAAGAACTCGACAGTCGTCTGATAAACCTCCTAGCAGGGAAAAACCAAACGGTGGTCCACAATGAAATGCACAGCAGATTGTCAGCAACACAACTTACCACCAAATACACAAAACACAAGCACCCGAGGCTCCGAGAAGAGGATTCGCTCATCTACACTTCCCTTTTCATTCTCTGAATTATTACGTCCCAACAAGTATTGCATGTAATCCTTTAACAACCAGCTGCACACGACCTCCCCAAGACCACACCACCTACCTGGGTCTACTCAATCACTAATCTCTACAGAACATTGCAAAGCTTCTCATCACAACATTCACATAAAAACGATCATCCAAGTTGCTGCGAAGACCTGCTTCCCTGAAGATATCAAACATCCACAAATAACACAACCTTTACACGTATAATTGTAAATCACCATGCGTTGCTGCGGTGCAGGTGGTAACTGATACACACAGCACGTACGGTACTGGACTGTACCCATCTCCGCATCAACACTGCGCTCGTAACGTAATCTTCCGTGTAATCGCAATCAATTCCTTTGTTTTGAGTTATTGTTGCCCTGTGTGATTTTTTTTTAACCATGCTCCCAAGAGGAAATCTGTTGCTAATGGTGAACCAAGTGCAAAAAAGTCGAGAAAACTGATGTCCGACTCGGAAAGTGGAGGTTTTGGATAAACTTGGTCGAGAAGAGAATGCGTTCATTTTATTTATTCGCTGGTTTAGGAGCTGCAGAGCGATTTATGAAAGATACACATTGACGGATTACAAAAGGAAACGATATAAGAGACTACGGTAATATGGGAGGAATGGTGGTGGCTTTTGGGGCTAGCAGGATGGGCTACAGGTATGCACACTCTCCTCTAAGCTGTCTAGCCTTGGTTTGAATCCCGAGCCAGATATAAACTGTGATTCATCAATGTGTGCCATCCCTCGGATGGACATTAAACTGGGCGTTCCATGTGCCGGCATTAGTTGGTGGGCGTTTAAGACTCCACGGTGTCCTTTGCGAAGAGTACGCGAGCCATCGACGGCGCCTTGGCCAAATTCCTGTCCTAACTACTGCTGGGAAGGAAATGGCAAACCACCCAGTATAACCCTTGCTCAGGAAGCTGCGTCAGTGGCACCAACGCTCTGTGAAGAGTTCGGTATATCAGAGAGGACAGAGAGGTGGGGCTTTAAACCAATTACAGAAGGGAAGGAATGCGCTTGATCTGCTTTTGAATGTTTAATCTGCTTCAAAAGCAGGACACTTCATCGCAAAGCTGATTTATATTTATTCTACATGTTTATTTTAATTGGTTTGTGATTATTTTTGGCTGCCACCCTCTTTCCTCTATATTTTCTCGAAGCCCAGGAACCTAACCCCATTATTACCATACACAATTAGTTTTAACTACTGTGGTTTTGAATATTACACCATTCGGCAGCAGCAAATTTCAACAGAATTACCAGATCTGACAATTTTTTTTTAAATCATTTCATATCCTGATATGAAAAAAATTGCACTATTCGCCAGCAAATTCAACTTCAGTGAGTTTCCCAGTAATTTCTGTGGAAAGCAGCCTGTCTTGTTTTCGTGGGTCCCCAATTGGCTGTGAAACGTCACAGGTTTCGAGAGATCCAAGTCGATAGTGGAGTGCAACACAAAGTTAAACTCGAAGTGCACTCGGTAGAGCGCATACCTCCGCCACGTAATGCCTGATCCACAAGAACATATCGGGCCCAATATATTATTTGAAATATCATGCTACACAGTACTACATAATATTTTGCCCGATCTCTCAATGGTGAAAAATAACTGAAAAAATTATCAGATCTGGATCCGGATTCAGATCTTCACTGGGAAAACCAGAATTGAATCAATTCTTCCTTGTTACACACTCAACCTTCCCACCGAATTTCATCTGGATCCGTCCACAACTTTTTGAGATATCTTGCACACAGACAGACAAACAAACAGACAAACAAACGAAGACAGAGAGGGGGTGAAAACATAACCTCCTTCACCTTTGGTTGCGGAGGTAAAAAGAGATTTGGACATTTCCAAGCTAATTTGACAATGTCATATAATTTGACTTCCGTTCGGCTCACAATACATGACAGGCCACAAACCACTGTACATGGGGTGCGGACAATCACCTTGGCAGTTTTGTAATCTTCGGAAAGCTTGGTGAGGATGGGGCCATTCTTGGAAACAAACTCTTGCAGCAAGGTGCTGCAGTCATGGAGTGACACCTCTCGCTGAGCTAGCTCCATGCCTTTCTGGAGTTCCTGCATACCCTCCGCCATGCCTTCCAGTGAGACTGTGGATTATAAAAGGTACAGAAGAAATCAAACTCTGTTCATTTGTTAGCCCCGCCCCTTTATTTTTTTTTTAACACAAGCAAGATATAATTTTAACAGAACTTGAAGGCACGTGGTCCATCAGAAAAGAATGTATAAGAGAACTCTCATGCATCAGTCACATTTGACTCTGACCAGTTATCCCAAGGCTTAAATGCGATAATAATGCACACATGAGTCGCGTGTGAGGTCTTCGATCCAGCTCGAGTGGAGGATTACACCCCGAATGCTCGAGCCGAGGCAATATTGCTGCATGCATCCTTCTCCACATGTTTTGGCTCCTTTGTACTCAATGTTCGGAAAAGAAAGCCTCTCCACGCATTAAGTTGATATGATTTTAATAAGAAACACCGTGAAATTTCCACATCTTTTTCTGTAGTTTCTCTGACTCTTCTCCTGGTGTAATTGGAGGAGGGGTTGCCGTGGGGTGAAGGGACTGGACTTGTGCAACAATGCAAATATGGAGGCGGGAGGTCAACAGAGATGGGTTCATAACCATACAAAGGACGGGGGCACAGGGAAACATGGGCTTGCAGGACAACCAACGGACAAAAACCTCATTGTTTGGCATCCATGGGAGGAATAAACTCCTCCTTGATTGCCCTGTTGAGTGCAGAGACAAAAGTGATCTCATAAAGATGATGTTGCTGGTACCCAGAGTGCTCTGCTAAGTGACGTCAATTCCCACAATCTCAGTGGCAGTGTTTGTGTGAAAGTCAAGTCTGGTGTTATATCATGTATCTGTCTGCATATGTGCATGATCATTTGTAGCCTGCTCAATTTTGCTGAATTGGTTTATAATCCTTGGATTTGAAACTTGTGAATCAGAGGGGGACAATTAATCAGAGGGCAGCAAATCAATGTTGAGGGGACAGCCATAGGGGATAAGGGGAGTAGGAAAGACTAGTTCATTAATAAACAAAAGTGTTTGGTTTCTGTGTGCAATGATAGGACATGTGTCAAAGTGTGTTCAGAACAGATCAGATTAAAAGTGCCGACCTCCATTCCAAAATGTATCTGACGCTGCACCACCCTTCCCCACCAATCGTTTAAGTAGTTTCCCTTTGTAAACTGGATATGTGTTTTCGTTGACAAGGATTGTGCAAGCTCCATGAACCAGCAACCTCCCTCCACCCTCTCCGAAGAAGGTGAACATAGCACCTCAACAACCATGCGCGTAGATCAGGGACAGGCATGGTAAATGGAAACATCTCCAAGCAGTCAAAAGCTACCAGGAGCCACAAAAAGATTAATGGTGGACCAGCGGGAGCACGCGGCTTCACATGGTCGCGAAGTGGTAAAATGCCAGATTGGGAGGAAACGGGGGATGCGAAGACAGAAGACAGTACAGTTGAGAAGAGCTGGGGGGAAAGCAAAATGAAGTTTTGAAAAACAGTTAGAGAGCTCAGGGGAGACCACGATAGTTGAGCAAGTTGAGAGGCGACTGAGCTGAAAGAGATCGGGACATCAAGTGTATCTGGGAACAATGAACCGTAGAGCCCGGACAAACCGCACTCTCTCTCCGCCAAAATCATCGCCTCATCCCATTAACACCACAGGCAAGCATCACAGGTGGGGAAGGTTTCCTCTCTCGTGATCTCTGTCACATCTCGGTGCACGTGTGTGATTGAGGTAATGCTTTCATTTTAAGCCATCGAGATAATGTTGGCATGTGGGAATATAGTTACTTGGAGAATGATCAAAACAAATCCTTGCTTCTTGTTCTCCCCCACCGCCCCCCACTTCATTAAAGAACAAGAAAGGAACTCTTTGACGTCGCGACATTGTCAGATATGCCTCCGCCCACGTTATTACATCATTATACGTACTTGTACCAGGTTTGATTTAAATTCCTGAACCCAGATGAAGAATATTAAATCATTCTGGCTGCCAGACCATGCATCCGATCAGGTTGAAATTCAAAACACGTGTTGCCCATGACTACGAGATCATAACTGCTAAGTTTCATGCCGATTGATGAAGCGGTTCAAGAGAAATAATTTTTTAAAGATTTTTGTTAAATTCAATATGGCTGCCAGACCGTGTGACCTGTTAACTATTCTTAAACACCCTGGTATCCCCAAGGATTGGGAAACATAGGGGTGAAGTTCCCCTCAATCTGTCAAGCCGTTCTGGAAAAGAAGATTTCAAAACGTTTATTCTATAAAAAAAAAAATAATCGCTGCCAAACCATGTGACCTATGAGGTCAGAGGTGGAGAAATTATTAGTTCTCATAGATAGGCGATCATACCTGTAAAGTTTCACATCGATCTGTTCAGCCGTTTCGGGGAAGAAGATTTTTGAAGGTTTTTATGGAAAAATTATGGCTGTCAAAACAAGTCACCGATGACGTCATCGATTCCCCCCCCCCCCATACAATCTAGCCATAGATGACCCTCAAAATTATTTATACTAGTCAGATCAAGTGTTTGACTTCTGGAATTATGACGTCATAATGAAGCCACCATCATTAAAAATAAAAAATATATGAAAAATAAAATAAAATCGCACTCATTTCCCATTGGGAGTACTTCACACGTTCCAAGTTTTAATTTTTTTTCCATGGAGCGGTTTAGGAGATACAGAGGTCCAAAGTTTTTCCTTTTTTTCCCCAACATGGCTGCCACACCACATGACCTATGACACCATAATCATAATTAAACCATTTCACAGGAGTCGTCGCACCAATGGTGAAAAGTTGGTGTGAATCTGATAAGCGGTTTCAGAGAAAACAGAGAAAATTAGCACAGACGGACGGACGGCAACTCAAAAACATAACACCATTGGCGACTGTCAGCGGAGGCATAAAAACCATGCTCTTCCACTGCTGGAGTGTTGGTCGGATGTGCAGTTGCGAATAGGGAATAAGTAAACTCGGCACAAGTAAATCCATGGCCGTTGGAAATTGGCATCAAAACCCCTCGTTAGGAGGGTACAAACGTGATGGTTCATCGAGGGTCTTCGCACTATCCCCCATCCTCGTCAAAATGACAAACACATCACAGGCGGCAGACTTGGAGGTTCCGTGCGTCGACAACCAAATTCAAGATATTTTCGGCTTTCCCGCCGGACGGCCCCAAGGACGATTCGTCACTAAATTGGTGACCGTCCAGGTGGAAGATTGGACCTCGTGTCCCATCCACACAGTCAACCGGAACAATATTCTGGCAATTGAAACTTGTGAATCAGAGGGCACGTTGGAATATTAAATGGGAACTACAATTCTCACAGATTTGACGTTGATAATACCCCCCTTGATACAATCATATTTCATTTTTAGGGTGACACACACACACACACACACACACACACACACACACACACACACACACACACACACACACACACACACACACACACACACACACACACACACACACACACACACACACACACACACACACACACACACACACACACACACACATCAATGGTGGTGGGGTGAGGGTAATCATGTTATTATTCAATGTACAGTATCTGTGGTGTAGCGGTTCAGTGGTGGAGTGGTGGGGTTTGATCCTCAAGTGCTCAGCAGTAAATATACACACACTTATAACAGAATGGCAACCTGGATCGGGTTCAAGATTTAACGCGAGCACACCATGCTCTGTCACAAAGTTAAAATTTTCAAACGTATTTCAAAAACAACGTTTTACTGAATCCAAGATGAGAGAACATGGACATATGGCAATGATGAAGCATCTTTTATTTTTGGAAAGATTCTTTTAATTTCACATAAAGGAAGAAATAAAAAAAATGGGACCAAGATGGGATGAGTTCCACGAATGTACGAGGATTAGAAGACCGAGAGTTACCTTTTGCAGCTTTCTCCAGGAAGCAAAAGTCATCGTGGAAGTCGCTGATCTCAGGAAACCTGTTTTTAACCACTTTCTCCAAGTAATTAATCAGGGTTTGCTTGCGGTCTGTGGATTTTGTCTGTGAAAGCTGCCAAGAGAAAAAGCCCAATATTTATCAGACATTTCTGCTTTTGATGAAATTCTTAACGCTCAAATTGTTTCGGGGACAGTCCACATATATTACATGGAAACACGGCACAGGATATGCATCTTTATATACTCCCTTCCCTTTCCCATGGGGGTGCTACTTGGCTCTCTGACCAGTGCAGCAAGAGCATATTAAACTGGCTGTAATGAAATAATGAAATGGTTTTGTTCACCACCTGACCTAAGCTTGTTCCCAAAGCATGAGGGAGAGTCAAAAGGTCACGCTCCCTCCCATCCCTGGAGGCATGATGGAATGAATGGTCCTGTGCTGGTGAAACTTGGCAGTGGGGTGGGATTTGTGATTCCATTGAAATAGAAGCTGTGTTTTTGGCTCCGAGACCAGGATTCAGGAGCAAAAAATTTCGACTGACATTTATCAGGCAGACTCGCATAACTGAGCACCAAGCTGTAGTTTCAAGGATTAATTCACAAAAACAGCAGCAGCAACTAACTTTTTTAGTCTTGCACAAAAACAAGGCTCAGGTCAGACATTTCAACCACCGAGTGGCCTTCGACACGGGGACATGACAAAGGCCACTCAAGTGGTGGAAACCTAGACCCATGTCTTGCCTAAAAAATTTGAGACTAAAAATAGTTTGCTGATGTTGATTTTTTTTTTTTTGTGAATAATGACTTCCCAAAGACAATAATTTCTTAACTTTGAAAGGATGTTTCGCTGGCTGTTCTGTGTAGTTGCACTTTAATATTTGAGCAATGAAACGAAAGAAGATTCCTGTTCTAGAATCTGAAAGAGGAATTATTAATGATAAATTAATCATGATCGGCATTCTATCTTTTGTTTCTCATCTCGGGAAATGTGAGATCTCTCGGGCCGCCACAAATGCTTTGTCTATACCCTCTCAAGGCTATCTTGGTACAATCTTTCACAGCCAAGGAGGTATTGAACTTGGGGCCTCGTGGCTCTGAAGACATCCAAATATATCATCTGGCATGTTGCTGCCACAATTTATCTGCAGTAATGAGGGATCTCCGGGTTAGTCTGTGTTGTGCCACTCGGACTGCATCATCCCAAGTCAAACCAATGCGCTGCAAAAGTGGAGTCAAGGTGTCTTTCCATCTGGTGTGCAGTCTTCCTCGGATGCTTCCAGTCAGTCGATGGGTCTGAAACGTATGTGTGTGATCAATGCAGCCACATTGGTAGTGATCCCTGGCGTGTACGCCACAGTCGATAGTAAAAGCCAAGTCGTTGAGTTGAGAAATCTGGCACACTTCATTTGTTACATGACCCTGGCATGGGATTTGCAGCATGCATCGAATGGCTCTCATATCAAAAGCATTGATATCAGCATCAAGTGTAGCTGTTCGTGTCCAGGTCTCAGATCTGCAGCAGAATATGGGCCGAGTGCTGTGTAAAAGGCAGTTTGAGTCCGATTCACTGGAGCTTTCCAGTTGGATGATAAAGACGTCAGAGTACATTGGAATAAAGCGGCTCATTTCCATCCTTCTGGCCCAACAATCTCCAGATGAAGCCACTTTAGATCCAAGACATTGAAATTATGTCACTCTGGACACCGAGTGGTCATCATTGACTGCAACTAAAGGGGGAGTGTTGCGGTGCTCGAGTGGTTGAATTTGTATTTTTGCCCACCTAACTTGTTGCCCTATTGATGATGCATGCTTTTGAAAATCTTCCAAGGCTAAAATGTTGATGTCATCCATTTCTGTCAAAAGCACGACATCCTCAATATTGCCAAAATCTGTGAAAATTGCGTCATTTCCCAAGCTCACACAACATGGGCTACCACTGTTTTGAAGGATCTGCTCCATGATGTAGTCTATTGCTGGTCGGGAGAGTGTAGGGCCAGTACGTCTCCCCGACATATACCACTAACAAATCTGAAGTAGTTTCCCCTCCAATACGGACGCAGCTGTTGGTGTTGGAGATAAGAGCTTGAATGAGCCTTATGATCTTTGATTGCATTCCAGACACCTCCAAAAGTAGCGACAGAGTCAGGATTCAGTCAAAGGCCTTCTTTGAATCAATGCATGCAACAAATATCAGTTGTGAAAATTCTTTGCTTTCCCTATGCGATTGGATGTTGTGCTGAAATCTGTTCAGTTGTTGAGCGACTTGAGATAAACCTGCCTGTTGAGGTCTACCTTTTATGTTCAAGGCATTCTGGATTTGGCTCAGTAGGTTCTGGGAAACAATTTCACCACAATAGGAAGGAGAGTTTTCCCTTTGTAGTTGCTCCAGTCAGTTTGTGCTCATTTGTGCTTTCAGACGTATAGGATTATTCCTTGGAGCCATTGCTGTGGAATTGTTTGAGAGTTCCAAATGCTGGAGAACAGATCGTGTACTCTTGTAATGTTTGCTCTGTTTGCATTTTCCAGAAGCTCAGGGGGGAATTCCACATATGCCAGAAGCCTTTCCATATTTAGCTTGTTGATGGAACATTCAATTTTGGAACAGGTTGGGGGCTCTGTGCTGATTTCTTCATTAGTAGTAGAAGCTCTTGCTTTTTCTAGTACATGATCTTATGGATTGAGAGGTACAGATGAAAGGAGGTCTGCAATATACTCTTTCCATATCTTTTGAGCTGGGCCTCTGTCTGCGAGCAGATCCCATGCCGTTGACGCAATGGGATGACTCAAGGATTGATGGCGCTTCTGTGTCAGTCTTTGCACAATTTGTCGCGTCTCACTAGTGTTCTCACCTGATGAGACCTGTTCACCACAAAACACCTGTTTTGGGCCTTTATTCGAGCATACTGCCCTGCACTATTCTCTGAAAAAAATTCTCCAGTTAGGGCTTTCACAAAATCTAGCATTTCTACACTTCCACCAAGGCCAGGGTTTCATTTGAGGAAGATAAAGCAGATTACCTCCTCACCTGGCCAAATCCAGAATACCTTCAACATAAAAGGTAGACCTTAACAGGCAGGTTAATCTCAAGTCACTCAACAACTGAACAGATGAAACCCTGGCCTTGGCTCCACCAAGTCCAGGTTGAGGCCTGAATTTAAAATGGATTAAATTTAGATTTTTGTCTCTGATAAACACAAAACATTCTTACAAATTAATTAAAAATGAAAACCTGAAATGTCGCATCAATAAGTATTCAAGCCTTTTGCTATGACACTCCAAATTTAGCTCATGTGCATCAAATTTCCTTTGATCATCCTTGAGATGTCTCGACAACTTTATTGGAGTCCACCTGTGGCCAATTCAATTGATTGGACATGATTTAGAAAGAAACACACCTTTCTGTAAAAGGTCCCACAGTTGACGGTGCATGTCAGAGCAGAAACTCTACCAGGAAGTAAAGGAAGTGTCCATAGAACTCCAAGATAGAATTGTGAGGAGGCATAGATCTGGGGAAGGGTATAAAACAATTTCTAGAGTGTTGAACGTTCCCAAGAACACAGTGAGTTTCATCATTAGGAAAGGGAAAGAATATGGAATGACGCAGACTCTTCCTAGAGCTGGCTGTCCGAACAAAGTGAGCAACTGGACAGGAAGGACCTTGGTCAGGGAGGTGACCAATGACCACTCTGACAGAACTACAGAGTTCCTGAGCTGAGATGGGAGAACCTACCTGAAGGACAACAGTCTCTGCAGCACTTCAGAAATCTCACCTTTATGGGACAGTGGCCAGACGGAAGCCACTCCTGAGAAAAAGGCAAATGACAGCACTCCTGGAGTTTGCAAAAAGGCATGTGAAAGACTCCGAGAGCATGAAGCAAAAGATTCTGTGGTCTGATGAGACGGAAATTGAATTCTTTGGCCTGAACGCAAAGTGCTAGGTCTGGTGGCAATCGAGCACAGCTCATCACCCATCTAACACCGTCCATAACGTGAAGCATGGTGGTGGCAGCATCATGCTATGGGGATGGTTTTCAGCGGCAGGGACTTGTAAAGATAGAGGGAACAATGAGTGAAGCCAAATACAGGCAAATCCTTGAGGAGAACCTGCTTCAGAGTGCAAAAGATTTCAGACTGCGGCGAAGATTTACGTTCCAACAGGACAATGACTCCAAGCATACAGCCAAAGCGACACTGGAATGCTTAAGAACAAGAGTGTGAAAGTGCGTGAGTGGCCCAGCCAAAGCCCAGACTTGAATCCCATTGAGAATCTGTGGAAAGACTTGAAGATTGCTGTTCACCAACACTCCCCATCCAGCTTGATAGAGTTTGAGCAAATCTGCAAGGTGGAATGGGAGAAAATCCCCAAATCCAGATGTGCAAAGCTGATACAGACATACCCAAGAAGACTCGAAGTTGTGATCGCTGCCAAAGGCACTTCTACAACAGTATTGACTCAGGGGGTTGAATACTTATGGAAATTCGATATTTCTGAATTTAATCTTAAATAGATGTGTAAAAATTTCTCAAAACGTTTTCACTTTGTCATTATATGGGGTATTTTGTGTGGATTGGTGACAATTTTTTTAATTTAATCCATTTTAAATTCAGGTTGAAACACAAAATGTGAAAAAAAATCAAGGGGTGTGAATACTTTCTGAAGGCACTGTATGTATACTTGTCGGCACTTTGTGTACTACTTCCAGTCCAAATTACTTTGTTTCAGTCCTGCTATGCTCATTGATATTCATTCCAACTCTTTGGACATGAGCGAACCTGGTCCAATGAAATTCCAAGTAGGAATGCGAACCACTTCACGAGTTCATAAGTTGGGGGTGTTTCCAAGTTCCAAGTCCAGCTGAATCCGTCCATTTTCCTCAATACGGCATTTTATTCAGGAGAATACCTCACCTGACTTACTTCCTCGGACGGTGCAAGCATCGTCGGCTGGTGGGGCTGCCACCTTCTTCCTGGGAAGGCGTGCCGACTCACCCTGGTCTCCCATTAGTATTTTGGAGAGTGTTTGTCCAGAAAGTCAGGGCCCCGTTAGCCTAGTTCCTCATGGAACCAGTTTCTGATGAGCACCAACAGGAGGTTGGGTTGACTTGTGTGCCATAGGATATCAACAAGATACTTAACGTCACTTTTTGCCACAAGTGGCTAGCTGACCCCAACACCACTGGCAAAATTGCACGGCCAGGGGCACACCGAGCAAACCCCAAATACACAAGCAAGTAAATTTAGACAAGATATCTGGATGAAGAGGAAGGAGAACACAAACTCAAACTTCCTGCCAATCTAGAAGATAGCTCGGCTTTGCAATGGACTAGTGCATGCCACTCAGTGCGAATGGTGAAGTCTCATGTTATGGATTGGTTTATCAATGCACTGATTTCCAATATTTCTCAATATTTTGAGACTTTACTTTTTGGTAAATGCAGCAAAGTACAAAGCTACTTGCATTATATAATGTTGTCTGAGCTTGACTCAGCTGTTCGCTGCTTTATAAAAGGTGTCTTGCCCTACAAGTGGCACGGCAGATAAGCTTTACATTCGCTAACTTGGGATATTTCACCCAAACTACTCCGAATTGTGTTAATCAGTCACCTTTTCTGGGAAAGCGATAAATGCATGGCATGATGATGCTTGGTTAAACTTTTCTAACCTGGGAACATTTCCGCATCACATCTGAAAGGCATCGTGCCCAAAATAATTAATTAAATCTGCAAAACAAATACACTTTTAAATTGATCTTTGTTGTCTTTTGATTTGTGTTGGAAGGATTTGATTTTGACATTGCAAATCTGTGTCACGTGTACTTTACGATTGACAAATTCCTCAGAAATGGCCACATAAACTCCACTTATGCCAAAGAGCCCGAGTTCTTACCAGATCGAGGCTCTGGAGCTTGAATCCATACACAGCACCTCTTTTACTGCCATTCATGTAGTTCCCGAAGGCAAGCACCAGCTGGAAACAGAATTTTAGATTTTAAGGCACTCATAACCACGTGATCAATCTTCGTGTGTAAAGGTATGCGAGTGGTTGGCCCCTCACGTGCGAAAATGAAAGGTTGATGTGGATCGCCACCCACAACTACCCATGCATGATTTTCAGAGTTTCAGCAGAGACTTGACACAGAAATAATCACTTACTTCAAGAATCTTCTTCATCTTCTCGGAAGACTTTATGGATCTTGATGCAGCAATGAGTGCATCGATGTTCTAGGGAGAGAAACAAAAGCCAATGCAGGAAGGACCGACACCATACAGTCACCGGCTCATGTGACAGCTGTTCTGGCTGGTGCAAATGCAAGACCACTGACGGTTGAACAAACTAACTCAATAATGTAGGCAGAACAATTATTTTGGCTCAGCTCAGAGGACGGCATATAAAAGTATTATTACAGACAATGAATTTCTTTTGAGAAGGTTTATATAATAATACGAAAGGAAGTTCAACACAGGAGGAAGCCTTTGAACTAATCAAGCCTGCACAATGGTTGCCAACCTAAAGTTGATTGGGTGTGCTCTCTCCTTTAAGGTTGAGCATCAAGCAAAGAAGCAGCAAGTACCGCTTTTACGTCTTTGGTACAGGTTTGAACCGCCAACCTCAATGAATTAGAGTTGTCACTTTAACTATTACACCGCAGAGTCTGGTTTCTTTGATCATTCACACAAGAGGATGCATTACACAAGAAAGCGAGCAAGTAAATCGATGAAGCATGTACCGGGGAGAACTGGGTGAACATGTCAGTAAAGTTCCCCAAAAGACAGAGGATCTCGAGGCGTTGCTTCAGGCGCTTCACACGTCCAAACAGCAACATGAAATGGTCCTCCGGGCAAAGGCTTGAACCCTCAAGAAGTACAGCCGACTCGGCATCACGGAGAGCGCGAGTTTCGGCATCGGTCGGCACGTACCTTGACAAGCACTCCACGAAATCCAGAGACAAGGTCGGTAAGTTAAACCTAGCAACGAACAAAACAATCATGTTAGCCAACTTTGCTTTAAGCTGCATGACAACAGGAAGACCAGCAATCTAACACCAACATACAGAGAGGGAATATACTACAGTG
Source organism: Eptatretus burgeri (assembly GCF_056783735.1). Classification (NCBI taxonomy): domain Eukaryota; kingdom Metazoa; phylum Chordata; class Myxini; order Myxiniformes; family Myxinidae; genus Eptatretus; species Eptatretus burgeri. The sequence continues at coordinate 51,294,521 of NC_140963.1, forward strand.
CTGTGACTGTAGAGGAATCAAACGAGAGCATCATCTCAAAATGTTGGAGAAGGTCATTGATAAAAGGCTGAGGGAAACATCATAAATTGATGAAAACCAGTTTGGATTTCCACCTTTAAAGGGAATAACAGATCCTGCCATCTTTATCACTCGGCAAGGACAAGAGAAAGAACTTGAGGGAAATAAGGAAGAGGTACTACACATTTGTAGATGTATAGAGGAGGTCCTGCGATAGAGTCGCCTGTGAACTTGTGTACTGGTGCATAATAACGAAGTGAGTACCTGAGAAGTTAGCCTCCAGCATTCACACAATGTATAATGAGGCTAGAACAATGTTTAGAACAGCCAAAGGAAGATCAGATGAGTTTACAGTGAAAAATCAGTCTAACACGGTTCAGCGCACAGTCCTTTTCTTTTCATCAGAGTACCTCACATCATAAACAAGAGAGCAAGAAGGGGAGTCCCCTAACGATTTACCGATTCCAGATGACTTACAAAGTGCAGCAAGCAGCAAGAAAGAGGTACAAGAGAGGCCGTTAATGTGGTGGGAATGCTTTGAGGAAAATGGCTTGAAAGTCAATGCTAACAAAACTGAAGTTATGATGAGCAGCACAGCAGGATGCACGCAAAATATATGGACATGATTGGCATCGAGAGAAAGTAAATAAACGCAAGAGTTTTATACGGGGTGTCCCAAAAGTCACCGAGGGATTTAGGAATTAAATAACATTTCTGTTTTTTTTTTTTAATAATTTATGAAATTATTTTTATACCGAAAGAAAATTTACAGAATGGAGATAAATTTGCTTTATTTATGAAAAATGATACAGCTTCGATGTCCTCCATTTTCGGCTTCGCAGACGGGCTCTTTCGACAGCATTTTCCAGGACAGCGGACAATAACTCTGGCTGCAGCCCTCGAATTTCTGCACAGATGTTGTCCTTGAGCTGCTGAATTGTATGGGGATACTGATGTGTACTCGCTCCTTTAGGTAACCGCAAAGAAAATAATCGGGAGGCGTCAAATCAGGAGAACGTGATGGCCAAGAAATCTCTGAATTTCACGAAATTATTCGGCGTCCATGCTCTTTGGGTGAGAATAATTGATCGATGAAATTTAAAATAAAATTCCACGATTTTGGTTCTTTGTTCAGTTGTGAATTTTTCCACGGGTAATTTCCAAATGTGAATCTAAATTCTGAAAACAAAGAAAAAAAACTAATTATTAAAAAACAGAAATGTTATTTAATTTCTAAATCCCGAGGTGACTTTTGGGACACCCTGTATATGTGGAGTCAGTGATTAGCGAGCTTGGTGGCTGTGAAGAAGACTTAAGACGCAGAGTCAAAGCAGCTTGGAATAAATGGAGCAAACTATGTGGTGGAGTGTGTGTTAAGGTACCAAAGAAACTTTAGGTGAAGTTTCACAAACAAACTAGCAGAAGACTTAAACTTCGTTCCTCCTGTCCCGAGTGGGGGCATTGGGCAGCAAAGTGTCACCATCTTGTCCAGTGCATAGCAATTTATCTCGCCCTCATCCACGTGGTACTTCTCGTTTTCAGGTCTTCTTTATAACAGTTTTGCGTAGTCTTTTTTGGGCGTCCATGTTTCCTTTTACCACCTCGTGGTATCCATTCATAGTGGGGCAGATAACAGCAATTTTTGAGAGGAATCGTGCAAATGATGATCCAAGCATCAAATTTGGCACATTTGTTCTCCAGGGGATTCTAATCAAATCTGCCTGATTGGCCATTTGAAAATCCAAATTTTGAAAAATTTGATAAAATAAAAAAAAAAACTTCAAAAAAGTCAAGATCACGAATCAATGTTGGATGCTGGCTGAGATTGGTGAATGTTTCAGAAACATCATGAAAGACGTTCCAAGTCTGCCATGCAGTTTTCTTCCCTTTACCGCGGAAGGCAGACACGACGTCACATCCAGTGAACGCATGGAAGTATGGGATACCTCGAGCTTTCTCAGGCCCTATTGCAGAAACTACCTCATGGACTGGAATCCATCATGCCTTGGCTCCTTGGCCAAAGGCAATCCACATGTTCTCAAGACAGATATTGCTATGACTAGTACGTCCGTGTCATTAGCCTTAATGCTAATGGACTTGCTACCATCCGTCGTTGCATCCCTGGCATGTACAAATATTCGAGTGTCAGCTTCTTAATGACAACATGGAGATACAGCATCCAGTGACTTCCTTGTGTTGCTAATGGCATCTTCTCCTTTTGTGACAATGACTGTGCTTGTCGTCTGTGCTTCACACATCTTTTCCGCAAGGAAGTGAAACAGCTCAGTGTTGTTGCTGTCATCTCAAAGAAAGCTTCTCCAGTTACTTGGGGGTCTTACTGGTTCCTGTCATTCTTCTTCTGATTCCTTGCCCCCTTTTCTATCTTGCCTCGGACTTCAGACTTGACTTCTTGTACACATCAAACACTACGTCCACCCTCTCGTACCTGGCACCATAGGATTCCACCTTTGGGATGATGTCTTCTTTAGCATAGTCATCAAATACCTTTGAAGTGCATGGAGGTAGGGCATTGATAAGTGCTGAGCCATCAATGATGACTACATCTCCTCTTGGTTCACTGTCTGGGATGTTCACTTGCGCTTCAAGAATTTCAGCCAGCTGTGACTTCAAATTTTTTTGAAGTTTTTTTTTTCTTTAAAATTATTCAAAATTTGGATTTTCAAATGGCCAATCAGGCAGATTTGATCAGAAAGCCCTGCAGAACAGAAATGCCAAATCTGATGCTTGTATCGTAATTTGCACGATTTTTCTACTATCTACTACACTATCAAGGGCTATTCTGGCATGGCGAGTAGCATGGAGATGAAAGATATGTTCTGCTAACCTCAACCTTCTTTCTGCTAAGGCAAGGGTTATACTTATTAGACGAGCATAAGCCCGTGGTAGAAATACCACTTAAAAAGGAAAAAACAAACAAGCAAGCAAACAAAAAAAAACCCCCTTTTATTCTTAAGCTAGTTGAAAGGGCTCAAAAATGGAAGCTTATATATTGCTTAAGAGCAAATAATTTTTATTTTTGGGAGTGATCGAAGCAGCGGTCTGTTGCCTATACACAACACGGTCATTTTTTTTTGCTGATTTGTATGAATTTGAAGCAACTTTGGCTTCATCATTTTTCCCTCCTCGGGGTGTTCCACATTTCAGAGGAGAATACATATAGACAGACAGACAGAATTATATTTATATATATACACATATATATATATATATATATATATATATATATATATATATATATATATATATATATATATATATATATATATATATATATATATATACCAGGAACATTGTACTTAGCAGAGACATGGGCCTTAAAGAAAGAGGAGGAGACTGCTTGAATTGACAAATGCACATGTTGTGATCGATTGCAGGAGTCTCACTTAAAGATGGAAGGAGAAGTGAAGTAATTTTAGGAGAGAACTGGAGTTGGTCTGTATCAATGATGCAATTCAAACTGCAAGACACAGATGGGATGGACTCCTCTTACGAAGAGTAAAATCATCCACGTTGAAAAGCATGAGAAGAACCGACAATAGGAAAGCAAAGCAAAGACCGAAGCCGAGATGGATTGATGTAGCGCGGAAGGATATGGCAATGCGCGGATTCCAAGATACCGACACAATGGGGGAGACAACTGTTGAGGATGAGGACGGTTGATCCCAGCTTGGGAAAAGACCGGTGTAAAAAAATAGAAGATGCCTGACAACCTCAATATCTGTCCTCGCCTATCATCAATGTCTATCCACTTGCACATCTTTATCCCCATCTTCTTGCTCACCAAACACTTCCCTTTCCACTTGTCCATCCACTTTTATAAGGTTATAAAATAAGACTTTTATTCTTTCTTGTCAGTCTCACTTAAAATAAAATAAATAAATAAAAACATGCAGTACCATAATGATACATCAAATTTGACCTGAAACTTATTTGGTTAATGCAATATTGGTATTACGGGGATAAGTGAATGTCAATTGGCCCGTCGCCATCCCAGAGCTTTCATCTACAGCAGGAAGTGCTAATTATACAACCACCTCCAGGCAAGGATCTTGTCCAAGGTTCCAACACACAATGCCCTGCTATTCTCATCATAAAGACTGTGGAATATATAATGTTCAAAACCAAAAATCCCGAAAGGAAAGCCGGCTTTGTGTCCCCGTCTGAAGAAATACATGCAGTTCCTCATTGATGGCACTTCATTGGAACATCAATTTTTAGATTACCATTTGGGAATTTAACCCAGATGAGAACTCGATCAATAGGGAGTGTACAAACAACTGAGCTGTCCCTCACAGCTCCTCCCCACCACCCCCCCCCCGTCCTATCACTTTTGTTTACATCTTCCACACACTCATGTCTGCCACTCCACACAATAAAACCCAAGATTATCTCCAAATGATTGACTCCTCCTTCATATGCACAGCACAAGGCTGCAGGTGGCATTATTGGCCGAGGGCACAGCTTTGCTGATGATGCTGTGCCCCTATTACCAGTTCACTGCTACTCGTTTCACTGACCTCGAAAGGATGACAGGTTGAGTAAACCCCACCTGGTGTTAATTCAGTGGAGAAACAGGGGCTCAAACTCAGGACCCTAAGGTCCCAAGCCAGCCACCCGAATCACTAAGCCAACACCAGGCTTAATGACTGACTGCTTCAGTCTGACTAATAGGAGGTGTATTTGCTGTACTAATACTTATTAAACTTTCCGTTTACTCCTCCTTTGTGTAAATACTGTAATTACTGAAGAACGTGCAAGGTGAATGAAAAATGCGGATTAAAAAAATAATAATCTGTTCTCATCCCCATGTTAGCATGATGCTGGAATTGAAGGCAATTTTGACACAAACTAATGGTTTGTTTTTGAATACAGATCTTACGCATGCTCATGGACAAGCTTGTCAATATCTTACATGAGAACAAGTGGCCATCAGGATAATCTAGAGGTGAGCACACTCTTCACCAAGCTGTCTGACCGGGGTTCGAATGCCAGCTGTAAAAATGTCATCCTGGTGTTTCACAGGTAGGACGAGGCATCAATGTGTGCCATCCCTCGGATGGACATTAAACTGCGCGTCTGCCTGTCGGCATTAGTTAGTGGATGTTAAAGATCCCATGGCGTTGTTCAGGAAGAGTAAGCGCGCTATCGTTAACACCCTGAACAAATTACAAAATTCCTGCTCTAACCTACAGGGGGCATGTAAACATCAGCAGCGCAGACTTGCCACCCAGCCAATGATGCCACCTGTAGCCTTGGGTTGTTTATGGAAGACGACGATGACAACAGCATTTTAACATGAATAACAAGGACATTAGTGAACAATAGATAAATCAACACAGTATGTGGGATTTCATCCTGAACTCCCAACATGAGCAAACGTCAGACAAACCAACTCAAGACTAACAAGAATCAATTTAAATCAAGAAGGAAACAACGCGAGTAATGCTGGAACATCAAAACGTAAACACAATAGCAATTTTGTTTAAAACCTGTGAACTCTCCACAATCAACATTAAATGGGTTCATGATATGCTACATTATGGCAAAAAAATAAAACAAAGAGAGATTTTTGGTCTTTTTACCTTGAGGCAAATAATTTTTACAAACCATAATTTGGGATAAAGGTAAATTAAGGATTAAGTTGCTGGAGATGTAAGGAGTTTGTGGTGAGGTGTGGCTTCTCACGTCTGCACCGCGTTGCAGATCTGCTCGGCTGAAAGGCCACCCCGGCGAAGTGTGATCGAAAGATTCTTGGACCGATTGGAGTCCAGAACAGACGCACGGGCTGAGGATTTTTGTTTTTTGAGGTGTTGTAATCGACTAGGAGACACCAAATTGTCCTGGGCCTTGGTCTTAAACATCTCTGCAAACTCATCCATGTCAAGTTCCTGAAAAAGAGAGAGATAGGGGGAGAGAGAGAGAGAGAGATATGTATATATATATATATATATATATATATATATATATATATATATATATATATATATATATATATATATATATAATACATAAACTACAAAAGAATGAGGATAACGAACAGTGCTGATATGCTCTGTACATCAAATGTGACACACCCCCATAAGTTGATCGTCGTCGAGCTCTGAAAATACAGTTCCGCTAATCTGTGTTGGCTTTAGCACCGCCCAGTTGAGGACTTGCATTCGAAATTTCGTCTTCACCGGCTGCTTGATACGGAGAGCTTGGGGTTGGGAGAGGAAGGGAGTGAACCAGGAAGTTAAAGAAAAATCAAAATCTGTTCCTACCCAATTCGAAAAGCAGCATCTGTAAGAGACCTCTTATGCCAAGATGGAATCACAACTTATCATACCATAGGTGGCTGTACTTACAGTTCTTACCTCCAGAAACTGTGGGATTTATGAATGCCCCATGCCGTGGCGCTCCATGAAGACGAGTACTTGCAGTTTTCTCCAAATTTGAGAAACCAGGAAGTGGAGGTGGTGGTGGTGGTGGTGGTGGAGGAGGTGAGAAGTGGTTGAGGAGTGATCCTTGAGAATTGAGTGGAGCAGGAACAGGAATTGTTTTCGAACATAGAATAGAGGGAAGAGGTGGGGGTGGAGGAGGAGGAGGAAGTGGACAAGGAGGAGGTGGTGAAGGTATCTGCACAGCACAATTGGACGGATCAAGCACATGACTGCTTCGAGATTCGGTCGTCTGAGTTCCTTGATCCTGCGTTGAGAGCTGTCCTTGAGTTGATACAGAAGTTTCTCCTGTCGGCAGCCCCTCAAGCACCGTCACCGTTTCGTTATTCAACTTTACCACCGAGAATCCTCCTCCTACAACACGACGCACAAGCAGCGGTCCAAGTGGCAGAAGATCTCCAATTTTGCTCCTGAGTTCAGAGAACTGTGCGAGTTCAGCACTTTGCTGCTTGACTACCTGCTGTAGCTTCTCCAACCGTCCCTGTGCCACATTTCCAGTCTCCTGAAAGCCACAAAACATCGTCATGCTCTTTCATTGTCAATCGGAAATGTGCATTTAGAAAGGAGGCAATACAAGCAGAGTGCCGATGGTGCCACTTTGGACCAACATAGATATAGAAAGACCATTTAAAGTTTATCACAGTGTTCCAGCACAGCCTTTATGATTGCTCATTATCCTAAATACGTTTTGGCAAAAGCCACCCCAATTCACATAATCCTTTCTTTTATTAAAAAAAAAAGTTATACATTTAGTACATTTAGTATCCACAGTGTTTTTTGTTTGCTAGAACAGGATGCAATGCCATTAAGACTGATGTATGAAATCATCTTCCTTATAAGCTAATGAAGCATTCCACAAAACATTATCTTCTCACACCATGAACAGTCCAAGCAAGCATTCGCTCTGCCAGCTTGTCTTTTAAAAGTTGATTTTCTGCTCCCGTCCCACCGACCACATTCAACCTCCCCCCCCCCACCCAACCACCTGTCAGTCGCAAAGGTTCAACTTCATTTTATGTTTATTGTTATCCGATCATGCATTTCCCTTTGGCCTCAAATAATGTTTAAAATCCCATCCTTCTAATACCGTGTTCATTGAAACCCATTTAGACTTCCTTGCATAAGAAAATCATCCTAAAGCCTTTAAATGGAGGAAAAGGAAAAGGAAAAGGTGCTTTGTGAAAAGTAAACTTCCTACACAAAATACAACAAAAAATTAATCTCTTAAAACCCCTGTGAGCAATGTAATCATCAAAGTTTGCATGAAACGATCCTTTTAAACCTGATATCATGGGAGCTCCCTCACAAGGGACTTCAAGACAGGAGGAAGCCATGAGGCCCATCAAGCGAGTATTGCCAACCTATGGTTGTTTGGCCGTGCTCTATTCTTTTAAATCCATCCATCCATCCATTGGGACCATACTCTGTGCAGAGCGTTGGTGCTGCCTAAGCAGTCTCCTTGGCGATTGGGCACAATCCTGGACGGGTCGCCACTCCGACACAGGATACCAGCATGCCGGCACTCATTTTGTCGACTTCGGAAGGATGACAGGCAGAGTGAACCCCACCTGGTATTAATTCAACAGGGAGTGGGATTTGAACTCAGGATTCTCGGATCCCAAGCCCACCACCCTAACCATTAAGCCAACACCAGGCATATTCTTTTAAATGCTGAGCATCAAGCAAGGAAGTACCATTTTTAAGTCTTTGGAATGAGTCTGCCAGGATTCGAACTGCCGAATCTCTCAGACTCAAAGCGGATGAGCTAACCATGACACCACCTAATCTGGTTACGATTCCCAAGTTTGACGTTACAAAATGAACAAGAAAGGTTTAATGAGACTCAAGTCATGGAATCCTTTAATCTAGGCACATTAATCATCTGATGTGTTTGCATTGAATTTCCTACAGTCATTAAACACCGGCTCTTCCAAGGGGTTCCAATGGGTCGTTCAACACCAACTCATCAAATGAAGTCAATTCATCTGTAGTTAAGATTATGGCTCACCAGTTTAAATTCACAGGTTATGTGTTTCTTTATCACTCCCCTTCCGATTTGAAAGTTGCTTGGCCAAAGGTTTCAGTTAAAAACCAAAGCTGAACAAATTAATTTTTTGAAGTTGTGGCCATTGGGCATTTTAAGGCAGAAATTTGCACGTGGTGACAAACACTTGCTTGCCCAGAGACCTCATAAAAACCAGCTACTCCACAAGATCACGAGATAAAGAATGTAGGATTTGAGGTTTGTCTAAACATCTGGGGGTTCCATTTATAGTTCCCAGAATAACAGGACCTTCTGCTTACCACCATTGTGCATTTCTCAACATCACTGAGAGCAGCTAAGTAATGGGAGACATCTTCCCATCCTTAGATTTTTTGGGGGGGAGTGGGGGGAGGGTGTGATTAAGAGGAGCTCAGTAATGGCAGACATCTTCCAATCTGTAATCTGGGGTAATGAAGAGGAGCTCCGTTATGGCGTCTCCTTTGCCTCCTTTAAATATTTGTTCAACACTTGGTCACACGAGATTTCCAATTGTAACTTTTATTCTTTCCAAGAATTGCTTATCCATTCGGAGAAACAGAAATCAGTGCCAATTACATGAATCCATCCATTGGGACCATACTCTGTAGAGAGCGTCGGTGCTGCCAAAGCAGTCTCTTAGGTTATTGGGCACAATCCTGGACGGGTCGCCACTCCGACGCAGGATACTCAAAGGCTCAATCATCCCAGCAAGCTGGTACTTATTTTGCTGACCTCAGAAAGATGACAGGCTGAGTCAACCCCACCTGGTATTAATTCGACGGCTAAGCAGGATTTGAATTCAGGACCCTAGGATCCCAAGCCTGTCACCCAAACCATTAAGCCAACACCAGGAATAATTACATGGATAATTTAGTTAAAATTTTATCATTACGCCGAGTGTATTGTGCCAGACGGGTTGCGCCACCTACAGTGGGGTGCAATAAATTTGCCAAGCATCCAAAACTTATTTCAATAGTCAAGGAACAAAGCACCCAACTATCTCTCAAAATATCCTCCACAAGCAATCTATAAATGATGACCAAAATCATAGGAGGACCAGAAGGGACGTGGAGGATGATGAAATGCAACTGTACAAGCAGTTGCAGTTGTGCTGTGCTCACCTTCAGTTGTTTGGTATCTTTTTGGCTCTGCAGAAGCAACTTCTCCAGGCTTGCAATATGAGAAAGAGAGAAATTTTGCTGGTCTTGCAGCTGCTCCCTGAGCTGTGAAAATGGAGGCAGAACAAAGTATTATAAGTAAGTGGTGAAGAAGTAGAGGAAGAGGAGCTGGAAATGGCAGACTATCTGTGAAGATGGAAAAAAGGCATGTTTTATTCATAATCGAATATCAATGGTTTAAGTGAAAAGCAACCTGCCAAAGGTTAAACCTCCTCTTTGATGATCAGAAATGAACGGCATATATAGGTGAACATCAAATGAAGACATGAACAAGATTGGCAGTCATGATGGGTGTCGGGGTTTACAAGTTGGGAGCACTCTCTGATCCACTTACGTGTGAGTTATTTTCGCTGAGCTCACTGACGCGTTCAATGGCAGCAGTTTTCGTTTCTGCATCCTCAACGAGCATGGCTACATCAAAGAAATTGTCAAGGTAGGCCTGAACCTGCTGGCGCAACTCGTCATTCTCGGTGGAACGCAATTTCTGCACGCAAAAACAAACTGATGGCTCAATACATCCACACCATTAACGATACACAACGACCATTATGGAATTGGTGCTCATTTGGTCACCTGACGCAGGATCAATTTTTGATATGAATGTGCGAAACAGTAGCAGCAAAGTTTATCACATAAAAAAAATAAAAATAAAAAAAATACACACACCATTTGAAACTTTGTCAAGTGTGCCCAAAATTTTATGATGGTCAAGCGAAAGGATATTTTCTCCTTTATTGCAGCATTTCACAACTCTAATTAAAAAAAAAAATTGCAGATAAATGCAAATGGCAACACAGGCATTTAAAAGGAACAATTAAATAAACAACTAAATAAATATCCACAGGGAATGCCATCAGGGCACAATGCACACACATTAAGTGGCACCATGTGGATCTCATTCCCCTGCCATGGAGCATTTTGTGGACCGCTCTGCCCCCACCACGTGGCATGATGCGGACTTCCCTCCCCTCCAAAGTTAATGGCACAACACGGAATGCTCCCATCGTGCAACAGAACGTGATGCTAACCTCAAGGTGGTCATCAAGGCCGAGCTTGGTGAACTCATACTGCAGGTGTACTCTGTAATTAAAGTTGTCCACAGAGTGTACCACGATATTGATGAACTGCATGCAAGCCACCTGGTCAGTGGAGTACAAGCACAGTTGGTCAAACGAATGTGGAAAACAAAGAAAACAATTGAAAGCAATATGGGAGAGTTCAAGGGACTGCAGTTTTCATTGTGACCGGTAATTCATTTCATTGAACGGGAATAATCGAGTCGGAGTTTTTAAATATTACACCGAGTCCGTAATTCAGTGTTCGATGCGAAACGTACCAGGAATTCGATGTTTGTGCTTTTTTTGAACAATTCCAGCAAGCGCTCAAACCTCAGCGTCTCACCGCACACCTGCATGACACAAAAACAAATTACAAAACAATTCAGTTATTTTCTCTCAAATGGACGAGATTGGAAAAATTAAAAGTTCCCACCAAGCGAGTCGTCACCAAAGTGTTCCGATACCCAAAACGGTCCATTCTACAAGAATGAACAACGGTAAAGTTATTTATTTATTTGTTCTAATGGGAGTAAAGACAACATGAGAATCACGTTAGAATCACAATGAAATATTTTGAATTGCGATTTTTGTGATTGGGTATTCGAAGTAGTCGATATCAATTTACAGCTATCACATCAAGGTTAAACATGCAATATTATTCTTCTTCTTATACAACAGCCCCAATTATTCCTATCTCGTAGGATCTGCCACAGAAGTTAAACCCCCCCCCCCCCAAAAAACACAGATCCTGCACAAACTACCTGGCCATGCCTGACGTTTAACCGTCGGTGGAAACACACCATGGGATCTTTAAATTACGCCAATGCTGGAGCCAGCAGACGGGTTCTCCATCCGCTGACTTACCGTCCTACTGATGGACGATGCACACATTTGATGTGAAACACCAGGATGGCAGTTTATAGCCGAGTCAGGATTTAAACACAGACTGGCCAACCCAGAGTCGAGGGCGTATACCTCTCGTCGAGACGATCCTGCCAACCGCAAATTCTAATGTGCACTGCACCTTCGACATCAAAAGAGCCCAGTTGACAGTTGAGAAATTAAAGTGACGATTCGGAAAAATGGGGGAGAAAATGTGGCATGATGATGGAATTAAAGCGTTCCAGTAAACGATGCTGTAACAATTTAAGAGTTTAAAAAAAAGGAAGCCGTTGTTGAGTCTTCAACAGCTGTACTTGACATGTTGTCAGCAGGGAAGAGGAAGGATGGCAGAGATGAAATATAATCTGCACCGTTGCACTTTGTATTGACAAATATACGAGGCAGACCATAAACCTGATAATAATTTGGGGAAGTTTGCATCGAATTAAATGATATTGATTTGCATCGAGTATCTCCCAAAATTTTACACTGGTGACGATTTTAAATGTACTACTTACCATATGGGTTGCATTTTACATTTGAGAAAACAGTTTACTTGACAAAACAAGTGAGCCAAATCAATTAAAAAAAAAAAAAAAAAAAAAAAAAGGTCGATAACGTTTATACAGAGGACAGGATTCATCAGAACCCAACAAGCTCGTGTTAGGACCAGTTTGAAAGGAAAACACTCACAAAATGGTACAAAGCAAACCCAGCATACATATCTCGCAAAGTCCAAACCACCATGCAGTCATGTGATGCTGCACAAAGTCATCACCTCCTTGAAGTTGTCGAATGCAGAAAGCGTTATCTCATGACCTTCTCCCTGCATGAGGCATACGGCCACGAGGAGCTCGAGAACAAGCACACGAGTGCTAATGAGGGATGAGGGGGAGGACGAGAGGGAGGGGGAGAGGATGTGCTTGGAATGAAGGTTGAAGAGGCCACCAGAACATCAATCACCGAGCAAAATCAATGAGCATCATTCTCTCTTCTGCATTTTGGATTATCGAGAAAATAAAAAAACAACCTCAAAAATCTTTCAAATACATAAAGTTTAATTATTAATCATCTTTAATTAGTGCAGCAAAAGTAGTGCGAACAAACTTTCAAAAAGTGAAACAATTCCTCTTAAAATGGTTTGTATTTGTTTTTGAAACAAAGACAAGGCAGCGACTCTTGGTCATTTCAAAATGTGCCCGAAACACTCGGAAAGATGAGGAACATCAGGGTCCTTTACCTTCATGTAAGAATACGACTGTGCATTCAACATTCTTTGTCCTTTTCACTTCACCATTCCCATCACCTCATGTCACCACCCCATCCTACCCCATGATCTTTATTACCCCCATCAACCCTTCAAAACACAAGTCTCTCACTTGCTGATTTCAGTGTTTTTTTCATGTCTCTGTCTTTGTCTCTCTCTTCCTTCCTTTCCTGTTCGTTCATTCATCCAGACCTGAACCAAAATCGAATCAGCTTGTTGTCATCACTGACCCAACTAATCCACCTAGTTTTGTCACAACTCATCCACAACTTTATATCCTATCATGCTATACATACTTTTTGCCCCATCTCTCAATGGTGAAGAATCACTGAAAAAAAATTAAAAACCTCTCGTATACAGATCCGGATCAACAGTACACCAAAATCAAATTGATTCACCATTATCACATACCCAACCTGTCCACCATGTTTCAGCAGAATCAGTCCATAATGTTATGAAATGTCATGCTATATAATCGGTTTTAGCCACATCACTCACAATGGTGAAGAATCACTTTTAAAATTCTCGGATCCGGATCTTCAGCAAAATCGAATCACTTCTTCCTTGTCACACACCCAACCTGTCCACCAAGTTTCGTCCGAATCCATCCACAACTTTTTGAGATATCGTGCTACACACACACACACACACACACACACACACACACACACACACACACACACACACACACACACACACACACACACACACACACACACACACACACACGGTCAAAAGTTTTAGAACACCCCCATTTTTCCAGTTTTTACTGAAATTTAAGCAGTTCAAGTCCAATGAATATCCTGAAATGGTACAAAGCTAAGCAGGAAACTGCCAGAGGTTAAAAAAAAAAGTTTAGGTTTACCAAAAACTGAAAAATAATGTAAATTTCAGAGTTGTTAAAAAAGGCCTTTTCAGGGAACAAGTAATGGGTTAGCAACTGCAGCTGTTCTGCAGCAATGGAAGTAAATTAAGCCTTCAAAGTTGATGCAAACAATTCCTCCAGGTGTCCCAACTTTTGTTGATTAGTTACAAACCCTCTGTCTGTGTAAAAGCAGTGTTGGAACAAGCTGTGTTGCTACACCCTCTGAAAAATTATTTGGATAATATTGCACTGCAGGAAGTAGTATATTGCTATCACAATGGTGAGAAAAAGACAATTAACAAAGGAAGACAGACAGACCATTAAACCCGAAAAAGTGTCGGTCTTTCCTTTGGAGAAATTGCAAAGCAAGCCAAAGTGTCAGTGAGTACAGTTTCCTACACCATCAAAAGGCACTTGGAAACTGGAGGAAACTCTGACAGGAAGAGGTCTGGCAGACCCAAAGCCACAACACAATCAGAAGACAAGTTTCTGCGAGTCAACAGCTTGCATGATAGGCGGCTCACAGGACAGCAGCTTCAAGCACAGCTTAACACTGGTCGAAGTAAGGAAGTCTGTTTCAACTTTGAAGGGAAGACTTTGAGCTGCAGGTTTGACAGGTCGAGTGGAAGTGAGAAAGCCATTGCTAAGATGGCAAAATAAGAAAAAGAGGCTTGCCTGGGCCATGAAGCACCGCAGTGGACTACTGAAAACTGGAAGAAGGTCTTTTGGACCGATGGATCAAAATTTGAAATCTTCGGTTCATCACGCAGGGTTTTTGTACGCCGTCGAGTAGGCAAAAGGATGGTTCTTCAGTGTGTGACACCAACTGTCAAACATGGAGGAGTAAGCGTGATGATCTGGGGCTCTTTTGCTGAATCCAGAGTCAGCGACTTGCACAGAGTGACTGGCACCCTGAACCAAAAGGGCTACCACAGAATTTTGCAGCGTCATACAATACCCTCTGGTCTACACCTAGTTGGTCAGGGGTTCATCCTACAGCAAATTAACGACCCAAAACATACCTCCAGGTGCTGTCAGAACTACCTTAGAAGAAAAGAACAAGACGGGAGGCTTCAAGTCATGGAATGGCCAGCACAATCTCCAGACTTAAACCCCATCGAGATTGTTTAGGATGAACTGGACAAAAGGTTGAAAGCAAAGCAACCTACAAGTACAACACATTTGTGGGAACTTCTGCAACAGTGTTGGGAAGAACTTTCCAAACAATATTTGATTTCCATTGTAAAAAGAATGCCACGAGTATGTTCGGCTGTTATATCTACAAAAGGTGGCTACTTTGACGAGTCAAAAATTTAGATTAAATTTTGTTCAACAAAACGATTCCATGATTTATTTTTTGTCTGCAATTGTTTATTTGTTCTATGCTTTAATTTCAGAGTACATTGAAACATTAAACTGCTTAAATTTCAGTAAAAACTGGAAAAATGGGGGTGTTCTAAAACTTCTGACCGGTCACGTATGTGTGTGTGTGTGTGTGTGTGTGTGTGTGTATGTGTGTGTGTGTGTGTGTGTGTGTGTGTGTATGTGTGTGTATGTGTGTGTATGTGTGTGTATGTGTGTGTATGTGTGTGTATGTGTGTGTATGTGTGTGTATGTGTGTGTATGTGTGTGTATGTGTGTGTATGTATGTGTGTATGTATGTGTGTGTATGTATATATATATATATATATATATATATATATATATATATATATATATATATATATATATATATATATATATATATATATATATATATATATATATATATACATATATACATATATATATATATATATACATATACATATATACATATATATATATATATATATATATATATATATATATATATATATATATATATATATATATATCGTTGTTGGTCCCATCTCTCAATGGTAAAGAATCACTTTAAATAAGTTCTCCTATCCGGATCCGGATCTTCACCAAAATCGAATTATTTCGTCCATGTCACACAACAAACCTCTCCACCAAGTGGACACAACAAGCAAGTGAATGAACAAAAAAGGAAAATAGGAGAAAAAAGAGAGAAAACACTAACCTGCAATAAAGAGGGTTCGGTTTGATTCGGTATGGTTAATGGAGGTAGAAAATATTGTGGGTTTGGATGGGGGGTGAGGGGGGGGAGAGGATAACATAAGATTGTGGTGCATCCACAGTTTAATGATTAGCTATCCTTTGTCACAAACTTTATCAGTATTTAGAAAAACCAAAAAAATAAAATTCGCCCCCAAATGATGAGGCTTTTGTTAAATCTGGAGATAACATTCAATTCCTGCAATTTCTGTTCTTTATCACATCAATGTAAGCAATATCTTATTCTCATAAATCATCTGTATGGATTGATAACTTACAAGAGATTATATCACACATCGAATTCCTGCTCAAAATATTTATTTTTGACTCAATGCAATGTAAAGGATTAAATGTAAAAAAAAAAAAAAAAAAAAAAAAATACCCTGTGAACAGAGATTAGGAGTAACAGCTCTTGTAAAGTTGTAAAAAGTGAAAAATGGGGCCTAGTCGAGGTGAAGGTGCTCCGGAAGGAGACTGCAACATGTTGTCATCAACAGAGTCAAGAAGCGATGGGTTTGAACACGGCAGTGAGAGAGACCGAAAATTCGGGGTCAAACTGTTTCAATCAAAAATGGTTCTTCAAACTAGAGGTTGCGATCATTTGTGTGTGCCCGCCCGAGAGATATACCGTTGGTTTTTGCTGCTGAGGCTCAGACAGATCAGATTCACAGACGTCGGTTGTGCGAGTACTTTTTGGAAGCCATACTGGGGGAGGAAGCACACAATGGGCACAGCACGTCAGATACCAATAAAAACAGACATGGACAACTAGAGAGTAGGACTTTCCCTGACTACCCACTCCCCCTTTCTCTCCCCCAAATGGAGTGCATCAAATCACACTAACTGGCTATAAGATTAAAGTTCTGATTCAATCATCCACAGGTCAAGCCTCCAGTGATGAACACCTTTGTTTATGGATCTCTGTGGACTTTCATCGGGCTTCCATGAAGGTCGACAAACATTCAATGTTTATTTTAACTTCAAAAAAAACCCAAAAACAATAACCTCATGCAGTGCTGAAGTCACAAATGGGGTGACAGCTAAATATAAAGTCAGAACCCTGAACTTGTGACTGAGACAAAGTCACGTGATAAATAATAAATTATTATCTTTGCCCAAAACATCACAATTGTCATCGATGATGACATTTTCATTCCAACAATAAAACCACATGCAGCATTATAACATTTGCGATGGTAAATATCCTTTGGCACACATCCTGCAGGTGAAACAAGCCAATGAATTGCCAGCAGATGGGAGAAAAGGTTACAATGATGCCCCAGCACAGAAACTACTCATTTTGACCAAATAAAAAATAAATAAAAAAACAGAAAAAGGCACTCGTTGCCGAAGGAAGCAGTTCGGTTTGGCATTTTTAATATGACATAATTAAAGCCGAGAAACAAACAAAACCCTTTAAAACTCTTAGAATTAAACACGGTGGGTTACAAAGGTTCTTCCTCATTTTTGGTGGACGGATGGATGGACGGACGGACGGACGGAAGGAAGGAAGGAAGGAAGGACATACCTAAATATTGAAGCGGCTTCACCGCTTAAAATACTTTGTCATTGTTGATGAGATATGGGTTCAACAACTCACTTACTGGGTGAGACCTGCTGGCTCAAGGTGGTTATGGTTGCTCTCCTTGGCTCGGAGGACCAAAGACCCCAAGCCACCCATTCACAACATGGTTGTTTAAAATGGTAGTTACAATCATGACAAAGCAAGACGAAGAAGCTTGGATGGGTAGATGTAGGTAATAAATACTAACACAAAGGGCTTTGTAGATGGTGTCTTTGTAACTTGAGAAGCAATACAGTACGAACACACACACACACACACACACACACACACACACACACACACACACACACACACACACACACACACACACACACACACACACACACACACACACACACACACACACACACACACACACACACACACACACACACACACACGAAAAGAGAGCCAAAGATACTCTAGGGTGTTGGGAAGATTAATGGAGGTCCAGAGTGTGTGGAAAGGTATAATGAACATAGACAGTGACACCACCTCCATTGCATAGATGAGGTTGGTCCGTGGTTGGGATGGAGACCACGGATGTCAGAGTACCATGGATGGGAAACGTTGAAGAATGAGGAAATGGGGCAGTGTTGTGGGAGACAACAGAGGAAGGGGGATGTGGTGCGGAGGGATGGGAAGGGAGGCGTGGGCCGATACAAGGCCAACTGCTGAGGCAATTGTTGGCACCACAGTCGTTTGGCCTTCAGTGCAGCATGTCACACACTTGCAGGAACTGATGGCAAACCAGTGATGGAGCATTGGTCAGCTATCTGAGCAGGGTGAGGAGTAAGAGTTCTTTTTAGGCATGGAGGCAATGGTAGATGAGGGAATTTGGAGACATGGAGGATAGAGTGAAGTTTGTCAGGGTCAAGACAGGACACATCCATGCGTGGGTACGACAATGTAATGCTGCGTCACAAGCATCAGTGGGTGGACAGAGTGGGAGAGGCACATGTGAGCAAGAAGGAAGAGAGCAAACAAAAAGACTGCCTTATAAAACCAATTTTGGTGGGAACGAACCAACCACCCAACAAACAAAAATATGGATAAACAGGGTGGTAGAGGGGGAGGTAGAACTGTGCAGTAAAGAACATGAATCATGGGTGGGAAAGCTAGGGTAGTTCTTGTTTCACTGGACTTTTACTCATCATCAAGCTCGTTTAGAACTGTATCAGGCAATCAACCATACTGTATAATCACTATAGTTTACAAAAATTTTCAACACACTCGACGTTTTCATTGAACAGCAATTTCACAACTAATTGCTGTTCCACCCCTTGATTTTCAGCATTTACATTAAAGCAGGAAACACATGATTAAGGGTATTGGGAACCAACAATATTAAGACAAAATCCCCCCCCCCACCAAAAAAAACCCAATAATTAAAAAAACAACAGGATTACTCTCGGTCGAACAGCATGCTACCATATACACACAAAAGTCGATGTCAAATTCGAATTGTGCTTTTGGTAGAATGCAGGTGCACATTTCCTACTCACCCCATAGTTCATGATAGCCCGGAGGCATTTGATGCACAGATGAACATCATCCTTCTGCCCAACATGGCGCGAATTCCTCAGCGTCCGTTGAAATCCCGCATGACTCCTGATGAAAAGGTAAATGAAGAATTGGGGGGGGTGTGGGGGGGGGCATGAAATAAACATTAAGAAGGTACAGCATGCACACTTGAAGCATTGCACATGAAGTTCCTCATCAGGAATAAATGAAGGACAGGTTGGGGGCAAAGGACAGACGAAAAGGTTACACAGACCGTTCACTGGAATAACGACGAGAACGAGATAACGAGTCCACTGCGGGCCGGGAGCCCAAGCTCAAACGTCGCTCATTTTTCAGCGAACCGCGCTGGTGAGCTTTCGAGAAAGAGTTTTGTGCAGGAAGGTCAGAAATCACTTCCTTTTCTTGGTCCTCCAGGTCCTGCCTGAAAACAAGAGGAAAAGAAAGATTGGCAGTCAATACATCCGCAGCGCACGGGTACCTCCAGATGCTGCAAGATCGATTAGCAAGGAAGGTCGGTTGAAAATAAAATGGAACCCAAGATGTCAAACTTTCCTTCCAACATCCTTTGCTCCTTCACAGCTACGAGATCTTCTTGTACTACACGAATCAGAATCAGCAACACGTAACATTTTAAAAGTCTTTGGTATGACTCGGCCATGAAGACATGTCCCAGACTCAGAACGACCGACCTCCCAGACTCAGTGAACACCAACCATTACACCACCAAGCCTGGTAAGCTGTATATACACACATAACTACAAGACACTATCACTCAAAAGCAATACCAATACACTCCCCGAGGGCTCCCTGGGCACGAATGCCAAGTTTGTTTGAGATCGAACGATCGAAGGAGTTGGCAAAAAAAGACAGACATACACACATAGACAGATCATGATCGATGGTTTAGATCAACGACTTGTTCACCGTGGAAAATTGCTTTCAACATTTTGCTGTCGAATCATCTCTGTACGAGATTCTGAGAAGTAAAACAGGCTACCATACGTGAAGGGCCACATTGAGTTAAGTACATTCAAGTAATCTTCAGAGATCTGCAGTAGACCCTTGGTGTGACAGGCAGTTTAGAACAAAACGTTTGCGGTCGATCCTGAGGTTTGTTCAACAGCAGGTAAATGGGAAAACCAAACTTTGAACCCCTACTTTCATCTGTCTCACACCCCCCCCCCCAACCTGTCTCTCTGTCTCTCTGTGTCTCTGTATATATATATATATATATATATATATATATATATATATATATATATATATATATATATATATATATATATATATATATATATAATTAAATTTAAATAAAGGTTTAAAGAGTCTTAAAGACGTATAAATAAATTAATTCCAAGTTTTACTGCCGTTTTACCCATTATCTATTACAACACTAACGCGTTACATTAGTTCTTCGTGCCTGTTGCTTGCGTCCATGATGATGTCCTTAAAAACACTCAAGTTTCCTGTTTGGAATGATTTTCAATTTTGTTTGACTGCCGGACAGACAGACAGCATAAAGATATTATCTCACGCCTCTCTATGCATGCGCAGTCGAGACAAATTCTGAGCCAAGTTACGGTAAAACGACAGACTTGGCTTTCATGTTCCGATTTGTGTTCAAAATATATAACATAACATTCAATCAAAATAAATTGTTCCTCGATCATAAACTGATAAGACGGACAAACAGACGGATGGACGGTCATTAACCACGCGCTGAACCCCGCTTTATCGCTTCACATGCGCAGGGTAACAACCCAACAGTAGACTATACACAAGGACTCCACCTGATGGGCAACATAGAAATTAGATTGACAACATTCCAATCAACAAAAGATGGCGAAGTGCTGTGCAATCCACTAGTTCTCTGCCAGGTGCAGACGGTGGGATATATCATGAACTCCTTATTGGAAAACTAAAAGTCGAATTGAGAAACGTGAAAAAAACAAAAATCAAAAACTATGATCAGATATAACCTTAAAAACATATTAAAACCAGAATGGCACTCGGAAGAGCGCATACCTCCGCCACGTAATGCCTGATCCACGAGAACATATCAGGCCCAATACATTTTTGAAATATCATGCTGTGCAGTACTATATCGTTTTTGGCCCCATCTCTCAATGGTGAAGAATCACTTTGAAAATTAAATAATTATCGGATCCAGATCCAGATTTGAATCTTCACCAAAACTGAATCAGTTCTTCCTTGTCACACAGTAGATACTAATACAACCTGTCCACCAAGTTTCGTCCGAATCCATCCACAACTTTGGGATATCCTGTGCACAAACAGACAGAAATGGGTGAAAACATAACCTCTTTTTTTTTTTTTTCCTTTTATTTGTATACCTTGTCGAGGCTCGTATGAGAGCCAACACACAACGCACAGCAAGGAGGCATGAGACAAGAGGGCGGGAGTGGGTGGGACAAAACAGTGGGGAACAGACACATTAGGTGAACTGTGGAAGGGAAAGGGATGGGGATGGGACGGGGAACATGGGGAAGAGAAGATGGACATTACAGGGACTTTCAGGAAGGAAAGCAGGGGAATTGAAGGAAGTGGGCTTGGGTGGATTATCGGGGGTAGAAAAGATCGAGGATTCGGATGGGGGATGATAAGAGGTGGTGGTGAACAGCTGTTTTGAAAGCCTGGAGGGAAGAATGGGAAAGAATAGCGTGAGGGAGTTTATTCCAAAGGCGGGAAAAAAAGAGGAATGAAAGAGTGAAGATGAGCAGTGATTCGTGATTTTGGTAGTTTTACCAGAAGGGGGTTGTTGGCGGACCTTGAGCGCCCTGTGGAAATGTGGTGGGGACAAATCGCAGAGAGAGCAGGGGGGGGGCAAGGCTGGAGAGGAGACGGTAGAAGACAGAAAGACCACCGACCAACCTGCGGTGATTGAGTGAGAGGCCCAAAGACTCAGCTTCATTGCGGGAGATGCCGATGATCCCAAATGCCCTGTTTCTACAGCGTGAAGCCGAGAAAAGTGGGAGGCAGGAGCACCAGCCCAGAGGGGAGAGCAGTACTCCATCAGGCTATGGACAAAAGCTTTGTAAGTGGTCAGGAGCTCAAGAAGGCCGAGGAAGGACTTTGCACGACGGAGGATTCCCAGTCGGCGACTGGCTTTGGAGGCGAGGTTGGAAATGTGACTTTCCCAGGAAAGATCATGGCAGATAGTGAGACCCAGAAGCTTGAAAGAAAAGACTTCTTCCAGAGGATTGTTGAGAAAGTGGATGGGGGGGATTTTCTAAACGGTCCTTTCGAAGAGACATAGTGAGAGTGTGAGATTTGTCTGGATTGAAAGACATGTTCCACGTGTTGGACCAGTTTGTGATTTTATCCAGATCTGCAGTGAGCGAAGAAGCTGCTGCTTGCCGGTCTGAGGGATGACAGATGGTGCGGCAGAGGGTGGGGTCATCAGCAAAGAGATATAGAGGATTTTCCCGAGAGTGGGAGAGATCATTGATGAAAACCAGAAAAAGAACAGGGCCCAGAACGCTACCTTGAGGAACTCTAGCCTGGACAGGAAGAGGGGATGAAAGAATTCCATTGAGGGCCACACGTTGACTGCGACACGAGAGGAAGTCTGCGAGCCATGAGTGGAGATGGCCTTGAATACCATGGGAAGAGAGTTTGGTGAGTTGTGCAGGGTGCCAGACTGTGTCAAAAGCACGTGATATGTCCAGGGATACGGCTCGGATTTCCTGTCTAGCATTGAGGACCTCCATCCATTGTTGGGAGAGCAGAAGCAGCATATCCATGGTAGAGTGACCTGGTCTGAAACCAAATTGATGATTGGAAATCAAGCCATTGGAGAAGAGGAAGGATTTCATGTCTGAAGCGATGATGGATTCCATCACCTTGCTGATGATTGGGAGAAGGCTGATTGGTCTGTAGTTACAGGGATCTGTTTTTGCACCTTTTTTATGCAGGGCAGTGATGTTAGCAGATTTCCAAGCAGATGGCAGATGACCTTGGGCAAATGAGAGGGTGAATAGAACAGAGAGAGGGTGAGCAAGAGCAGAAGAGCAGGCTTTGAGGACACGTGGGCTGATGCCGTCTGGACCGGTTGCAGAATCTGACTCGAGGTTTGAAAGCAAGCTCTCCACCTTGTCAGGAGAAAAGGACACAGAGTCCAGGGACAGCTGAGTGACTGGGTAAGGTGGATAGAGATAGTGATGGGTTTTGGACACAAGATTTAGCTGCAAACACCGAGTTTAGGCATTCAGCTTTATCACGTGTGGAATCAGCAGTGCGGCCATTTGAGGTAAGGGAGGGGATGGAGGGGGAACATACACCAGAAACAGATTTGATTAAACGCCACCAGGATTTTGATGAGGGAGAGAGGTTTGAGAGTTCAGACTTGAGATGAGAAAGATGTTGTTTTCTGGCTCTCCTGAGGGTAGATACACACTTTTTCCGAGCTTTCTGGAAGGAAATGAGATTGCCCTCAGTTGGGTTTGCTTTCCATGAGGCAAAGGCAAGTCTTTTCAGGACAACTGCCTCACCACAAGCTTCAGTAAACCAAGGGCGGGAGGAAGGGTAAGACAACTGAACACGAGAGGGGATAAATCAGTGCATGAGGGATAGCAAGTTTCTTTGAAAGAATTCCCAGGATGAGTTGATGTTTGAGAAAGTCGTGATAGGAGACCAGTGTAAGTTTGATGGCTGCTCGGAGACCCTGCCAGTCGGCTTGAGTGAAATTCCAGACTCGACGGCGGTGAGGTGGTTCTCTGATAACAGCCAGAGAGATGTCCACTTTGACAAGGACGTGGTCAGAAGAACCGATTGGAGCGGACAAAGAGCAGCAGATATTGTCAGGGAAATTTGTCAAAATCAGATCCAGAAGAGATGGAGTACCATTGGTTGAGATCGGGGTCGGGAAGTTGGCCGATTAAGTCAGTCCCAATGAGTAGCAGAAAGCTTTTGCTGAGGTGCCACGACAGGTGAGAGAGGTACCCACACCTAGCCAACTGGCATGATGACAATTGAAGTCACCACATAAGAGGAAGAGAGAGTTTGGATGAGAAGATAGAAGATGGTCCATGTTTTCGGATAGTGAGGTGTAGATGGAGTCATCACTGTTAGGTGGATGGTACAGTACACATATAAACATGAGGTGGGAGTGGAGGGGAAGCCATAGCAAGAGGTATTCCTGGGTGAGAGCAGTGAGAGTGAGAGCAGTGCATGGAGAGTGAGGAATAGAGTCTTTCACCTTCGGCGGCGGAGGCAAGGAAAAGAGCAATCAGAGATTGCAGATCCTCGACAGGACCTGTTTTGTCTGTTGTTTGTGTAGTTTTGTGTGGTGTTTTTGTACTGGTGTGTTTCATAATTAATAACACATATAATTAGAACTGCCACTTTATAACTGCTGACAGTGATGACCGGGTACCAAGACGTCCTGCTTTGATCGGACACCTGACCCTGACACATGCCATTTATAATTATTCAATTGAATTTAGACAGGGATTAAAATAAATTCAATTCAAATCAAATGGAAGACCAAATAGGTACGGTCCTGCATCAGTCATTAGAAGGAACCTGAACAACCGAAAAGCAAAGATGAAGTCATCAGGAGGAACCTGGATAGGATTCACACTTCACCTGATACTCTTCCACCCTCAAAACCATCCAGGTACCAAGTGAGCCTTATTCAAAAAATAATAAAATAAAATAAAAAAGAACCCACATTCAAAAAATTAAATAATTCTGGCTGCCAGACCATGCGCCCGATCAGGTTGAAATATAAAACATATATTCCCCATTACTAGTAGATCCTAATTGTGAAGCTTCACTTCGATCGATGAAGCAGTTCAAAAGAAATAATTTTAAAAAGATTTTCGTTCCATGCAATATAGGCTGCCAGACCATGTGACCCATCAATAATTTGTGAACAAGCCGGTATCACCAAGGCTTGGGGGAACATGTGTGTGAAGTTTCTCCTCGATCTGTCGAGCCGTTCTGGATAAGGAGGTTTTTTAAAGGTTTTTGGGTAAATCCAACATGGTTTCCAAACCATGTGACCTCTGACGTCACAGATGTGAACATTTTGTTCCTCATGGATAGGCAGTCAGAGCCGTAAAGTTTCGCCTCAATCTCTTCAGCCGTTTCGAAGAAGATTTTTGAAGTTTTTTTTTTGAAAAAAAAAATAATGGCTGCCGAACCACATGACCGATCATGTCATCAATTTTTCCCAAGATGAGCCTCAAAAGTTTTCATACCGATCGGATGTAGCATTCTATGTATGCAATTACGACATCATACAAATATCACACATTCCCCATGTGGTATAGTACTTGACATGCGCCAAGTTTAAATTTTTCCTTCGTGCCGTTTCGGAGATACAGAGCTCCAAAGTTTTTCCTTTTTTCCAATACACTGCCACAACACATGACCTATGACATCGTAATTATCATTAGAACATTCTACATGAGTAGTTGCTCCTAATGTGAAAATTTCGTGTCAATCCAACAAGCGGTTGCGGAGAAAAACCAGATTCAAGCTCTGTGCAGACAAACAAACAAACAGACAGACAGACAGACAGACAGAGACAGACAGACAAACAGCTAAACAGACACAAATGCAATACAGGTTAAAAAAAAGAAGTTTTGCAGAGCTGAACTTGGTTGACAGAATACCATATGAATTGTGGCAAGAGGTTGAAGACATCGTAAAAGAAGAGGCCAAAACCAACATCCTAAAAGCAAGCAGAAAGAAGAAGGCTCAATGACCATCAGAAGAGGCAATAAATATTGCAGACAGAAGAGAGACGAAAACCAAAGACACATCACGAGAGGACTTCAAGTGGATGGAACCAATAGTGATAGAATGAGAGGGACAATGAGCAGGAACCAATAGTGATCGAATGTGAGGGACAATGAGCACTGAAAGAACTGGTAAATGGAAAAGCACCAGGTAACGACAAAATTCCAATCAAACTCTTTCAGGAAGTTTGGGAGGAGGCAATCAAAATTTTAACAGCTATCTGTACACAGATCTAGAGCAGGATTGAATGGCTCAAAAAGTAGAAGCAGTCAGTCTGTATACCATTTCCAAACAAAGGGGATGCAAGAGAATGTTCAAATAGCCAAAACACATTGCCTCAATTTCACACGCCAACAAGATAAGACTTGAAATCATCCAACCCAAATATAAGACTTCATGAAGCGAGAAATACCTGTTGAGCAAGCAGATTTGAGAAGAGGAAGAAGAAATAACCCCATGGGGGGACTGGTGGTTATTTCCCCAACAGGTGGGTGAAAATGAGTGATTAGGGGGAAGGGGCCATTGCCCCCCCCCCCTTCGTGAAGTGGTAGTCATAGGGAGCACAACTTGGTTAATGGCATGGTCCCGATGTTTCATGAAGAATTTCGTCTGCATCGAACCGTCGGTTTCTCAGAAGATTTTAAAATAAATTACCTGAATTTGACGTGAAACCCCCACTTCAGGATCTACTAATTGTGAAAGCTTCACAATTAGGATCTACGAGTGATGGGGAATATATGTTTTACATTTCAACCTGATCGGATGCATGGTCTGGCAGCCAAAATCATTTAATATTTTCAATCTGGCTTCAGGAATTTAAATCAAACTTGGGAGAAGTATGCATAATGATGTAATCATGTGGGCAGAGGCAAATCTGGCCACGTCGGGACATCGAAGAGTGCCCTTCTAATTAAACATGGTTTTGGAGACGAATGTTAATTCCATGGACTGCAATAATAATGAACACATCAGCGCTTTAATTAAATTAGACCAGCATGTACATTAGAAGTGCCGATGCTAAAACAGAAACTGCCGTGCTTTTGACACATCACGCATGCAGAAAATGAAAGTCTGGAGAAATCAACCATGCTGGGTATGGTCAAGAGAAGAAGAGAAAGAGACAGACTGTGTACGAGCTCGATGGATGGGGGTAAAGGCTGCAACCAAGCACTCTGCCAGAGCTTTGGGAAGCAGTGCAAGAAAGGGATGTTTGAAGAAATCCGATGATTCATGTCACCAGTGGATGGACACAAGTTGACTGAACTAGATAACTATACATGATCTCAACGGTGAGCATTGCAAGCGTCGAGAATAATTCAGATATGCTTCCTCGACGGTCGCTGAACTGATCTGAGGCATGACACGTTTTTATATGGGAGGGGTTGGGGGGTGGGGGAGTGGAGGGGGAGCATGGCAAAATGCAAGGAACCGACTGTGGGGTGGAAGAAGTCTCACCTGAGAGTAAGTTGAGCGAAGGCCAAATATTCCAGAAGAACAGCGAGGCCATTGTTGTCCTCATTAAGGAATTCTCGCATCCAGCTGCGCAAAGAACAATCAGGAGTTTACTTGTGTTGACATTTCAATTTCAAACACCATATGCTATCATGAAAGCCTCCAATCACACCATTATATATTTTCCCCTGTCTCACCAAACATCACCTTTATTGATTTGGCTGTCCACTCAACTTCATCCATCACAACAAAAAACAGTTCAAGGAGCAAAACCAAAATCCCAATGATATAAATAAATAAATAAATAAATAAACAAACAAGCAGTCATAGACTGGTACTTACAAAATTGTCAACTTGACCTCTGACCTTGTCTAATAAAAGCTGTCTCTAGAGAAGGTAGCGACAAACCCGAAGTTTCTACGATGATGCTGCACCAAACCATCAAAAAAATCGAAGGTTTGACCTCACTGTGACCTTGACCTTTGACCGATTTTCACCAAAATCTAATCAGCGCTAGCCATCACCCTCCTGAATCACGTGGTGTAATTTGACATTGGTTGCTTCTTCCGTTCGAGTTATAACTTTTTTTGGATGTTTGACCTCACTGTGACCTTGACCTTTGACCGATTTTCACGAAAATCTTATCAGCGCTAGCCATCACCCTCCTGAATCACGTAGTTTAACTTGACATTGGTAGCTTCTTCCGTTCTCGAGTTATCGTGCCTTCAATCAAACACACAAACAGAGGACGGAAGTCATCAATATACTTACGAAATCTTTAGATTTCGTAAGTAATAAACAAAAATATGGCCTTTCCGACCCGATAAATGCATCATGGCGTTTAACCACCATGAGCGCATGCGTGCAGCTTCACTCCATGCCCGGACAGCACAGCAGTGCATACTCTCATCTATTTTAAAGACTGAGGATCTAAGGTCACAGGTAAATGATCATGGAGTCATTGACCATGGTTTTACTCTTGTTGGAGCACATCATGATGACCCACCACATAATCGTTTACCTATGACCACACAACCGAGTGGGCTTACATACTGTTAATACCTCCGAGCTTAATAAAGCAGTAAAGCAAAGTTCACATCCCATAAAAACCGAAACTGCATGATCTATGAACAGTGATGTCCATCTGCCACACAAGAACATTACCTCTGCTTTACTGCCTCACCAACAAGGAGGTGAGTTTGCAGTCATGCATAATAATACCAAAAATTTGGCTATTCCAACTCGATAAATGCATCATGGCGTTTTTCTGCCATGAATGCATGCATTCAGCTTCGGGTGAGGTCCAACAGTACCAAGCTTCTGCCCTGCCTTGCCCATGATACTCCTCCACTTCCCTTGTCCTCAACAAACTCTCTCCACTCCAACCACCCCATCCTGCCTCAGTTCATCCATCCTCTTCACTCCTGCAATTCTCCTGACCAGGGTCTGGCGATACATTGATAACTTATACTGTTAATAGCCTGGTGTTGGCGTTGTGATTAGGGTGGCGGCTTGGAATCCGAGGGTCCTGAGTTCAAGCCCCGTTGGCCGCTGAATTAAAATACACCAGGAGGTCGACTCAGCCTGTCATCCTTCCGAGGTCGGCAAAATCAGCAACAGTGTACTGGTAAGCGGGACACTGCATCAGCGGCATAGCCGTGTCCCAACCAATGATGCAACCAGCAGCCACAGGCTGCACTCGATAGAGAGAGATACTGTCAATATCGGTATAATTTTTCATATCGATATACCGATATTAGAAATTTAGCTAAACTGGTATACTGAAAAATTTGGTATGAATTTTTTTTTATCAGCATATCCACAAAAAAAAAGTAATTAAAAAAAAATTCTGTTTCAAAATTGTCTGGTCATGTGTTCAAAATATTGAAGAAAAAAAAGAGAAGCAACTTTTATCCAAAATACAGCACAGGGAGTCCCCGGATTATAAAGGGATTCCGTTCTGAACAATTGTTCATACAGTAAGCAAATCGATCGGCCGTTGACATAGTGTTATAAATGGTGACATCAGTGCACAAGTGGGAGCTAAACTCACCAGGTGATTTGACAAGCTCAGTGGGAGACCAACCATTACCTTGTCGCTCATGCTCGCACAGTTCAAAATAAGGGAAATGCCACGTGCAAGAGTTTTAATATTTAAAGTCCACAAAGCTCAAATTCCTTTCGAGAAAGATTAGTTTCTCTGCCTTATCAGATGAGACAGTTCATTTTTTCATCATATGCTGCAGAAGCAGCACTGAAGAATCTTTGCTTTTAATTAACACGTAATATTGTTACGAATCTGGAAGCCATTTGCACACAGACAGACAGCATCCCCCGCAGTTCAGTTATTTCGATAAGTATGTGTTTACAGTCAGGGTCCCGTCTTTCTGTCTAATGGGAATTTTGTGTGTGCGCTATGAGTTACTTTTATAGTCAGGTTTTTAAAAAAATATCTTTAAATCTTAATCCTTCGTTTTCGCACCATCACCATCCATCGCAAACGTGCAGAGTGTCACGTACAGGGGTGAGGTTCCCTCCGCCCACCGTGAGCTCGTCCAATCAATGGCGGCCACGAGTAGCCTGACAACCCGGAGGCGAGTACCTCAGAGCGTTTCCCTCGACCCGCGGGAGAGGGGAAGGATAAGAGGAGTGTGGTGAGCCGTCGAGAGAGGAGAAAAGAAGGTTCGCCCCGCCATAAAGGAAAGAAGGAAAAAGAGAAGGTTCGCCCCGTCGTCAAGAAAGAAAGAAGGAGAAAGAGAGGAAGCCTCGTCTTGCCTGCTGGCGTTCTCGTCTGGTCCATTCCCGTGCTGGGTGGCGTCCGCCGCGTCGTTCCTGGTCCCTGGTGCTTGGTGCTGCGTTGTTGGCGGCGGGTTCGAGTCCCGCCACAAGCTCGACCAGACCGCACGAGGCGGACAGGTGCAAGAATAGGCCCCTGCCCTCAGCTCGCCTTTCCCTCCCGAGTTGAAGGCCGAAATAAAGGCCGTGGCCACCATTTTCTTTGGGTGTGTGTGTGTGTGTGTGTGTGTGTGTGTGTGTGTGTGTGTGTGTGTGTGTGTGTGTGTGTGTGTGTGTGTGTGTGTGTGTGTGTGTGTCCGTGGGCCCCGTCTTTAAGTAGAACTGTCTAAGTGCCCTGTGTTCATTGTACATTACATTTCTTTTATTCGGATAACTCTGTGTGCTCCTCACCCAGATTATTGGTTATAAATAACCCCCCGTGTTAAATATACCAGCTTGTTTTCTGTGCTTTCTCCCATTGGTCCAGCACGGTGCGTATTGAGAATTAGTGAGGCCGTTTGGGCCGGTAAATTGTTATTGGGTCCGGCGCGGCTTTGGTAACTTCCGCTCGGTTACGCTGGATCCAAGTCAGTAATAGCGACTCGGTTCGGACAAAGTCGGCCGAGGGTGTGATTTCCCCGGTAATTTGACGACATGGGTACTTAGGTAGATTGAAATTTGGCTATTGACCCGACCCCACGCCATCAGAGAATTGGCGATCACGGTCGTTTAAGTGGCCCGTCGACTCTGGAGTTATCCGGGGTGACGACCTTTT
Source organism: Eptatretus burgeri (assembly GCF_056783735.1). Taxonomy (NCBI): domain Eukaryota; kingdom Metazoa; phylum Chordata; class Myxini; order Myxiniformes; family Myxinidae; genus Eptatretus; species Eptatretus burgeri. Next base: position 51,325,231 of record NC_140963.1, read on the forward strand.
AATTCCGGGTGTTTGGTGGGAGACGGCTCGACTGCTCCACCTAGAGGTCGTTTATCGCCACTGAACCCCGGCACACAACAATATAATGGGGCTGTCAAAGACTGCATGTAAAATGTGCCCCCTGTTGCTGGGAGGCTCAGAATACTGTGAGCCCACCTTTGTAACATGAAAAAAAAATTTTTACCTGATGCTTTGATACACTCGGGTATGCCTGGAACATGTGACATCAAGCCGTATTTGGAAGTAGGTAGAGTGGGTTTTAACTTTTAACCTCAGCAGCGTACAAGCGATCGAGGTTTCCTTTGTACTCACGGCTGTTTCTAAAGCAATTGGTCAATTTATATGAATTGGATGCGCTCTTACTGAATTCTTACTGAATTGTCAGTAAGACTACATTTTATTTTGTGAGAAGCATGGATGTGCTCGTGTGTGTATTTTACACACACATCGTGCCAACATAAAATGCAAGGCAGCCTAACCAGCTGTCTCCGTGGCCTCACCGTTAAAAAAAAAAAAAATTCCATCAAAACAAATTCAAAATCAGTGTGAAAATTGATGTCGCAGACGACTCCATCCTTAAATGTTTTGTCATATTCATAAAATGTTTTTTGTGACTTGGGTATAGAGAGGGAGAAAGAGAGGGAGAGTGATATTCACGTGCAAGGATTCCCCATTTTTGTCCATATGTAAACCTTCTCCAGGAGTATACAAATTATCATGGGGAATGAAGGGCGCATTGGAGTAAGGGGAGGAAGAAATAAAATAACTCCGAATGAATAATTAGCTCTGAAAAGATGACACTCTTAAATAAAATAAAATGAATGGAGTTTCTCCAAAGGAAACCGTCCAAGTGGCCCCCGTTTCTATTGGCAGGATGTCACTGAAGGGGGCAAAACTGCAAATGACAATGAACTTTCTCAAACTGAATGTTGAGCAAGGATTGCTAACTGCCGTTGGCAAGGAGAATTTACGTTTCAGGCATGAACTCTTCTTCAAAGCAAGAGAGAATCTTGCATAGCAGTTAGCACACCTGGTTTACGCTTCACACCGAGTCGTTTAACACTTGTGCTTTGCCATAGGCAGCTGTTTATAATGTGAGGATGAGAGCGACTGGAATGAAAATGACATGCAGACCTTGAAGTTATGGGAGTCATTTGGCCAGCCTGCATCCATACACACCTGAACTACGTTCTTCGGCTCAAAACACCTGGTGTCTGCATGGCCCAGACGTGGCACGCTTTGCGAAACTACGATGGATTTTACATCAAGAAATAAATAAAATAAAATATAACCCGACGCTTGTACAAGATACAAAACCCTGCAATTAACCACAATAAGTATAAATGTGTATATTTATTTATTTCCATTTACCTGCAATAAAAAAAACAGTCGACGTACCAGAAGTGATACAAAGACAGATCCATCAATAAAACTGCCATTCTGTTGTAATACTCACTGAACACACTGCATTGCAGAGAATCTCAATCTGCACAAGGGCTATTCTGCCAGCCGCTTGATCCTCAAACATGCGTATGGACAAGTCTTATCATAACCATTGGAATTGTTGGCCTTTGACGCAGAATCACAAGCAAAGCCTAATTTAAGACCAAGCAACGTATGTAATAAATGGACGTGGACAGGATCTTAATCAATTGGTTTACAATGTCAGACCACAAAACAAATATGTCGAACGTCCCACTAAGTGGCCTCCAAAGAGGCGCCATACCCGACATGGTTTGTCCGCAAAGATATTTCAAGGTCCCGCAGCACCTGCGTCGACTCGCAGGTCTTCTTCTGGAATGTCTGAAAGACAAAACATTGATGCCCAAGCGTTGTTGTGGTCACATCAGCCAATCTTTTGCTTTTTTTCGCAAATCAAAGAAATGATAACACCATCATAAACGAAATCACCAAAAAACATGAAAAGCAACACAGATCGAGGCAAAATGACACGCGTTTTTGCTGAGTTTTAAGGATAAATATATAAGAAACCATTTTTAAATATAAAAAAAAGACATTCTCATATCCATTTGGTTTTCAATGCTGTTTATTTAAAGTTTTTTTTTTATGTACAATTTAAACCTCTATTTATCCAAACTATTGCTAACATGGTTAACAAAAACTTTTTCTCTGTCTGAGAAGTGGAATTGCTTGCATGCACACTTCTCCTTTGGGTTGTTGTCTTTGGTAGTTCAAGGAGACCTCTCTCTCCATTTCCCTCTCCCATACACGGTTAGACTAATTTATGCAACGTCCTAAACCGCGAGTAACCCTCAGGCAAAAGGAGGATGTAACGCTACAAACTAATGGGAATTGTCGATCACATAAGCTCCAACATGCAGAGTTCAATTGTTCAAGTCTGACAGTCACTTCTGTTTTGGGTGATACTCGGCACTCATGGTAAGGCAGTGAGTGCTTTCTCTGTGTAGAATTAAGAACTCGTCTTGCTTGTGAAAGCGACTGTCGATCTGCATCTGGAGACAGGTAGAACAATGGACACAATCAACAGGACGTTGATTGAGCTCTGCTAACCACCGTGGGAAGCAAGGAGAAGCTGACACTTGACGTTGACCCTTTGTTGAAGCAAAAAGGATATTTTGCACTTATTTTGCTCTGACAAAGGTTTAAACACCTGAAACCAAAATTTCATTTTGCTTTCCATGGTGGTTAGCATACTTTGATGGACATTCTGTTGATTTTGTGCATTGTTATAGAAACATACAGACTGGATCACCAATTGTGTACTTGGAGGTTCATTTATAAAGGCAGTGACAAAGCCAGATTCCCAAGGACTGTCACTCCCCTATCAGCGGCAAGTTGATCGGATTGCGATTTTATACAAATTACATCTGGCCTTGCTCCGAATGTCCTCTCTAATCTCTGCCTCTCCCAAGCCACCTCAGGCTCAGGTCACACGTATTCCTCTACAAACCCTCACTTGCTCACTCAAAGTCCAGACAGGTTGCCTGCCTGTATTCATGAACCCCCCCCCAATCCTCCCGATTGTGGAATCATCTCCCCGTGCCCGTTCTAATCCTCATTTCAATCTTTCAAATGCACTGCCTATCACAACCTCATGCGGTCAGTCATCCATACACACTGACCATCTCTTCTACACTCACCAAATTTTTTCTCATTCTGTTTTTAATATATATATATATATATATATATATATATATATATATATATATATATATATATATATATATATATATATATATATATATATATATATATATATACAGTAGACTAGGCGCAAGTCGGCAGCGTGTAACTCGTCACTTCGCCTAAGTCGGCAGTGTCAAAAAGTCCCGAATTTATCTCATGCTAAATCCCTTTGAATAAAGGGTCATCCCTCTGTAAGTCGTCATCTCTAAGTCATCACTTCGTCTAAGTCGTCAGATGTTGTCAGTTCCCGCGTAATGGAAACGCAAGTAAATTACCACTCCTAACTCGTCACACGGAATTTCTGCCTTGTGAGAAGCCCGATTTCATGGAATCGTGATGCTCGCTCATTGCTTTACACCGCCAGTGATAGGCCAGTGATAGGCTATTTATAACTACGTACACACGTTGATCGCACTGCAGGTAGGACAATAGCGACTAAGCGTAAGCTTACAACTAAAACCTACCAAGAAAAATACGACATTATCCAGTTTTGCGAGGCAAACCCACTGATGTAGAAAACAGCCATAGCTGAGAAGTTGGACATCAAACGGCAGACATTGAACGATATCTTGAAGAATAAGGGAAAGATATTTGGACAAGTGGAGAAGATCGCGAGGCCGGTGGTAAGTGTGAAACGCGTGAAATGTGTGTCCTTTGAAGATGTCGATGACGCGCTCATCATCTGGTTTCGGCAAATGTTGGCTCAGCCAAATATTCGGTTTCGGCCGATTCGGCCAAATATTCGGCTGATACTGTCTTTCGGTGGAGGATTGCCCAGACAACATCATGGAATACAATGACCAGTTTGAGTCCTTTCTCATGCACCAGATGCCCAAGAGTGTGAGGCAGTCAAACATAACGGATTACTTCGCGAAGGAGTAAAGGATCGATCGAGCTGAGTGTTGAAGTCCGATCATGGTTTTATATTGGCTTGTTTTGTACATTACCGCACTCACTTTCACATAGGCATTGAGTGGTAATCATCACCACGATGACTGTGTGTCATGTAATTTGTCACCATACCATCACCGATGGTATACGAGTTGTCTTACAGTTGTTCATTATCTTTACTTTTCATAAACTGATTCATGAATTCCAACTTTGCTTGATCACTTTCCAACTCATCAATGAACCCCCACCTATGCCCCGAGGATTGTGTTTTCCTTTTGGTACAATAGCCAGCTCTCACACGTACGTGTCCAGGCCACACGCGGCTTCATCCTTCACCCCACAGTCATCATGAATGTTCGCATGCACGTAAGTCGTCACATTTCTAAGTCGTCACTTTTTTCTCGGTCCCGATGGTGACGACTTACGCCTAGTCTACTGTATGTATGTATGTATGTATGTATGTATGTATGTATGTATGTATGTATGTATGTATGTATATATATATATATATATATATATATATATATATATATATATATATATATATATATATATATATACACATGGTCTCGGGCTCTCGGCTCATGGATGAGCGAGGATACAGAATAGACCAGGACACAACATAACAAAGAGAACAGCAGGAGAAAGGGGAAACGACAATAGCAGAGCAGAGGGAGAAGGCAGATGAAGATTGTTGAACAAAGGATGCAGGTAATGATGACAGTTAAGGGAGAACACAAGGGGTAGACAAGATAGATACATAAACCACCCCCACACCTCCTAAAATTTTGTTTAACGGGTATAGAAATTATCATGGCTTTGGATGGGGGTTAATGGGTGTTTTACATGACCTGAGATGGTGAACAGCTGGCTTGAAAAATGGAGAGAAGAACGAAATTGAAGAGGATGTGAAAGGTGGTTCCACAGGTGGGAAAAGAGAGGAATAAATGAATGGAGGTGAGCAGGGTTCTGGATTTAGGCAAATTCACGAGGAGGGTATTGCTGGTGGACCATGTGCGTCCTGCAAATACAGTGCCTTCAGAAAGTATTCACACCCCTTGACTTTTTCACATTATGTTGTGTTACAGCCTGAATTTTCAATGGATTAAATTTAAATTTTTTGCCACTGATCGACACAAAACACCCCATAGTGACAAAGTGAAAACGTGTTTTTAGAAATGTATTAAAGATGAAATACAGAAATAGCTAACTTACATGAGTTTTTAGTCCCGTAAGTCAATACTTTGTAGAAGTGCCTTTGGCAGAGATTACACCTTCGAGTCTTCCTGGGTATGTCTGTATCAGTTTTTCACATCAAGATTTGGGGATTTTCTCACATTCTTCCTTTCAGATTTGCTCAAGCTCTGCCAAGTTGGATGGGTTGTGTCGGTGAACAGCAATCTTCAAGTGTTTCCACAGATTCTCAATGGGATTCAAGTCTGGGCTTTGGCTGGGCCACTCAAGGACTTTCACGTTCTTCTTCTGAAGCCATTCCAGTGTTGCTTGGGCTGTATGGTTGGGGTCATTGTCCTGTTGGAATGTAAATCTTCACCGCAGTCTCAGGTCTTTGCTCTCTGAAGCAGGTTCTCCTCAACGATTTACCAGTATTTGGCTCCATTCATTGTTTCCTCTGTCCTTACAAGCCTTGATAAGGGTAATACTGTGATGAGAATGCTGTGAGGGTCTATTTGACCTTGACCCCATTGTTCGAGGCCAACCACCATGTAACCAAAAGATTCCATATGTTATTTCCCATTTATTCATAACACATATATGTAACTGAGCCATCAGACCATTTTTTTTAGAAAGATAAGGACATTTTTTTTTTTTTTTACAAAGGGAACACTGTTGAGGGTCTATTTGACCTTGAATCCTTCACTCAAGGTCAAATATCAGGTGACCAAATGATTCCCCATATGTGATTTCCTATTCGTGTATAATACATACCTAAGCCGTCAGACCATTTTTTAAGTTAATTACAGGGATATGAAAGTCTATGATGTCATTTTTGGGGATACCTGAGTGAGGTAAACTATGATGTCACAGTGAGGTGAACTATGATGTCACTTCCTCTTGGCAACTGGATTTTCAAGAAAAAGAAGAGAAAACAATGCTGCAAACAATTGATTAATTGATCAGAGAACTTAATAATGAAACTTTTGGCCAAATTTTATAGCTTTACTTACAATATTAAGTCATTCAGAGACCATCAAACTTTGAGCTACTTTCAAGTTGAAAGCTATTTTTGACTAAAATTACATAAAATATGGTCATTTTGAACTGTGAACTAAGTTTTAAGAGAATAAATCATGCTAAAATGTGTTAAGCAATGCATGAGTAATTGAAGTAAATCAAAATTAATAATTTATGGATGTTTACTAATGATTTATTCCATCTAAACCCAATATGGACATTTTGGTTCAATTATAGTTTGCTGCTAGCCAACTGCGAATCCAAGATGGACCCTACAGAGAAAACGTACTTGATCTGGAGGTGTTACCCAAACTTTTTTTGAAGGTCTTGGCGTCTGGATCAAAAAAAATAGGGTGACGCTCTAAAGGAGTTATGTACACAAACACCCCCCCCCCCAGAGCCTATACTACATCCTTCTTGCCAAGTTCCTCAGTTTAGTCTGACAGCCAGCTCTTGGAAGGGTCTACGTAGTTACATATTCTTTCCATTTCCTAATGATGGAGCTCACAGTGTTCTTGGGACCTTTAAATACTCCAGAAATTGTTTTATACCCTTAACCAGATCTATGTCTCCTCACAATTCTATCTCGTTGTTCTATGGACAGTTCCTTGGACTTCATGGTAGAGTTTCTGCTCTGACATGCACTGTCAACTGTGGGACCTTATATAGAAAGGTGTGTTTCCTTTTTAATCATGTCAATCAATTGATTTGGCCATAAATGCACTCAAATGAAGTTGTAGAGACATCTCAAGGATGATCAAAGGAAATTAGATGCACCTGAGCTCAATTTGGAGTGTCATAGAAAAGGGGTTCAATACTTTTTGACTCGAGCCATTTCTGCTTTTCATTAGGTAGTCGATCTCGTCGAAAAATTTTTTTTTCAATTTTTTAGTTTTTTTTTTTTAATTTGCTCTACCCTTATTATCAGCATTTCCATCGATATGTTTGTCTGTCTGTCTGTCTGTCCCTCTGTTCGGTCCAGTGCTCCGTTAATACAATGGCGATTTCGATGAAACTTGGTTGGTAGGTTCATACCATGACCTAGTTGTGCAAATGAGAACCGTTGCTATGGGCACCACCGTTGCCCAGCAACGGGACTTTGAAATTTTTGAAAAATCATAAAAAATTAATTTTTTTGAAAATCAAAAATCGGGCCACGAGCGACTGTGGGCAGTACATCTATATTAATATTTTGGCACGCCCCTTTCTTTGTTCCACCATCAGATTTTTGTTACTGCATGAAATGAAACAAGATTTGGCACATATACTAATGACATTATTGTCTTCCTTAAGAGGCCTCTCAAAATTCGTTTTGATGCATTTTCAGAAACTCCAACGGATTCCATTCAAATTCGGTACGATTATGGCTTTTGGTCCAACTTAGGTCATTGGCTATAAATTTTTTCCATAACACTTCCGATATTCGAAAAAAAAAAATCGATAAATTGATATCCCTTATGGGATTTTCCATTCAAATCCACTCAAGTTTAAGGCCTACGGGGGACGCAAACTTCCACTTTGCCCTGGGCGCTGTTTACCTCCGCTACGCCAAGCTGTTAGGGTTAGGGTTAGGGTTTGGGTTAGCTACTCTAACACTAACCTTAACCCTAACAGCAAACCCTAACCGCTATTCAGGAAATTTGCAAGAAAGCCCGGACAACACTGGGCTTTATTGCTAGCCCGAGCAACGCCGGGCATTACTACTAGTTCACCCATATTGTCAAAAATTTCCAGCCAGATCCTATGAAAACTGTCGGAGAAGATAGAATTTGAATGAATCCTGGTCGAAAACAATAAAAAAACGAAGTTCGTTATATCTCAGAGACTATGAGTCAGATATATATGAAAGTGGTATGGTAGGTTCATGGTATGTCCTAGTTATGTGTGAGAAAGAACCGATGCTATGGACCCTTCCGTTGCCTAGCAACGGCCAAAAAAACTCTAAATGTGGGGGTATTTCAACGAAAAAACAATCTGCAGCATTAATCCTTGAAGCTAGAATCATGAATTTTCTTGTGCTTAATCCTCAGGTCATTCCCCATCGCGTCAGGTTCTATTGGGTAGGTGACTACCCATGTCCGCCTACCGGCTTGTTTTTAATTAATTTGTAAACATTTCTCAAAAAAAATTGCACTTTGATATAAGAAAGTATTATATGTAAATCAGTGACAAAAAAACAAACAAACCTCAATTTAACCCATTTTAAATTTAGGCTGTAACAAAATGAGAAAACGTCAAGGTGTGTGTGTGGTGGGGGGGGGAGGGAGGGGACAGAGCACAGAGAGGGCAGAAGGTGCAACACCAGAAATGAGGTGGAAGAAGACAAAGAGACCACCGACCTGTCGGCGATGGCGAAGTGATCGGATCATTGACTCAGCTTCTTCACAGATTCCAATGATCTTGAAAGCCTTGGTTTCCACTTCATCAAGATGAGCAAGTTGTGGGGCAGGGGTGCCAGCCCAGAGAGGAGAGCAGTACTCCATCAAGTTGCGGATGAAAGTCTTGGAGGTGGATAGGAGCTCAGGTGTGCCAAGGAAGGACTTTGCAAGACTGAGGATGCCCAGCCAGCATCTGGCTTTGGAGGCCAACTTTGAAACGTGGTTCACCCAAGAAAGATCATGGCTGAGAGCGAGACCCAGGAGTTTGAGTGAACGAACCTTTGTGAGATGGCTTTTGAGAACGTAGATTGGAGTTTGCAGAACGGGAGAGAGAGATAGAGATAGAGATAGAGATAGAGATAGAGATAGAGATAGAGATAGAGATAGAGATAGAGATAGAGATAGAGATAGAGATAGAGATAGAGATAGAGATAGAGATAGAGATAGAGATAGAGATAGAGATAGAGATAGAGATAGAGATAGAGATAGAGATAGAGATAGAGATAGAGATAGAGATAGAGATAGAGATAGAGAGAGAGAATGGGATTTCTCAGGATTGAAAGACATGTTCCAAGTGTTTGACCAGTTTGTGATTTTGTCAATGTCTGAGTAGAGGGAAGATGCTGCTGCCTGTCTGTCAGTCAGAAGGATAAGGGATGTCACAGCAGAGAGTTTAGTCATCAGCAAAGAGATAAAGAGGATTTTCAAGTCAGTGTGATCATTGATGAAGATTAGGAATAATATGGGGCCTAGAACACTGCCTTGAGGTACTCCAGCCTTGACAGTGAGAGAAGAAGAAAGGGTTCTGTTGAGAGCCACATGTTGGCTGCAAGAATGGAGGAAGTCAGTCATCCAAGAGTTTAGTTGGCCTTGGATTCCATACGCAGACAGTTTGGAGAGCAAGCTGGGATGTCAGACTATATCAAAAGCTCGAGATATGTCCAGAGACAGCCACGATGTCATGTCTGATATTGAGTGCCTCTATCCATTGTTGGGAGAGTAGAAGTAGCAGGTCCAAGGTTGAGTGACCAGGTCTGAATCCAAATTAATGATCTAAGATGAGGTTGTTTGAGAAAAAGAATGATTTTATGTCAATTGTGATGATGGATTTCATGACGTTGCTGATGATTGGAAGTAAGCTAATTGGTCTGTAGTTAGGGTGATCCGTTTTTGCACTTTTTTATGTAATGCTGTGATGTTGGCGGATTTCCAAGCAGAATAAAGATGACCAATGGCAAATGACAGGGTGAAAAGGGCAGAGAGAGTAAGTGCAAGAGCGGCAGAGCAGGTTTTAGGACACGTGAGCAGAGGCCGTCTGGTTCAGTTGTAGAGTGCGAGTCGAGGGTTGCCAGAAACTTTTCCACCTTCTCAAGTGCAAAAGACAGAATCCAGGAGGAGTTGGGTATGACTGAGAAAGGTGGGCACAGAGAGAGGTGGGTTCGGGACACTATTTTGAAGCAAGACAGTTTTAGAGTTTGTCGAGTTTATTCCCTCCATAAGTTGAGCCGTGTGTGTGTGTGTGTGTGTGTGTGTGTGTGTGTGTGTGTGTGTGTGTGTGTGTGTGTGTGTGTGTGTGTGTGTGTGTGTGTGTATGTATGTATGTATGTATATATATATATATATATATATATATATATATATATATATATATATATATATATATATATATATATATATATATATTATTTTATATATATATATATATATATATATTTATTTTTATATATATATATCAGAAGAGATTCACAAAAATAAGGATGAAGGAGAGCAGCATGAATTAAACTTGAGAACCATTTAAAGTTATTACCTTACTGTTCCTCTCAGCACATTCAAAGTATCTTTTTAGCTTCTCCAGGTATGTTCGAGGAGGACACTTCACTTGAACCCTTTCCTAAAAAGAGTGGGAATAAAGTACAAGAAACAACGTCAAGGACACACAGCAAGACATCTTTATTTTAATTCATCAAAACAGACATTTTGAAACTTTTCGCGACTGCCTCAAGGTTTTTCAAATTACCACACAAAATTGAAGTTATTCCTCTCCACTTCCCCCTTTTCCTGCCAATCCCACCCTTGCCCCACAGTTGTTGGCAAGGCATTACTCTTTCTACAAGACAAGTGGCTGGGAAATCTCATGACTTCAAACGCTAATTTGCAAGTTTGTTTAATGTGCCCTTGCTTGAGAAATTCACACAAACATCATGGTAACGTTTCACTAAACTTTTGGTTATTTTTCAATACAAGGACTCGGCCGATGAACAAATGCTTTGTGCACAGCCGCTCGTTGTGCTCCAGCCAAATCTGCTCACTTGTGCTTTGCTCTACGCTTGCTGCAGCAATTGATCCAATAAGCGGTGTCATCACAATGCCTTTATGAAGCCAAACACAAAATGCAGCGAGTTGTAATAAGTGTCACACCCCATGGGAAATAGAACAAGTCAGCACATTGTGGGCTGTTGCTTCCCCTGCAGCTTAAAGTTGAAGTGTCTGTGTAACGCGGAAGGGTGGGGAGTGAGGGGAGGGAGGGGGGGGTGAGTGAGCGGTGTGAAACCAGGTGGTGTGCTCCCCATAAACACGAGTGACTGCAAAACGCTCGTAGAGTTACCTGATCGCAGATGATCTCCCACTTTTTTTCATTCTCGTACTGCCGAAGCGCACGTGCTTTGTCAGCAGGGAGGTTCGCAGAGCTCTACGGTGGCACGCATACCACAACATTTGGGAAATTGCATCTGAAGGGATTGTCACTCTTCAAATACCTCCGTTCTCACCCCCCCTCCCAAACCTCCCAACCCCCAGCCCCCACCAACAACCCCAAAATGAAAAAAAAACCCCCAAATCATCAAGTCAAAAATCACTTAAAGCCTTATCAGCTGGGCAATCATATTCAGAAAAGTGTCATCTTTTCCAGTTCCACCATCATGTTGACGAAAAAGGACTCAATGTATGCAATGTATTTTATGTTCTGGCTTTAAGATTACGTTTCGAGGAAACAAATACATTCATCCCTGAGCTTTTCGCAAGATCTGGCAAACGTAGCAGAGGAGTAGACAAGAAACTAGACTCCAAAGTGCATTTGCTTTTTGCTCTTCTTTGGCGACACCGGATGCCTGCCAGCATTGTGTAACCAGAGACTTTCACCCGAATGTTTGCCAAGTAACTCATTTAAAACAAATCTACCATTAGAACCTAACAGTGAGAGATCGGCAAGAGTGCTTGTTTCAGCCAAACCTTAAAATGACATCAAGCACAGCAGTTCAAAGTTTATTTTTTATATATGTATATATATATATATATATATATATATATATATATATATATATATATATATATATATATATGTATATATATATATATATATATGTGCTAAACAAGGGCCATGTGGCCCAAGAAGCACTGATAACAATCAACGGAACGGAAAGCAAAGAAACTCCGATAGACTGAATGCCGATCCCATGAGACGAGGTAAAAACTTTCAAATTATGCAATTGGGGCAAGACAGACGCTTTGGGAATGGAGTTTCATGGGAAGCTTGGCCAGCGTGCAATTCAAGTAGATTAGACGTAAACAAAACAGAAACTGCATGTTATGACACAGCAGTCAATGGCACTGGTACAACTTCAAGGAGTCAATGACAGGATCTTGGACAAAGAAAGAGCCACTGACATGATCTCGAACAAAGAAACAAGAAGTTGAAAATAAACCACAACTGAGTGATACCAACAACTCACACATTCCTGAAACGCCTTCCTGTGGTTTGCTGCAGGGTGCGGCGCCTTCCCTCAAACCAAAGGGTGCTGGATTGGGGGCAAAAGTTGAACCAAGACTGAGAAATTTAACGAGGGAAATAAATTTCCCTGCTCAAGGATGGTGAGGGACAGCTAAAGGATGGTGGATAAAGTGAACTCGGAAGATTTACAGGAATGGTCTGTTTCCACTGCATAGGATTGCCGTTTTCCCACAATGAAGAGTTAAATCCACGAGGAGGAGCAAACTCTCGTAGGTTTTTGCCATTACTTTCTTGGCTCTCAATCACAGGGAAAACAACACATCAATCACACCAAGTCCTGGATTTGGGCCCTCGAGTCTATAATGCATCAACTCAGCAGGGCCCTGCAGGAGAAATGGGCCAAAAAAAGTCAAAGAAAAGGTGCAATACCTGATGAGTAATCTTGAAAGACAGACAATGTGACAAACAGATTGCAGAGGAAGTTGCATCTCAAGGAGAGATTAATTTATTTCTTCATATGCAGCTTGTGGCTGCTTGGCGTCATCATTTTTCTGGGGGCGCAGCTGTGCCACTGATGAAGGGCCCCGTTTTCAGCATGCTGGAAATCATTTCGCCAACCTTGAAAGAATGGCAGGCTCAATTAACCCACCTGGTGTTAATTTAACGGTGGAGAAGTGCTTCAACTCAGACCCTAAGATCTTAAGCCGGCCACCCTAACTGTTCAGCCAGCACTAGGCTTTCAAGTACAGATGAGATATGTGCACATCTTCATTGGGGCAGGATGGTAATTATATCATGACCTCATGGTAGATAAACGGTTGTGTTTATCTGGGCGACGGTCTTTATGAGATTTTACGATACAGATTGAGAAATGACTTTCGATAAAAAATAAAATTCCCTCGAAGCAATCTTTCATTGCAGACCGACGGGCTCGCTTTGGTAAACGGCACACGGTACGAAGAGGAATATGGAAGTTCAGGACCCAAGCTCAAGATCAAGATCATCACACTCCAAATCCAAACAAGTCCAGATAAATGTACTCCTGGCATGACGTGATGTGCTGCGTGTGGATTTGACATGGCCATTGGAATGGAGGAAGGGGATGAGCTGATGATCTTCCAGTGGTGGCCCATTATCGCACATTTCCAGATGTCAAATGGAACCAGAGGAAGGCTGCTACACAGATGAGGGGAAAGAGAGTCCAACAGAGTCGGAGTGCCGTCAGAAATTAAGAAGAAGCCACCTTGATAAATGGCGTGCACGTCCGAACTGGAACTACTCAGTTCTTCGCACGCACTATGCGATCGATTGGAGATCTACTGGGGGAGTCATCCAGCGGTTACAGGTCATGCAGAGGGCCTCGGTATGCTCACAAGTAATCGACCATTAGGGTTATTGAAGCAAATAAACATTGAAGACTTAACATCAATCTTGGTCGTGAAGTGTGTCAAAATAGGCTGGTTTCCACTTATTTAGTGAAAAGTAAACCAAACTATTTAATAAATTTGAAGATCAACAGGAACCTTTTTCAGGATGGATTGTTTGCAGTAGATCGTCCACTGACTCTCGAGTTCAATTGCTACCGACTTGGCATTCCCATTCAAAAGCACAGAGCTCTTGCTGCCGAGTTCCCAGCTTCAAATTACATGTGTTCGTTCATTGTCTTGCAATTCGTGTGACAGTGCACAGGTGTTTCCTAATTTCCATGTCCAACACATATTTGCAAATAAAAGTTGCTCCATGAGTCCAAAACCACTGTTCTAGAGTCAATAGAGATACACCTTCACTGCAATTGTTCAATAAACACTGAGATGAGTCGCCATGAAAATACTTATATTGATTCAGTACAAGATAGATGGAATCTTTGAGAGTGTTCCTGAACCTTCCACCACTGCATTGGTAAAGCATAATGGCAGGTGTAATTATATAGACACATGGTGGCTGTCTACTTTTCCAAGATGTAATGAGCTGCCTTATTTGTGTGCATAATAAATAGATAGCGACAAATGAGGAATGCACTTTCAAACTGTTAAATGGTTTGAATGAGTCCAATTGAAGTGTGGTGTTTGAGAGGTCTGGGTCTGGGTGGCAAAGCGTGGAATCAAGGGGTCTGGGTGGCAAAGCGTGGAATCAAGGAGTCTGGGTGGCAAAGCGTGGAATCAAGGGGTCTGGGTGGCAAAGCGTGGAATCAAGGGGTCTCGGTGGCAAAGCGTGGAATCAAGGGGTCTCGGTGGCAAAGCGTGGAATCAAGGGGTCTCGGTGGCAAAGCGTGGAATCAAGGGGTCTGGGTGGCAAAGCGTGGAATCAAGGGGTCTGGGTGGCAAAGCGTGGAATCAAGGGGTCTGGGTGGCAAAGCGTGGAATCAAGGGGTCTGGGTGGCAAAGCGTGGAATCAAGGGGTCTGGGTGGCAAAGCGTGGAATCAAGGGGTCTGGGTGGCAAAGCGTGGAATCAAGGGGTCTGGGTGGCAAAGCGTGGAATCAAGGGGTCTGGGTGGCAAAGCATGGAATCAAGGGGTCTGGGTGGCAAAGCATGGAATCAAGGGGTCTGGGTGGCAAAGCGTGGAATCAAGGGGTCTGGGTGGCAAAGCGTGGAATCAAGGGGTCTGGGTGGCAAAGCATGGAAACAAGGGGTCTGGGTGGCAAAGCGTGGAATCAAGGGGTCTGGGTGGCAAAGCGTGGAATCAAGGGGTCTGAGTGGCAAAGCGTGGAATCAAGGGGTCTGGGTGGCAAAGCATGGAATCAAGGGGTCTGGGTGGCAAAGCATGGAATTAAGGGGTCTGGGTGGCAAAGCATGGAATCAAGGTGTCTGGGTGGTAAAGCGTGGAATTAAGGGGTCTGGGTGGTAAAGCGTGGAATTAAGGGGTCTGGGTGGCAAAGCGTGGAATTAAGGGGTCTGGGTGGCAAAGCGTGGAATCAAGGGGTCTGGGTGGCAAAGCGTGGAATTAGGGGGTCTGGGCGGCAAAGCGTGGAATTAAGGGGGCCTGGGTGGCAAAGCATGGAGGGTCTCGGTTGTGAAACGTGGAGTTTATAGAAGAGTAGAGGGGCGATGTGAAATTTGGTGATTAGATGGGGGGTATTGAAGCATAGTCAAGAAGGACATGTGTTAATGTGAGTATTGTTAATGCAATATTCGAAAAGAAAACTCAAATTTGACCAACAACTGCGAAAGGTAATCCTTGGAGCAGATGATGAAACCCACTTTTGTTAAAAATGAAGGTGTCAAATTCAAAATATCCAGAAACTATATTACGAGAGAGTCAAAGTACAAGTTACCCCGCACAGTGTTACTTTAATTTTAATTAAATATAGATTTTAACTGTTTAAAAAAAAAAAAAAAATTTAAATACAAAAGTTTAGTGCAATTGAAGTAGAACAGAAACAATCCCAGACACACCCTTCTGCAGCACCCCATCGAGCCTTTACTTCAATTGAGGAGGAGATTGGGACCAAACTCTGTGCAGAGCGTTGGTGCTGCTGAAGCAGTCTCCTTGGCTATTGGGCACAACCCTGGACGGGTCGCCGCTCCGACACAGTATACCAGCATGCTGGCACTCATTTTGCAGTCCTCGGAAGGATGACAGGCCGAGTTAACCCCACCTGGTATTAATTCAACAGCTGAGCGGGATTTGAACTCAGGACTCTAGGATCCAAAGCCTGCCACCCTAACCATTAAGCCAACACCAGGCATACTTATATTGAAGTATTGCAAAACTGGAGGTTTTTTTTGGAACTACAGTGACAGGAGATTTATGCACTACACTACCAGTCTTCAAAGCATATAATTAAATTTATCTAGACCAATAAATGTGTGTCTCCTCCACAACTCTAAAAGCATAAAACCTTGCAGCCTGAAACTTTGCATGCACACTAAGAAAACTCCAATGAAGTGCAAGAGTGAAAATTTGGTGTTTTGGTTAATTAAAACACCCATTTTGAAGATAATTAGTGACCTTATTTAATTGTATCCTTCATCAGACGATCCTCGGCCACCTCGCTCTCTGGGGTCTTAAGGCGCATCCTCTGTTACCTCGCTGGGGTCTGAAGCTGCCATGTTTTTTGGCCTGCTCAACCATGGCCTGAATTGGAACGGGCCACAACGATTTAGTAAGGATAAAGCGCTCAAAATGTTTTTTTTCTTCACTTTCCTCACTCATATCATTGAATGCTTCATCTACATACCTCAAAATCGCTGTATACATCGCTTTTGCAAGTGCGATAGTTTTCAAATTGGAGCAATTTCATGCATTTAATGCATGATGCGATTTTCCATGATCTACTCTCACGGAGTAATTGAAGTATATAAAAGAAATATAATTTCAGTTTGGAGGATCATATCAGGTGGACTAAATAACTCAAAATCTGTAGTGAAATCTGAAAATGTTAAGAAACCTGCGATGTTTAGCTTTTTGCGGGTATGTGCCATTACCAATCAGCTTGCTATCACTTGCCAAGCCAGTCGTTCCTAATCAACAATTTAATTGTAGTGCTTGCTTGAGTGCTTACGCCACTTGCAGAGGGCCCCACAATTGAGAGTGGTACAGTTTGCTTCCCAATCGGGACGTACAATCGGCAGTTGCTATTAGGTAGAAGTACGTATACAGCACACACAGATGTGGTACATAAGGGTATATTTGGATCTGTAAATGGACTCTCCAGAGGTGTGTGTGTGTGTGTGTGTGTGTGTGTGTGTGTGTGTGTGTGTGTGTGTGTGTGTGTGTGTGTGTGTGTGTGTGTGTGTGCCTGCATGCTGGTTACGGGCGCAGTGGCGGCAAATTGCATCCTGTATCTTACGATGATGGGTGGTGGAGGTTTTAACTTTTAACCTCAGCAGCGTCCGAGCAATCACGTTTTAATTTGTCCTCGTGACTGCTTCTAAAGCAATTGATTATTACCCTCGCCGAAGGAGAGGGTATTGCATTTGGGTCCATTTGTCTGTCTGTCTACACAGAACTCTTGTTTTTCTCCGCAACTGCATGTCGGATTGACACGAAATTTTCACCATCGGTGCGAATACTCATGTCGGTGCTTAAATCATAATTATGACATCATAGGTCATGTGACGTGGCAGCCATGTTGGAAAAATGGAAAAAAAAAAATAACTTTGGACCTCCATCTCTGAAACCACACGAAGGAAACTATAAAGAGCAATCAGAGATTGCAGACTCTCGCCAGGACTTGTTTTGTGTGGTGTTTGTGTAGTTCTGTGTGGTGTATTTTGTGTGCTGTTTGTGTTCTGGTGTGTTACATAATTAAGAAACAAAATTAGATGAGCAGGAGTGAAACTGCCACTTTATAACTGCTGGCAGTAATGACTGGGCACTAAGACGGCCTGCTTTGATGCAACCCTGCCTTGTTTGGACACCTGACCCTGACCCATGACATTTATTATTATTCAATTTAATTTAGAATGGTACTAAAATAGATTCAATCCAAAACAAATGGAAGACCAAATAGGTACAGTCCTGTATTGGAGTCATCAGAAGGAACTTGAATCGGATTCGCATTTCAGCTGCTATACTATGCTGGGAGTCCGTCCAAAGGAGGTGGCGGGAGAGTTTTGGCAGTCAGTCTTGAGAATATCAGGACTCAGAAACTACACAAGTCCATCGTAAACTGTAAGGCCTGGATAATGGAAGGATCAGCTTTTGAGCCATCACGGAACTCCTGCAAAGTCAGCCGTCCATCTCGATTCTGTACACAGGGCAACAACGAAAGGGAAACTTGGCTGGCACACAAGTACTCATGAGGAATAAGTGATTTTTTAAAAATGACATCATAGGTGCCTTCATTACGTCATAATCACATATGTGGAATGCTACATCTGATCAGTATGAAAATTTTTGAGGGTCATTTAGGGATAAAATGGTGCACAGAAAAAAAATTTTGATGACGTCATCGGTCACGCGATTCGGCAGCCATATGGTTTGAATAAAAATTTTAAAAACCGTCAAAAAATCCTCTTCTCTGAAGTGGCTGAACAGATCGAGGCGAACCTTTACACGTATCACCGCCTATCCATGAGGAAGAAAAGGTTCATGCATATGCCGTCATAGGTCACATGGTTTGGCAGTCATATTGGATTTACCCGAAAAACCTATAAAAATATTCTTCTCCAGAAGAGCTGGACAGATCAAGGGGAAACTTCACACCAATATGCCCCAAGCCTTGGGTGTACAAGTTTGTTGAGGAATAATTGATGGGTCACAAGGGATCTGTGAGAGGGTAGATCATCACATGGGGTCAAGTGATTCTCGTCCTGCTTACAGGGGAATTTGCGCATTGCGTTCCTCCAAGCCTGTCCCTCAGTGTTCTGCAGTTAGGGCGGAGGGTGGAGGGCTCTTCTTGACAGAGGAGTCCGAAGTGAAGTCCTGCTGAGCCGGTTACTTTGAGTGGCTATACCAGGCTGATTCACCAGCTGTTAAGTTGGATGACAGAGGTGTTACTATTCCTATTGCTGACGCTCCAATCAACTGTGATCCACCTTCGTTTGTTGAAACACAGGCTGTGGTGAACCAGTTGAAATGGGGTAAAGCTCCTGGGATCTGTGGCATCCATGCTGAACTTCTCAAGGGGAATGTCAAGATCTCTGACGTTGATTTCGCAGATGATGCAGTCACTTTTGCGGAGACAGGAGATCTTTTTGGAGGCCCTTGAGGTGCTGAATGAGGAGTCGGATCCGCTGGGATTATGGGTTTTATCAGTCAAAACTAAGATCCAGGCTTTCAATGACATCTTGGATGCTGCTATCTTGTCTGTACCTGTTTGTGGTGAGGATGTTGAGGTCACAGAGAGATTCACTTACCTTGGCAGTGATATTCATGTCTCTGCTGCCTGTGAGCCAGAAGTCAATAGATGTCTGGGTCTGGCCTGGGGAGGCATGGATTCACTGGATCATGGGGTGTGTGGTGCTGTTGGTACCTGTGCAGGACGACGAAAGTCCGGGTCTTCAGTTCCTTGATGCTTCCAGTCTTGCTCTACGGATGTGAGACATGGACACTGACCAGGGATCTGAGAGGGAGACTTAATTCCTTTGGTACCAGGTCTCTTCAGAGAATCCTTGGCTATTGCTGGTCGGACTTTGCGTCCAACAAGCGGTTGCTGAGAAACTCAAATGAGATTTGTTACCTGTGTAGTCCGTGAGCATCAGCTGCAGCTGTATGGACATATGGCTCGTTTTCCTGACGCTGATCCTGCTCGCCAGATTCTCTCAATGAGGGAGCCTCGTGAGTGGAGGAGGCCAATGGGCCAACCACGTTCCTCATGGTAGAAGCAGGTTGATCTGCATCTCAAAGAGATGGGGATGGGCCAGGCATCTGCCCAGGGGATGGCCAGACAGAGGCCCCTGGAGTACCGGCAGAAAGTGGACGCAGTCATGCGCTATTCCGATGCATGCTCCCACATGGTTTGACAGCTATATTGGATTGAAGAAACATATTAAATAATGTTTTCTCTGGAACCACTTAATCAATCATCATGAAACTTCACAATTATGATCCAGTCGTGATGGGGAATGCATGATTTAAATTTCCATTTGATCGGACACATGGTCTGGCAGCCAGAATTACTAGACTTTTTTGATCTGGGTTTTTTTCTTTGACAATGAGGCTCACTTAGTTGTGCCTGGATGGGTTTGAGGGTAGAGGAGTGTTAGCTGAAATGCGAATCCTACCCAGGTTCTTTCCAATGACTCCAATGCAGGACTGTACCAATTTGGTCTTCCATTTGATTTAAATTGAATATATTTTAATCACATTCTAAATTAAATTGAATAATTATGAAAAATGTCATGAGTCAGGGTCAGGTGTCCAATAAAAGTGGGACATCTTGGAACCTGGTCATCACTGCCAGCAGCTATAAAGTGGCAGTTCTAATTACGCATCATCAATTACATCACACACCAGTACACAAAACTACACAAACACCACACAAAACAAGTCCTAGCGTGGGTCCGCAATCTCTGATGGCCCTTTCTAGTTTTATATGTTTTGGTGTGCTTCACAAAGATTACATTGTTACGATTCTAGGAACCGCATGCCTCCAAAGCAAGAGCAACCATCATACAGTGGTCCCTAGACAGTTATTCCATTAATATACATTCAGATAGTCCCTTCCCTTTTGTCTCGTGGGTCAAACGGGACGTGCGTTGTGGGTATCTCATAGCTAGGTCCGTTTACACCACTCTAACTGAATTTATACTCTTCTTTTCTGCTTATTCCTGAGGTAAATCCGAATTTGGGTCCTCGCGGAGGCCAACACGTGCAGCACGTGCCGTGGCCGGGGGAGGGGAATAGGAAAGCCGCGACAACACCACACGAGCATCAACAGTGCAGCTGCGAGGATACAGCAATACCCTCGAAGGAACTTCTGAGCAAGCTCGAGATGATCGTCTGACGTTTCCAATGATCTGGGATGAGATTGCTGGTTGCATTGAAAAGGCAGACGAACGAATATCTCTTAAAGAGGCTGCATGAATGTTACTTTTCACAACACAGAAGCAAATAACCCAATATCGGCGAAAGCGTGCCTGGCAGCTTGGTGCCAATAACTACATCGTCAGAGGCCGATAATATAAAACAACAACCACACCACGTTGTACAGGACACAAGTGTGCAAGATACAGGCAGCGCGTTCCTTTAAACCCATTTCTGGATTTAAACATATCGGCATCCTCTTTTCCCTCTATTTCTCCATCTGAAACTTGTATCTATATTCTTTGTCATTCCAAACCTCCATCTAATTATTATATCCGATCGTTCCCCTCAATTCCTGACACAGATTGGGGTTGGCCCCACACACACGATAACAGAATCGGGTGAACGCGAGCGCTGGCCACGTGCATAATGGCAGATCCACGCGCACTGTACGGGGCATGCTCGATGGCGGGCGGACCTGTGCGCTGACCACGTGTACAATGGCGGAGTCAAGCGCAGCCCGTGATCCTTTATCATTGTACAGAACGGGGCACAAGTTACAAACATCTTAGGTCGGGTCTGCACATGAGGTTACAATAACATCTTACCATGACGGCAAGAAATGTCTCCCGCGGACAGCAGACATCCTCCCGCACCTCCGCCTCAATGCAGCTGCTACCAGGCAGAGGCATGCTGTGCGGCCGGATCGCTCGGCCACGTGGCACATCATGGAGCAGGCACATTAACCAGCGCCAACCGCACGTCGCTGGAGCGCGGCACGGAGTTCTTTGCAAGGCAATTTATGTCACCGTGCACGGAGCGAGCCAATTCCGCAGTTTGGAACCACCTGGCCAGAAGTGAAGTGGAGCCGCTTCCGGTCATAGGGGCCAGTCCGCATGCTGGCCGGGGCCCAACCAGTGCGCCAGATTTGGGTGACGACACATCGCTTTGGGTCATCGCCCCCGCCCCGCACCACTGGATCCATAAAAGGATGGGTCGCGGGGCGGTGGGAAAAGAGTCGTCATCGTTCCCGCTCGTCGATCCAGGTGTGTCGTTCCAGAGTCGTCGTCGTTCCTGCCCATTGTTAATTTCTTCATTCCTGTCGGCTCGTTCTGTCTAGCTTGGGATCGACAACCTGCCCATTCACCTGCTGGCTCCACTCTTCTTTACAGATTCGCCTGCTGGCTCTGCCTCTCTCTCCACCCAAGTCCTTCCCTTCATGCCCAACGGTCGAGTCTCATTCGTTGGACCGATGCGAACAGTATGAAGCAAGAGACAACGCGCCAGCTGTCAGGGAGGTATCGCCCAGCGGAGCATCCCCCCAAAACATATTGGTGGCGCGATTGAACAATCGTGCAAGGTATTGAGAGACTGTTAGCCTCATCTCCTGTCCTTTTTCTCTTCATCGGGGTGTGTGTGCGTGTGTCATTGCACCTGTCCTCATTTAAGTTAAGCGCGTAGAAGAATTACATCGGGATAACTCTGCTCTGTGTCTGCTTTTGTAAGTTGCTTGTATGTTGCCGCACCTTTCACTTTTCTTGCTATTCTTGCTACAGACAACAATAAACAACATTAACTATGTCACATACCTTTCCTCACCCACCTGTAATAAATGTTTGTAGAAATGTTCCCAGCTCGTTTTCGTCTTTTATTTCATTGATCCAGCATGTTCCATAACCTAACTGAGCTGGGACTTTAATCCCAATGATCTGTTCCTTTTAGCCGGTACGTCCTTGGCAGTGTCGCTCGGCTGCAACCGATCCGGTAAAGTGATCCGGTTCGGACAAGGCTTACCGAGGGCATGTTCCCCGGTAATTAAATCATGTGATTAATTAGGTAACCTGGTTAACCCATAGACGGGAGGACCCTAGGTCACGCGGTAGAGTTATTGGCGTTCAAGGTCGGTTAGTGACCCGCCGCGTCACGGAATTATCTGTGTGCGACGGCCTGCAATTCCGGGAAGTCTGGTGGGAACCCGAGATAGCTTCCCCGCTGGTGTTCTTCTCACCTGACCCCCGACCTGCAATAATGTTTCTTTTTGAGAGTTTCAAAGCAAAATACATTTGATAACACCAGATTTCCGAGCCGTTTGCCGTATTAACGTGTTTTCTAAATTACTGAGCCAAATTTTTTTCTACCTGTCACACAATGATTAGCAGTTGTTTATAAACATCGCCCTGAAACGTCTATCGTGCAACGTTGTTTTTTTTTCATTTGTTTGTTGAAATTCCACCAAAATAAGGGTGAAAGCTACTCAAAGTTTTTGGGTTGTATGCAGCACAAACTGTAGTTGGTAATCACACTGACTCCAATCTGCCGATTCCCGGCCAAGCACCAATTTACATGTATGTATGTATGTATGTATGTATGTATGTATGTATGTATAGGGTGTCCCAAAAAAAATATACAACTTTTAAAATGCTTCGTTTGATCCTAAAAAAAAGCAGTAATTTTGTCACTAATGCTTCATTTCTTGTTGCAGAGATCCTGAAGTTTATTTTGATACCAAGCAAGCGCCAGAAAAATGCCAAGACTGACCGTACAACAACGGACGAAAATTGTTGAACTTTGGCACCAGACGAAAAGTGTCATACAGGTGCAACGTCTTTACTCGAGACATTTCGGTATCCACTTGCGCCATGCACCAAACTTTGGGACAATAAAGTGCACCATCGCAAAGTTTACCAATGTGGAAACCATCTGTGACATTCACAGGGTCAAAGTGGTCGGAAGAGGACAGGTCGTAGTGAAGAAAATGTGGAAATGGTGAGACAGGCGGTCGTTCAGAGTCCAAAAAAAAAAATCGATTCGACAACTTTCTGCCAAGACAAACATTCATAAGAGCACCGTTCAGAGGATCATTCGCCACGACATTCATGCCTTTCCAGACAAAATTCAAACGGAAACGGTGCTTACTTATCAACAGAAACGCAAACGACGAGACTTTGCAAATTGGTTCTCAGGAAAGTTGGAGGAAGATGCAGACTTCCTCAAAAAACTTCACATGACGGACGAATGCCATGCTCACTTGTCCGGGGAGGTAAACAAGCAAAACTTTCGGTACTGGGGAACTGAAAATCCTGGTAATGCATCAACTGAACTGGTGCCTCGATCTGTTCTCAAAGTCACCATGTGGGTGGCGGTTGGTTGGAATGGGATAATTGGTCCATACTTCTTTGAAGATGACCAGGGATGAACTTGCACGGTAAACCAGAGGAACTATTGCGAAATGATTCAGGAATTCTATTTGCCTGAGCTTCGTACTCAGGCCCGGAGGAGAAACAACCTGATCCAGATGAGAATCCAGTGGTTCCGGCAGGATGGGGAACCGCCCCATAAAGCCAGAGAAACAAGGCGTTTTCTCAACCAACATTTTGAGGGCCGCTTTATCTCCCTCTACGAAGACGTTGAGTGGCCACCGTATACCCCTGACCTTACTCCTCCAGACTTCTTCTTGTGGGGGTATCTCAAGGACAGGATCTATGGAAACCCTTCGGCCTCAGACTCTCGATCAGCTGAAAGAAAACATCCACTGAGAAATCCAGAACATTCCTCAGGAAACGTTTCTCAAAGTGATGGAGAACATGACAACGCGTTTGCAGGCAGCGATCGGACAACGTGGAGCCGACGTCGAACATGTGGTCTTAAAGAAAACGACGATTCTATTCCAAAATTTAAATCTTGGTGGCAATTTTGACATTGGTACAATAAACTTCAACCTTTCAGCTTTCTATCCAGCCATATATCTTTTTTAAAAATATATGTTATGACCATCCTCTTTGCAGATGAAAAGTTGTATATTTTTTGGGACACCCTGAATACATATACATATAGTGTGCGTTTCATAAAGCATAACATACATTCTTCATTGTGTCTCTGTCTCTGAGTGTCTCTCTGTCTGTCCATCTCTGTCCTCTTCTCATTCCCATCAGTGAAGCGACAGGTGGTATTTGCAAGGATAAAATAAAGATCGTAAAGCTCTTATAAATAAATAAATTTTGGTTTTGCCACCATTTCCACAGTGTCTTACATCACCGGTCAACCTGTCTAACACATTATATTAGTAATTCGTGCCTGTTGTACGTGTCCATGATGACATCCTTGAAAACAATGTTTCCTGTTTGGAATAATTTTAAATTTTGTTTGACTGTCAGGCAGGTAAAGATTAAAAAAAAAAAAAAAAAAAAAAAATCGAACTCCTCTCTGGTTCTGCGGAGGTGCGATCTGGATGAATTCTAAACCAAGGTAGAGTAAAACGAAAGAATTGTCTTCCTATTCATGTTCCGGTTCAAAACATAACACAACATTCAATATAAATAAGTTGTTTCTCGATCATAAACTGAAGATCAAACTGAAAAGACAGACAGTAGCAATTGGAGATGAACCAATTGCTTAACCCCGCTTTTCGCTTTGCGTGCATGGGGTAGCTCGAAAAGCACTCGGAAGAGCGCATACGTCCGCCAGGCTGAACAGTTTACGTTTTGACGGGCTGGATCCAGATCTGGATCGTCTGAATCATCTTACAAGCAAATTTCAAACAAGAGCCCTCCACATTCAAAAGAGAATAACGTCGTGAAGATGTCAAGGCTATATTGTGATACGACTCACCAACTACTATGTACCAACAACAGGTAAATGTGACAATGCTTCACAAGTGAAACTGATATTACGGTGACTTTAATAAAAAAAAAAAAGAAATGAAAAAGTAGTCTCCTGGTGGAAGTGGAGATTTTTCCTGCGAGTCATAAAAAAAAAGTTTGACTCAAGTGTGGGAAGAAATGGAACAGTGCAGAGGAAGATTTACAAGAAGTACCAAATGAATAATGGAGTTTCAGAGAAGCTAGATATGAGCCAACCAGGGTAGTTTACAAGTACGCACACGCACACACCCAAAATAAAAACCCAAAAGGAAATGTGTCAATGTGTCGCTGCTTCATGTGCCATGTTCCGTGGTCAGAGAAACAGTTAGTGATGGGAAGAGTTTCTTTAACTTTGATATCAAAACAGACAGCTCGCTTGCAGGCATTTTGACTCAAGTCTGTAAACAATTGCCTCTTCATGAGACATGTAAACATAAAAAGTTTGACCGTTTACAGCACTTTACAAAAGTTTTTTTTTTTAAGCAGGTGCATGTGCTTTTGTTTTTTTTTTTGTTTTTTTTTTTACAAGTGTTCACACAAGGGTCAAGGCTCATGAAAAAGATCAACAATTTAATGAGATGAAGGGAAAATATGTGCATGAGAATGCGCAAGTGCACGACCACAAAAAGAGAGTTGCAGAAGAAAGTGGGTCAGCGTTGCAGTGGGAGTGACTGTGAGGGGCGGCAGGTCGCTGACAAAATCCTGTCGAGAAGAGTTCGAGACAACAGACTCAGAAAGACGGCTCCACAAGTAAGAAAGGAGGGGTGTGAAAGAATGTAAATGAGCATCGAATTTACAGTCGATGGGAGGTATATTAAACAACATGTGCAACCTGGCAGAGGAGGATGCAGTGGGCACAAGTCGACCCTGAGACTCAGGTTCCTGTTGCAAGATGCCAACAATATGAAAGACCTGAGACTCCATGATTTCAAAGTAGGGGCAGTGGGCAAGATATAAAGCAGCAGGACCAGCCAATGAGGGTGGGAGTTATTGCATATCACTTTGGGTGAAGGACATTTACAGTTTGAATTCCTTGTATAACCTCAGGACATAAGAGAAATGACTCGTCTCTGAAGATAATTCTGAGCCAGCAGCCAGTTTGGAGACCACTGTGGATATATGTTCTGCTAAAAACAGGTTATCACTGATGATGAGGCCAGAGAGCTCCCAACAAAGGAAATTTTTTTCCAATTGGTCCTGATGGAGGTGTAAAGTGAAAGTATGGCTCTTTCCAATATTAAAAAAACACATTTAAGGTGAAATACCAGTTCCCAATTTTCTTGAGATTGGCAGAGAGAGTTCCTGCTGTGGCCTACCTGTTTTATGGTTCAGGAACAGTCCTTAAAAGGGCAGAGTGGTGAAAGGTTGCAAAATAACAGATTTTCAAGTGAGGAAGAGAGGTCATTGGTGAGCAAGAACAGGATTAGTCCCAGAATGCTGGGTGGCAAAGAGACACTGGCTTCGAGAGGTTGAGCATGGGAGATAACACCATTAATAGGAACCAGTTTATAAAAATGTCTTGCTGATAAGAAGAAGAATTTAATCTTCAGTTATCCGACCTACAAGGCCTTAATCTGCTCTCCCCTTTGGACTGGCTCCCATAAACAACGACAAAGAAAAAGAGCCACTCCTTTCGCGTCTTCACACGCATAGGGCTTCCGAGGCAGTTTTCCATTGGATAGGGGTCACAATCCTGGATGGGTCGCCACTCCGATGCAGCATATTGGAATGGCTCATTCTTTCCAGTATGCTGGTACGCATTTTGCCGATCTCAGAAGGTTGACAGGTTGAGTGAACCTATCTGGTGTTATTTTCACAGCATGACAGGGGCTCAAACTCAGGACTCTAAGATCTTAAGGCAACCTTAACTGTTAAATCAACACCAGGCTCCGCTGCTTATAAGCATGGAGGAAATCCGATAGCCAGTTTGGGAGGAGACTCTAGATACCATTAGCTGACAGCTCATAAAGCAGCTGCCAGACAGATTCAAAAGGATGCGAGATGTCAAATGAGATGGAGCTGACCTCTTCGTTGAGATCGAGGGCATCTATCTATCCAATGCTGACATCATGGAAGCAGCATGTCAATGTTGGTAAGACCTGGACACAAAGTCAAAATGCTTATCTGAGATCAGAAAATGAGAGAAGTAATGAGTTTAGAGGTCTGTAGCAATGATTGGTCCTTACGATGGAAAGAAGGCTCGCTAATCTGTAGATCAGTTTTGGAACCGTTCTTTCAAAGTAGGCCTGCATATGCTAAGCACAGGTCAAACATGTTAGAGCAGAGAAACACAGGTAAGAAGAGCATATGGATGTTTGAGTATTAAAGTACTGATACCATTACGATTTTGCAGCATTGGTGGAGTCAAGATCAACTTGGACTTTCTCCATTTTGGCAGGAATGAAGGTCACGTGTTGTCGTGAGTTTTCAGTGATTGCATGGAGGGAAGTTAGGAGGTGGGGGGGGGGATGTTGGTCAGAATGGTACAAGAAGAGAAGGAATTAAGGCATCGACTCAGCAAGAGCAGTATCCACTGTGAAGGAACAGATGAGGTGCATGTACCAAGGAAGAACTTTAGCAACTGCAACCAAGTCATTTTGTGGATGGTGAGACACCTGAGAGAGCAGATCTCAGATGAACGTGATAATGATCTGCAGCATGTCTAAACACCGAAACACAACGGACGAGAGGTTTATTGAGGGCGCAGATCCTCATTGGTGGAGTCACCCCTCCAGGGCGAAAAATGAAAAGGGAAGCTGCTTTTTGGAAATTCCCTCACCGCACGAAGTTGTAGTACTCGGTTCGAGATGTTAGGAAGTAGATAAGAATGCGTGAACGAACGAAAGAAAGTAAAATGTTGCTGAAGATGTCCGTGGCCCTGTTTGTTAAATGGGAGGGTTGAGAAACACTTTTGAGCACATCGTAAACATGACGACTTTATAGAAAGTGAATAAACATCACACTATTCCATTCGCTATCAAATATGCACCCGCACTTCTACAAGATGACGTAGTTGTAGTTTCCAGGTGGATGGAGGTCAGCCCCCTCCCCGACCCACACATCTTACTTGACTACGCCAAAGGATATTTTTAACAAACTTCGCACTGCTTTTACTCCACCAAGGCAGAATGAAGAACACAAACAAATTAAACTCAATCCCCTTCCACAAGCCATTGGTGCGGACCTCAGTACGTTGGCAACGGGACCCTCGGTGTCGCTCCGTGCTGTACCTGTCCCACGACCCCGATCCAACGATTCCGCAAGCCCACCTTCGGGCGAACGAATCGCTTTCCCTTCGCTTCGCTTCCATGATCTCACACGAGCAACATGTACATTCATCCCCCTTTCTTCTTTCATCTCTCTTGTGGTTTGTGCAAACTCTCCTCCTGCCTTGCCTGGTCTTGCCAAGAACGATGATGCTTTTAACAGAATCGGATTCCAAGCCCCTCGGTGGGGTTTTTCTTTTTTGAGGTTTCTAATCCCCATCCTCGGTTTAAAGAA
The DNA here is from genome assembly GCF_056783735.1 of Eptatretus burgeri. Lineage (NCBI taxonomy): Eukaryota > Metazoa > Chordata > Myxini > Myxiniformes > Myxinidae > Eptatretus > Eptatretus burgeri. The sequence continues at coordinate 51,354,140 of NC_140963.1, forward strand.
AGCACCTTATGGAATCAATTTGGACTGAAAAATAAATTTTTAAAAAAATACATTTTCATGAAACAATTCATGACGAAAACCACGAGGGCTGAAAAAAGTTGGCGGAAAAGGTCGTTTGGCCCGTCACGACCGTTTGGCTTGATGACGAGTGGTAAAACTTTTTTATGACGCGTTATCAGAGAAGCATCAGGTGGACATCCCCTCCAAAGCCGGCACACACGACTGTGAGACAAAGTTCGGACATTGTTATCACATCGACACAGCTGCATGCATGATGGCAATCCGACGCATTTGTAATCGAGAGTCCTGTGAGAAGGATGCGCAGGTACAGGCTGAAGCCACAGGTACCACAGGTAGTCAGTTATCACAGGTACCACAGGTAGTCAGGTATCACAGGTACCACAGGTAGTCAGGTACCACAGGTTTTGTTAACCGCTGTGAGAAGCCAAGTACAACTGGCGGGATAACAGAACCGGAGGTACGAAAAGTGATGAGGAACAAACAACTCACCAGGACCTGCGAGAACCTCTCATCGAGTTCCGTTGGTTCAGGCATGGGAAGCTTGTCAGGTGTGGAGCGACGTCGCACGCTTCCCGCTCGGGAGCGACGTCGCAAACTTTTGTCTGCAACGTCTCGAACGACGCGATCTCCACCGCTGCTGTGGATGCCCCCCATGTCGGCGAGCACGAGCAGCACGCGCCCTGCGTTTCCTGATTCCTGCGAGGATGGGGGCGTGGAAACTAGAGAGGCGGCGGGGACACGGAGGGCGTGGAAAGTTGAGGGGGGCGGGGACACGAAGGGCGTGGAAACGAGGGGGCGGGGACACGAAGGGCGTGGAAACGAGGGGGCGGGGACACGAAGGGCGTGGAAACTCGAAGGGGGCGGGGACACGAAGGGCGTGGAAACTCGAAGGGGGCGGGGACACGAAGGGCGTGGAAACTGGAGAGGGGCGGGGACACGAAGGGCGTGGAAACTCGAGGGGGGCGGGGACACGAAGGGCGCGGCTGGGATTCACACGAGACGACAACGTCAAAATCGATTGAGCAAGAAGCAGTTGACATGTGAACGCGGGGGGTCGAGATCGGCGAGTCACATCGGTTTCAAATTTCCATTTCGAAATAATCATTAACTCAGAGATGAATATTCCTTTTTCAGAGATTTCAATCTGATTTATCTCTCACGTGACGTCACACACACACCTGCTCGAATCGAGACGGTAAATCACTCGAGGGGCGGGCCCTATTTGCGCACCGCACGTGCGGATTTCCTTTTGAGGTTTCCTGTTTCGGGGAAAATGAAAACGCACAGGAAACGTCATTTCGGATCGTCGCTCCGAAAAAAAAACACTTTTACTGCTCCACCTGCAGTGCACTCACGAGCTTGATGACGATGAATGTTTATACCGTTATATATGCTGACGTAATAGGTCGACTTTGGCGGGAATATTTACCTCAGCGGAGGCACTCGATGTTCAGTCAGACGACGTTCAGTCAGACGACGTTCAGTCAGACGACGTTCAGTCAGACGACGTTCAGTCAGACGACGTTCAGTCAGACGACGTTCAGTCAGACGACGTTCAGTCAGACGACGTTCAGTCAGACGACGTTCAGTCAGACGACGTTCAGTCAGACGACGTTCAGTCAGACGACGTTCAGTCAGACGACGTATCACAGTCGTTTAACGCGCTTCATCGACTCGACCGAATCAATGGACGGAGATCTGAGAGATCTGCACAGGACGGCGACTCAAACTGAATGAACGTCGGGTTTGTGTGTTTTCACCTGATAAAAAAATGTTTCTTACAAACCGCGCGATTGTGACGTCCGTTCGGCAAACTTCGTTTTACATTTCCGATATTCAAACGACGTCACGCGTCATGTGATTGTTGAGAATGAATGATAAAATAAATAATTATATAAAACAGTGTATATTATAATATATAAAATTATAAAAATTATATAAAATTTTTATAAAAATTATAGTATTAAATTATAAAAATAATATAAAATTATTATAAAAATTATGTTAAATTATAATATTAAATTATAAAAATCGAGCATCAAGGGCGGTGTACAGAAGCGTTTAAAAAAAAATAATAATACAAAATGCAGGGAATTGGCTGACGGGTCAACAGGCCCTGCTCCTGAGTGAACCCCTCAAACATCTAAAAATGCCCCGGACACACACGGAGAAAGGCCGAGACATCAGGAGGGACCACCCTTCCATCCGCCGAATGGACGGTCCCAAGAATAAGAACAAAAATTTCCACGCCAGAAGGAGACCTGGGTCCTCTGACACAATAAACTCCATCAGAGCAAACGCAGACATACGTGCAAACATGGGGGGCTGGGGACACCCTTCCCACCCAAGGAGCAAGGACGGGTTGATTTTGGACAAATTGCCCGACTCCTATGCTTTGCTCGGGTACCCCAGAAGAAGTTGAAAACCAGCTTCTCAAGAGCTCGTCCCACTGCAGGAGGAGGTGGGGGAGACGAGCCAAATATAACAATTTACCAATCAAAACATTCTTGATCACTAAATTATGCCCCTCCATGGTAAGGCGACGAGATCTCCGCCAAGAAGCAACTTCGGACTTGATGTCCATAATGAGCTGTTGCTGGCTCTCAGCGTCCGTGCTACCAACATTAAAACAAACCCCGAGGATCTTTAACCGATCTCTCCGCTCCATGTAAAGACAAGAGGGGGCAGAGCTCGTCCTGTACCGACCAAAGTACATGACCTTACTCTTCCTCGGGTTCATCTTAGAAGAGGCGTCTGACAAAGAGCTTGCAAAGACCCGCCAGCCTGCACAAGGCGACGGCATCAGTGATTAACACCGACACGTCGTCAATGTACAGGCTCACCATTTGGCGCTCCCATTGGGCTCCGGGAAGGACGGGTCTGCTCGCAGTGCACACGCAAAAGGTTCATTGCAAAGAACAAAAAGGACAGGTGACATCAGACAGTGCTGCCTGACCCCAGAAGCGACTTGGAAGGTTCTTGAGAGATGTCCGTTGACCAAAACACAGGCTTCAACGTCTCCACACATGAGTTCAACCCAATGCATCAAATTTGGTCCAAAGCCATAACAGTCCAAAACGGCCATCATGTATTCATGAGAGACTCTGTTGAAAGCTTTCACCTGGTCCAAACTGACGATGCTCAGAGGGAGGCCTCTTTCTTCCGTGAACTAAACTGGATTGCCTCTCGAACCAGGCCCAGACTGTCGGTCACTCTGTGACCCGAAACTGCAAAAGTCTGATCCGGGTGCACGATATCCCCCATGACACCGTGCACCCTCTCAAACACCTTGGTTAGTACTTTGGAGTCCACTTTCAACAAAGTGATCAGGCGCCAGTTGGACAGGTCCTCCCGATCACCCTTCCTGTGAACGAGGTTCACCACGCCTCGGCGCATCGAATCTGGAAGCCAAGGAGAGGTGGCTAGCTTCCGCACTACCTACAGATAGACCTCACCAAGGGCGTACCTAAGGTGGCGATAAAACTCCAAAGGCAGGCCGTCATCTCCCGGGGGTTTATTTAATAACAGCAAAGGACAATTCTTCCAGGCTCACCAGCTCTTTCAAATGCTCCCACTGTTCAGGGCTCAAATGACTACTCCGATGCCCGAGAACTTCGGTCATCTGGATTTGATAAACCAGTCGTTTTGCAAAGAACCTGGAGTAATACTCCTTCACTGCTTTGACCAGGGTTCAAAACATGGCCTCCCCCCACCCACACCCTACCCCTCCCCCCACCACTATAACCTGTAACAAGACAGCAAGACACCTTTCTGTCTGGCACATCGTTGGAAGAAGTATCTGGGACATTTTTTGTTCCCCCTCAGTACCGACATTCGGCTCCAGAAGATGATGGTCCTCACCTTGACTTCGAGGAGGCAAAAAAAATCCTCCCCTTTACCTGGCAGATTTTTTTTTTTCTGACACATCAATTCCTTTGCAGAATTTCTTATGCAAGCATTAGAGGTATGCCTGCATGCACTTCAAACGCTCACACTTCCCAGCGACCCTCATTCGCCCAACCCGACAGAAAAACACTGCGGTCCAATGTTTCACCTCCTTCCACCAGGTTGTTGAGGTAGCGAAGAGACACCTAATGGTTTGCCAATCCCTACAATTCCGAACTTCGGAACGCACACAACCGTCATCCCACAAAAGGCAACAGTTAAGTTTCCAGAGTTCAGAAAGCCGGGCACACACCCGGTCTAATTTTACGCCCAGAGACAAACGACAGTGGCCTGAAAATGCCACCACATGAAGTACCAAGTCCGGGTCTCCAAAATTTGGTGAGAAAAATACGTAATCTATCCCAGCCCATTTGGTCCCAGCCACATCGATGCAGGTGATATTACTCCTTCGCGCACCAGTGTCCCTCAGCTGAAAGTCCTGAACAAGCCTTTTAAGGGCCTGCATTGATGAGTCCTGCACCAATCTGTCTAAATTTATGTTAAAATCTCCATTAACAATCATAAGGGCAGAGGTAGAAAGGAGGAGCTCTAACTGGCGTAGGAGCTTCACTCTTTCGCGCTCTCTGAGATGTGCACACATTGGCCAAGGTCAGAAAATCGACAACACAACTACCCTGAGTGAGGCCAATCACTCCATAATAATTTCATCGAAACTAAGGACCTCGACATTTGGGTTGTTAATAAGGAACCCCAATCCCGCTGCACTGTTAGTATTATTTACAGACTCTCCGTTCCGCCAATCTGCATGGAGGTATTCATGCTCCCCATGCAGAATAATGCATTTCTGCAAAAGGCAGATGTCCCATTCAAAATTGTGTAATTCTTCAAAGACAGCGGTCCTCCAGACCTTGTTATGGACTCACCATACATTCAAAGATGTTAATTTTAAATTCATAAGTGTTGGTCGGTTAAACACTACCCACAATGCAAAAAAAATGGAAGGGGAGTCACAGGACCTATGAAGCTGCCCCCTTCTTGCCAGTACACGATGGGCTACCATGCTTCTTCTTCTTCTTGTGGTTATTCCCACAGCCAGGGGCCACGAGCATGCTGGAGAACCACTCACCATCAATGCAGACGTCCTCCCTGGTCATCTGGGTGAAGTGTTCCCCTCAGGAGACAGAAAGTTCTCCACCAACCCCTCGCTGCCCGAGGAGAATGAAAGGCTCTCCAGCATGTCTGTGAAGGTCATGGCTGCAGTGATCTCCGGAGTATGGGGAGAAGGGCTATGGGATGGGGAAGGGGAAGAACGAGCAGAAATGGAATCGGAAAATCAGGGGGAAGTCCTCCAGGAAATGGCTGCGGCCATCCCAGCTGATCCCTAGCTCCAATGGGCACCTCCCTGGACCTGGATGGGCCAACAGATGAATGTGAGACATCGGGCCCCACAGGGCCCTTGGCTTCTACAGATTTGTTCTTGCCCCATTAGGCCTTGTCAGGGGGAGCCTTCCCTCTTTCCTGGCTCCACCTCTGGCACGTTTTAACCATTGTTCATAGTTCATTTTCTTCTGCACCAGATGAGTAGCTCACAATCACCTCCTCCAGCAGCGGAGCTACTTCAATAACAGGCATGTCCATTGGCCCCGTTGCTGGAATCACCTAAATTGGTTCCTCCCCTCCCACCTCAGTGGGCCCAAGCCCCGACACAACCACATCCAGGTCCTCCTTTTTAGGAGGCTGAAGAACTGTGGCCTCCTTATTATCCTCCTCCTCCTTTACCTCTTTCACCTTGGCCTCCTCCTCCTCCTTGAAGAAGGGGCGGGGGTGAAGACGATACAGGAGGCACAGCAGGTACAGCAATCACAGCAATCTCACTTGTACCAGAGGCAACATCCTCACTCCCACCCACAGATGCACACCATCTTATTTCCGTAACTCTGGAGGCAGGAGAGGAAGATGTGCTGCAGTGCAACATAGAGGTTGCACTGCACCTTGGTGGTGCAGCACTCCCTCAAATGTCCCAAGTGGATACACTGGGAGCGAAACTGTTCTTTACACCCAGAAACAAGGTGATCCAGTTGACAGCATCTGCAACAAACTTTGGGCTGCCCTGCGTAAAATACAGTACTTGTCAATGGTCCATCCCTATAACAATCCCATTTGGGATGTGAGTGACTGTGCCATCGTCCCTGACCTGAAGCTTGACACGGTATTGCCGAGCTCCAGTCCATATACCCAAACCATTCTGGATAAACCATGGTAGGGTTTCAATATCCACACATCTAGACAACCACAACTTGACATCATAGTCACTTCAGCCCTTATTGTCGAGGTGGACCGTCACAATCCTCTCATGAGCTCCAATGACGGCCTCAACCGCCCAATCAGCCACAGACCCAGCTGACCGAGTGGTAGCCCACTGCACCCAGTACTCAGCAAGCTTCCCAGGGACTGGAAGAACATGTCAAAGCTCGGGCCAAAGAGATGAGGCAGAAAAAGTTGGCTACCTCAAACCCCATGGTTGCTGACCTCTACGTTCTTTCAGACTCATGAAGTTCAAAGCTTGGATAGCAATCATTAGAGAACGCGCTGAGTCCGGCACAACGAACAGCATATGCACACCAAAGGGAAGGAAACCCCCGAAGGTGTATGTATACTTCACCCCCGACACCGCAGCACGTCCATCAAAACCTCCCAACCGAAAGTCTCACTAACTGGAACAGCCCTATCCTTAACAAAATGAAAACAGACACCATTATGATGCCTGCTCACCATGCCGGGGTTCCAGGGAGGGCAGGAACAACTCGAGGGAAGAAGAGGGAGGGGGAAGGAGGGAGGTGGTAGCAAAGGGGAGCACAAGGCTACCCTCTTGCCTGGTGGGTGAAGCCCACCAAACAGGAGGAAGGCCAGGGAAAAGCAGGAAGGGAAAGACAAACTAAAACGCAGGACGAACAAGACAAAAAGAATGGGATAAACAAATAGACGAGATGGGGGGGGGGGGTGGGGGGGGAATAAAAGAGCACAGAACAAACACAATAAGGATAACAAGCTGCGAAGAAAGCCAAAACCTGTTGAGGTTTCATTTTCGTGCAGCTACAATATCCATAATTATGTGCTACCAGGCCTGTGCAGCATTTTAATACATGACCCGAAGCATGCTGGGATGTAATTTGCTTCATTAACACAAGAGCCATACCAGTCTGGAAGCAGTTGCTTTCAATATACTTGGTGTCCCTCATCGACCCAGATATTTCCATTTTTGTGAATGAGATTCCTGCATGGGGCGAGTGAGAAAAAATTCCGACTCAACCATGAACTCAAACCAAAGGACCTCATCACTGATGCAGCGACAGCCCACTGAGTTGTTGAGTCTTCAGGATAGCCTCAGAAATTTCTCACACTAACACTGCAAGCTTTATAATGGCCACGGTCTTACATGCCTGTGATGCAGACCCCGAGTAGGTGTGTGTGTGTGTGTGTGTGTGTGTGTGTGTGTGTGTGTGTGTGTGTGTGTGTGTGTGTGTGTGTGTGTGTGTGTGTGTGTGTATGTTGGAGATAGATCTCGTCAAGGAATAAAAAAAAAAATAAAAAAATAAAAATATATATATATATATATATATATATACATATATATACATATACATATACATATATATATATATACACACACAAATATACTGATATATATATATATATATATATATATATATATATACTGATATATATATATATATATATATATATATATATACATTTATGCATATAAATATATATACTGATGCATCTCATGTTGTCAGATGGAGAAGTTGGAAACCAACAATCTCCCCTTTTCTCAAGGCACATGTTAAGCAACAATTACTCATGATAAGAACTCCGATCTGATTGGTCCTTTACTCGTTTCAGTAAATTTTCTTTTGCAGCTCTCTTTTTTGGCAGTGTCTTCGAACGCAGATTTGCCACAACCTTAGCAGGCTCACGACTCAGGGATTACACCAGGTGGTTTTTTCCTTTGCCTTCCCAGCGGAAGTCAGGGCAGATGTTTGTCATCTGTTCAGGGTGCCGGCGAGAACTCACCGACTCTTCAATAAAGACACCGTGGGATCTGTGACGTCCACCGCGGTTAATGCTAGCAGACTGGACAGCAGGCTTCACGTCCATTTGAGGGCCGAAGCACCAATCCGACAGTTTTATCGTCGAGTCGGGAATCGAACGCACACCAGACAGGTGTAGCACTGCATCACCTCCCTGCCAACTTCCTTCATTGCAGACAAACCGAAAATCAAAACCAGTGAATAGTGATTCTTGTTTCTGCACAAAGCAGACTTTTTATCAACACATTACTCATGACATAACTTTTCTCGACATTGAGTTAATTAACTCCTCTGAAAATGGAGTTTCAGCATGATATCACATCGAACTTCCCTTTTTTTACTGAGATGGGGATCACCACTGTGCAGGGTTGGCGTCAGAAAGAGCGTCGTGAGATCAAATCAAAAGCTTGGGATCAAATTACTTTTTATTTCTTTATTAAAGTTGCTTTTTCATGAGCGGTAAAGAGGTTGGGTGGAGAGAGAATGAGTCATGGTCCACGAGGTTCATCGTCAGCGAGAAGCCAACTGTCTCCACCCGAAGACATTCTGCACTGTTTTAAGGACATGGCCGGGATGTGCTTTGTTACTGGTAGACAATGAAAATTGTTTTTTATGAAATCACTTTTCCTGCTGAGAGCCCGAGGCATGACTTTAGTCATGTATGATGCATCACGACAATACAATACGAGAGGTAGATGTGCGAGGGTGGTTGTTTAGTAAGCAATCAACCAGGCTGGATTACATCACACATCGCATGTAATTATCATGGAGCCAGGGCCACCTTTGTACAGAATTTAAGTTTTTAATCATTCAAACCTTTGGTGTTGCCACGGTTACCACCCTCGTGCAGCCATGGTGATGCAATCAAACGAAGTATTGCACACTGTGTCCCATATATTCGCAGGTGGTTCCCCTCCCCCTTCCTTCACCACCAATGACAACCACCACTCCCTCCTCCCCTTGCATCATGACCAAACCCCACCCAACTTCAATAACATGTAAAAAGAAAAGACATTTAATGATTAATAGCAATGAATGGTAACAACTATTCCATTTACATTCAATGCAAGTACTATACTGCCCCTGTCAGGGGTCGGGGGTATTACACTTCATTTGGGAGTTGGTATTTCTAATCTGCCTGACAACGAACAGTGTGCACACTAAAACTGGAACGATTAATCAAATCGACGAGGGGACTTCACCATTTACACGTGACCCGAAAACTGGTATGATTAATCAGAACGGCGAGGGGACTTCACCATTTACACATGACCCTAAAACTGGTATGATTAATGAAATTGGCGAGGGGACTTCACCATGTACATGTGACCCTAAAACTGGTATGATTAATCAAAACGGCGAGGGGACATCACCATTTAAACGTGACTCTAAAACTGGTATGATTAATCAAAATGACGAGGGGACTTCACCATTAACACATGACCCGAAAACTGGTATGATGAAGCAAATCGGCGAGGGGACTTCACCATTAACACATGACCCGAAAACTGGTATGATTAATCAAAACGGCGAGGGGACTTCACCATGTACACGTGACCCTAAAACTGGTATGATTAATCAAAACGGCGAGGGGACTTCACCATGTACACGTGACCCAAAAACTGGTATGATTAATCAAAACGGCGAGGGGACTTCACTATGTACACGTGACCCTAAAACTGGTATGATTAATCAAAACGGCGAGGGGACTTCACCATGTACACGTGACCCAAAAACTGGTATGATTAATCAAATCGGCGAGGGGACTTCACCATGTACACGTGACTCTAAAACTGGTATGATTAATCAAAACGGCGAGGGGACTTCACCATGTACACGTGACTCTAAAACTGGTATGATTAATCAAAACGGCGAGGGGACTTCACCATTTACACGTGACTCTAAAACTGGTATGATTAATCAAAACGGCGAGGGGACATCACCATTTACACGTGACTCTAAAACTGGTATGATTAATCAAAACGGCGAGGGGACATCACCATTTACACGTGACTCTAAAACTGGTATGATTAATCAAAACGGCGAGGGGACATCACCATTTACACGTGACTCTAAAACTGGTATGATTAATCAAAACGGCGAGGGGACATCACCATTTACACGTGACTCTAAAACTGGTATGATTAATCAAAACGACGAGGGGACTTCACCATGTACACGTGACCCAAAAACTGGTATGATTAATCAAATCGGCGAGGGGACTTCACCATGTACACGTGACTCTAAAACTGGTATGATTAATCAAAACAGCGAGGGGACTTCACCATGTACACGTGACCCTAAAACTGGTATGATTAATCAAAACGGCGAGGGGACTTCACCATGTACACGTGATCCTAGAACTGGTATGATTAATCAAAACGGCGAGGGGACTTCACCATTTACACGTGACTCTAAAACTGGTATGATTAATCAAAACGGCGAGGGGACTTCACCATTTACACGTGACTCTAAAACTGGTATGATTAATCAAAACGGCGAGGGGACTTCACCAGACACGTGACCCGAAAACTGGCATGATTAATCAAAACGGCGAGGGGACTTCACCATGTACACGTGACCCAAAAACTGGTATGATTAATCAAATCGGCGAGGGGACTTCACCATGTACACGTGACTCTAAAACTGGTATGATTAATCAAAACAGCGAGGGGACTTCACCATGTACACGTGACCCTAAAACTGGTATGATTAATCAAAACGGCGAGGGGACTTCACCATGTACACGTGATCCTAAAACTGGTATGATTAATCAAAACGGCGAGGGGACTTCACCATGTACACGTGACCCTAAAACTGGTATGATTAATCAAAACGGCGAGGGGACTTCACCAGACACGTGACCCGAAAACTGGCATGATTAATCAAAACGGCGAGGGGACTTCACCATTTACATGCGAGTCGCGATGTCAGGGTTTACCTACAGCCTTTTCACACAGATGGCAATAACTCTGATCGATTGAAAAGCTTGGTTGTTTCCAATCGTTCAAATCCTTCATGAGCCTCGTACCTTGTCAGACGTGGTGGTTCATGGTTTGCAGGTAGGTTGTTCAAGTGGAATCATTTAAAGCATCATCCCAGCTGGAATTGTATGTGTCGGTCCTTGGGGACATGCGTAAACCTTTGGGCCAGTAACTTGACCAAATGAAAAATACATGGTGCACATCAAGGAGGCTGAATCACTTTCCCCTGACCAAGTACCTTCCTGCTCTATAACTATCATAACCATCTCATTAAGACACCATCATCATCAGCATTTACTGGGACAGCAACCCACCCAGATCAGCCACTCAGTTGAGTTTAGGTTTTCCTTTAATCGGAGCTTGTTCTAATGGTGGTGTGAAATTTTACAACTTGAACCCCTCCCTCGTGTGTGCCATTTAGGTTCTAACCCAAATTTGGCAATATTACCATGACGTTCCACCTGCGTGCAAGTGCTGCCATCTTTGTGGTAACAACAGAGTAAGTGGATAGCAAGCCTGAGTGATTTGCTACAGGAATGCAGAGCAAAGGGAACACGTTTGAACAGGTGTACGACTGTGAAAATAACAATGATGAACTGCTGTACTGTGTAAGGTTGTAAAAACTGATCTAACAGACCACAAATCCTATCATTCAATCCCAACCGGAATCCTAAATCAGGGAGACAAGAAGAGAGAGAGCAATTAGAAGAAAGAAAAACAATCTCAGTGGCTTCCCAATCCCTTCTGGACAATTTAATTGCATGTTGATTTCATGAATACTTTGCACAGACTTTGCCTTATCACCTTATGCACACGTTCATCCCATCTTGTCTTCCGTTATCATACCCAACTTCTCCCCCCCCCCCCACCTCAATGGTACACTGAATCCTGTAGTGAAGCAGTTGCCTTGAAACAACTTCTTTCTCTTCCTGGAAGGCTAATCCGATCGAAGGCAATCTCAATGCATCCCAAAAAGCTCACAAATGTGTCCACTCTCAGGAGAGCCAGAAAACAACATCTGTCCAACCTCAAGAATGATCTTCCAAACTTGTCTCCCTCCTCTAAAACCTGGTGGCACTTTGTTAAGCCTATGTCTGGAGTATGCTGCCCTTCCATCACTTCCCTCTCTTCAAATGGCATGACAGCCGACTCTGCCTGTGAGAAGGTCGAATGCCTCAATTCTGTGTTTGCTTCTAAATCTTGGGTCCCCAACCCCTCACTCTTGGAACCCATCTTTAGCTGTCGTACCCAACTGCTCCAAGACTGCCTTTTGCACCTGAGAATGTGGAGAAGGTTCTTTCCTACCTTGCTTGTTTGGTTGTTTTTTTTTTGAGATTCCATCCCACTATGTTTTAAAAAAAATTTTTTCTTCTTCTTCTTGTTTCTGCAATTTTTTGGAAGTCATAAAATGTTTAATGTTTTATAAATTTTGATTTGGATAATATTGAGTATGGTAATACTCCATGATACTGCCATACTCCGTGATACTACAGTATTCCATGGTACTCCAATTCAGATCAACATTTATGTCCAGTACATGGGATATAATGTCAAGTAAACAAGTTATGTTTGTTGCTTTATCGCTACTCTAAGTGCATACTGTACCTTGGCTTGTAATGCAATCCGCGTGGCATTTTGATCCACAGCACATGATAAATTGATAAAAACCAAATGATATTAAGGTGGGGAGGGGTTGGAGTCGACTTGTACATTCTATTTGTTTTCATAAAATGCTTAAACTGCATATAAAAGGAGCTCCAGCTCGGTGTCGGCATGCGTGCCTGCCTGCGCCTGTCAAAATCACAAGAAGAAAAAGGAGGAGGAGATTGGGACCATACTCTCTGCAGAGCGTTGGTGCTGCCGAAGCAGTCTCCTTGGCTATTGGGCACAATCGTGGATGGGTCGCCGCTCCGACACAATATACCAGCATGCTGGCACTCATTTTGCCGACCTCGGAAGGATGACAGGCAGAGTAAACCCCACCTGGTATTAATTCAACAGCTGCGTGGGATTTGAACTCAGGACCCTCGGATCCCAAGAAGAAGACTGAATATAAAAGGCAATAAATTTTGAATGTGGATAGACTTCACACTTTGCATTTCCATTTTGATCTTCCTCTGTGTATTATTGTATATTATTCAGTACTCAGCATCTAAAAAAAGGCTGTGATGAATATCACATTAACAATCTCCCCCTCTTCGCTCCTAACACTGCCAAATTTTATACACATCTCTAAAGGCGGAGGCGGATGGCCTTTGCTTTCTTGCGTTTCATACATTTTTTTTTGTCAAAAAAAAGTAACAAAAAAAAGTTACAAAAGTAACTTTTGTCGACGTGTGCTAACGATCGCATATTGTGCGTACAACTTATTCCCATCGCATGCGGAACGTGTGAGGCATACGGCAAGTTCGTCGTAAAATGTTTAACACGTTTAAAAGTACAAGACGTACTCCACTTACTACGACGTATGATAGCGTACTTTAGCGTTCTATTCACGTATACCAACTTACCCATACCGTATTCGACGTGCGCCAGCGTTTTCGACGCATTTTTCAGGGGTCGGCATACGCTGGCAAGATCGCCAAGGTGTGACTGCGATGTTGACACTTCCATTTCTCCGGCGGTTATGATTTGAATCGTTGTGCGACAGCCTTTTAATAGGCTACGCCACGTGATCGTCGGCGATACGTGCAGCGCGCTATGCATAAGTTAGACTATCGTTGGGCATAGGATGTGAACGCCAAGAACAGGCTAAGCATTTGTTGGTATAAGTTACCTATAAGACAACGAAACGTTCTGTGTCCGTTACTAATATGTTATGCATACGACCAACTCATTATGAATACGTCCGAATCTTTAAAAAAAAAACATCAAAAGTTCAGCGTAAGCCAGCGTTTTACATACATTTTGATACGTTGCCATTGCTGGCTAAAACGTCAAGGTGTGACTGGGCCTTAAGGCATCACAGTTCATGGACCAAACCGTTCAACTTAGTTGTTCTCTGTTTTGTTCCGAGGGCTCTTTTCAAGACGTCACCGAACCCCCAGACTGTTTGGGTTAATTAAAACACCCCTTTTGAAGAAAACTAATGGGGTTCTCATCATCAAAAACCCCAAAAAGCCTTACCAAGATGGTGGCGTGCCATCTTGGTCAGTCCGCTGACACCTCACAGGTGTCTTAAATTGCCATTTTGTTTCAGCCTGCTCAACAATGCCTTGACTTGGAACAGGTTTCTCCGGTTTCTGTACGATAAAGTGCTCCCAATTTCCTTTTTCACTTTCATTTTCTCACAATTCATAACTGATAAACACACAAGCCAACATCTGTCACCACCTCCGAGGGTAGATAAATATATATAATGCTTTACAAGTAGAACATTTTTTTTTCAGATTCGAATCTGGATACCGATGTAATTTGTGAGATGGTGAGTTCTGATCATTAAATATGGTATGGCCAAGTCAGCTGGTCCATATCAACGGTTTCATTAGCGTGCTTACTTGAGTGCTTAAGCCACTCGACAAGCGACTTGGTAATGAAGCACAATCTCGTTTCACCCTTCCATTTGCTTTGTTTGGCCCATTGCTTAATTGTTTATTATGACGTTGTTGCTCAACTTTGAGTAGTATTCTTCTATGTTTGTTTGTTTGTTCGCCATGGCGATACAGTCGACAGCGGTGTAATTGACGTTTATCACAGTGGCTGTCGTTTTTGAAAACAAAATTACAAATTGACATTCAAGACAATGTTTCGGTGATAAAGTAAACAATTTTTTTTTTTTCGATATTTACACAAGCAAACACAAATATAAACGTGTGTTCCCGAGTCTTAGTTAAATCTGACAAAGGTTGAAAATGCAAGATGAAACACGTGACCTTAAAAACCAAAAGTAATTACTGCCTCAGAGTTCCATTTCCATCGCAGGTCCACAGGGTGTCAGGGAAGTCCAGGTTACATCTCCAAAAATGGTACCGCGTTGTTTGAACGTACCCCATTTCATTCAATCCTACATTGATGCCAGCATATGGGACGTCCAGTTTTACATCCACCCCAGGGACAGCAAACACATTGACAAATTGGCATGCCTATGAAACTAGAAGGTTAACCCCCCCCCCCCCAACCAAGTGAGTTTTATCTAAATATCATTCCAAGTGTACAATCATACTTGATCTGCACTTTATGCAATTTCTTAGAGAGCGTACTGTCTTTAAAAGCCAATGTGCATCGTTATTGTCTCTGCTCTGTCTATCGCTTGCCCTCAGTATTGACAGACAGTGATGATCATGAGTAACGGGATGTCATTCAAAATTCAAGGTTATGATCCCATACACTCGGCCTCGTAATGTCCTTGCAATTCATGTAAAAGTACACAAAGGTCCTTCGCCATGCATTTGACCAAAAAGGTCCTCTATGAGCCTCAGACAGATGCCGAAATAAAATAGAAAAACACATGCTGTGGTTGAAGCAGGAATAAATTGACACTGTACACTTTCATTTATTGGTCAATTTCCATGAGGTTTCTGCCAAAAACGCTACCAAATGGATCTTAATGAGTTCCAAATGACCACATGCATCAAAACCAACAAATCGAACAGCATGCAGCATGCGGGAGCACGGGGAAGGTCACCACAGCAAAAACTCAAGAGTATCAACGCAGGGAACAATGCCAGTCCTAATTATAATTATTAGCTATATTTCTTACAATATACGGCAAAAATGCCTACACTACAAAAAGCCTTCCAGTGCAATTCTGCAGTTAGTAAGTGAGGCATGAAAAAGCAAAATACCTCACTATTCCTATAAGCCAGGGAGCCAGTGAGAGCATTTTGGTTTCGGTGATCTGCACCAACCAACCCAAGTGCCCCCAAGAGCCCCCCTTATTACCACTCGTGGTATCCAGCTGCAAGTTAAGACACCGCTCATCCCGTCTCCACCACAAGCCCTTTAAACTCTGACCAGTGTGTATTCAATCAACAGTATGTACAATGAATGTGAAATTATTTTATTTATTTAGTTGTTTTGGTGAAGGGCAGCAAAAACTGCAGAACGAGCGTGGAAGAAGTTTGAACGGCAGGTGGCGGTAATTAGTTCAAGCTCAGCTGCGCAAAGCCGATCAACTTCACGTCGTCCGGCAATTCTGTGCACTCGCATCCTGATGCCTGCCGAGACGTGGCAGACAGAAGAGAGCGAGGAAAGAAAGTCAATTAAAAATAAACCAAGATGTGCGTGCTCACCAATTATTTCAAAACTCAAACAATACAATTTTATTTTATTTTATTTTAAGGAAAGTCGAGAATGAGCAAGGCATTCTGGAAGGCAAGGGTGACATGAACAAAGTCTGAGTTTTCAGGATTGCAGAGATATATTGCCAACCTCAAGGTCAATTCACACATGTTATCCTTTTACCATTTTATAATGCCTCCTCCTTCATGCTGCACACATCTCGGATTCCTTACACGCGTCAGGTATTTTCCTCTATAGAATGTATTCCTCACCCTGAAAAACACTTACCAGTTTAAATGTCAGAGACTTGTTCCCTTGTGGCTCATCAACTATCTTCTGCAGGTTTGCTGCAACTTCAAAACACAGGTCGAAATAAGACAACATAAACCACCAATTTAGCAAACTTTGTGACTTAAGATGATGGAGCACAGAATAAACGAACGGGATAGGCAAAAAATGAAAAAAATTGTGTTTTTCCCATTGTTTTGTTTGTTCCACACTATTGTTTGTGCTGTCAAAGAACAAAAGGGGATGTCGGATGGTATCGCTTCGTGTATGGACCGATGTTTCAGTGCTTGGCAGTACAGATTTGTCAGAAGACCTTGAAATCATGGATGACAGTTGCCAAGCACGATACAAATCACAACGTCAGAGGGGGCCATGATAGCATTACCCAGAAAGCATTGGGGCAAGAGAGTGACTGTATTTAATAAATCACAAGCATGCAGACTTCAAATTTTCTGATAAATAATTGCAGCTATGAAAGCCAGGCCAGAAGGATGTTCGTTACCATGACTTCAAAGCAAAATGACAGACGGTAATACACAGCCAATTATAATCATCAGCCATGGACGGTCCGGGCCCACTGCTGGACAAGCCACAGCGTGGTCACGCCAAATATTCCGGTCTCTATCAGACCGGAAATGACCATACTCCATTGCTAATTGTACATCCAAAAATATTGAGAGTACAGCATAATGAAACATAAAACACCTTTTCCTTTATTCCATTAAAGTATCGATGAACAGTTCTGAGAAAAGTTGGCATGGATAACTCGATGAATAAACTATATTGAGCTAATGGAAATCCACAAGTTCACCACCCATTGTGAAGTGTGCAAGAATAAAAAAAAGAGAGAAAAACATGTAATAAATTGTTTCTTTTGGCACAGAAGACTAATTGTTTCACCATCTCAGGTAATCCCAAATACAAAACCATGATCTTTTATACCCGAGACAACCCCCTCCCACCCAACCCAAAACCTCCTTGCAAATTTCCACCCCGTGCATCCACTCCTGCTCCTCATTCCTCCCGACACCCATTGTTCGTCCAAGTCTGCCATTATCTTGGCTTTCAACTCTTCTGTTGGTGTTTCCCCCCTCTCTCATCCGTTCAATGTACTAGAACTATCTCTTCCATTCCACAAGCGTCGAGTATGTACAGGTGACCTTCGTATAACGCGGGGGATGCATTCCCGCGAAACATTGAGTTATCCGAAAACGTGTTATCGGGGCAACATTTAACATGTAAAAATGGGGATTATGTTCCAAACGGGGAAGATTTCAACCTTTTGAGGTTGAAGACCAACATAAAAACCTCAAAAAAGCAGTAAACAATGCATAATAAAACATATAACAAAAAAACATTAAAACTAAAAGGGTACTCGGTAGCATGCATACCTCCACCCCGCAATGCCTGATCCATGAGAACATGTCGGGCCCATCACATTTTTGAAATGTCATGCTATACAGTACGATATCGTTTTTGGCCCTGTCTCCCAATGGTGAAGAATCACTTTAAAAATTAAATAAATCTCGTATCCAGATCCGGATCCGGATCTTCACCGAAATGGAATCAATTCGTCCGTGTTACACACCCAACATGTCCACCAAGTTTCATCCGAATCCGTCAACAACTTTTTAAGATATCATGCTATACATTACTTTAGCATGATCTCTCAATGATGAAGAATCACTTTAAAAAAATATCAGATCCGGATTCGGATCTTCACCAAAATTGAACCAATTCTTCCTTGTCAAACACCTAACATGTCCACAAAATTTCATCCGGATCCGTCCCCAACTTTTTGAGATATCTTGCACACAAACAAACAAACAAACACAGACAAACAAACAGAAAGAAAGGGGTGAAAACATAATCTCCTTCACCTTCAGTGATAGAGGTAACAAGAGGGGGAGCACTCGGTGGAGTGCAAAACCTCCGCCGCCAATACTGCTGGGTCACTTAAGTGAACCTGATATCCTATTCATTGTAGGTCAAAACGGATCAGACTCTACTGAACCACGATTTAATAAACTAAACTTGATCGACGCGCATGTAGAAATGCCCCAAAAAAATAATATCGAAATTTTTTTGAAAAAAAAAGTTGCAAAGTTTCTAAGTTTTTTTTCTCTAACAAATTTTTTTTTGGTTGGAAATCACTTAAAACATGTAGAAATGCAAAAAAAAAAAATTCAAATATTTTTCAAATAAAGTCGAATTTTTTTTGAAAAAAGTTCCAAAATTTTCTGGTTTTTTTTCTCTATCAAATTTTTTTTTGGTTGGAAATCACTTAAAACATGTAGAAATGCAAAAACAAAAATTCAAATTTTTTTTTAAATGGCCGCCATAGCGGCCATATTGGACTTTGGATCAAGTCCAAAATCTAATAGCATGATCCTTGGACCATACCTCATCCCCCCATCGTTTCATCGAAATCCGTTGAGGAGTTTTTCCGTAATACTGTTCACAAACAAACAAACAAACAGACAGGGGTGAAAACAGTAACCTCCATCCATATCCGATGGCAGAGGTTAATTACAATGATCAAATCACATATACAATGCTACTTATAAGACAGGTCCCACACACTCAGACAAAATAAACCCAGTTGAATGGCAAAGGACTTTTGCAGCCACGGAGGGAGGGAGCTGATGTCGCAGTTCTTTTGGTACCTGAAAGTTCTAAGAGAAGGGACGCTCCGTGGTGCAGCACCCAACAGGGGTTGGGCAGTTCGGCCCACAGCCGCACGTGTGGAGACCGTGTCTGCAAAGGAGCCCGAGTGGAGAGCATGGAGTCCAAGGTAGAACAGTGCAGCAGACAGGACCCAATGAGAGACCCGGTCAAGGTCGGGTGTACTCGGACCAGCACAACAGATGGGCCGCTGAGGCGAGACGTGGGAAAGGCCCTCCGTGATCATGACCTTCCTTCTTCAACCAACAACCAAGGGACCAACTCAACCAACAACCTTCCTTCTTTCTTTGAAACCAGCCAACGAACCCACCGAATTCTCTCACTCTACTCTGAAGATGGTGTCGTAATTTATACATCCCCCTGGGCGGGGAGGGGCCTTGGCGAAGTTGACGTCACCGTCCACCCTGATTGGACAGGACCTTCATGGGGTCTGACCTTTTTGGGTGGGATTTCGGCCAGGCCGGGAAAGCCCGCCCACTCCACGCGTGTTTGAGGAAGGTGGACGGTGGTACAGCCAAGATTGAATTGGAATGCCGAGGGAAGTCGAAAAGGAACTGCGGATGTGAAGATTCTGCCTCGGAAAAACGAGGCTCCAGAGACGCAGGTGGACAGTGGGTCGTGATGGAGGGGATATAAAGATTTATTAATCTAACTAAAAAAACATCGCAACGCACCCCTTTTGCTTTCCCACTACACACAAGGAAGGAATCTATCTGCACACATACTTAATGGCATAACTAACTTCGGGACAACTGTATGTTTGTATGCATACGATTCCGAGAACCGTAACAATATTATTGACTTTGCAACTGAAGTTGAGTAACATCATTTTAATTGTACCTTTATTTTTGTTTGTTCTTTCACCTTTCGACGACCATTGGGGTGCAGGTATGCCCCAAATCACTTTTAAAGTTCAACAAATCTTGTTTCAATTCTCAATGGTCCTCTGAAGGTTGAGATATATTTTCCACATGAGACGATGGAAAGCCGGAAAATTTGATGGCTCTTATATATTTCCTTTTAAAAATCCTTTCATGAGAAAACAGTTTTTGCTCTTTCTTGTTCTTTTTATTCGATTTTGTTTTTCAGTCTTTTCTTTGTTTTATTTATATTCTATTTAACTGATAATTTCATTTGATAAGTATATATTGCAGATGATCAGCAAAGTACAAAGTTCTTGGTTTAACTTACAAAAAACAACAACTTTACTTTCAAACATAGCCATCATGTAGGATAATCCAACATGAAACGTATATATGGACACCAAACATGTTTTAATGGGAACATTGTAAGAGAATACAACAATATGCAGAGATTCTAAGTGCAAGGAACATCATGAAGATCACCTTGCAAAGAAAATTTTTCGTATTCAAATCTCAGAGTTGATGGGGAGCAAGTTATTAAAAGTCATAACTCGAACGGCACTCTGGAGAGCACATACCTCCCCCAGGGTAAACGGTTTACTTTTTGGATTCCACTGATAAGCCGGATCCATATCAGGACCACAACCAAAATCTACTCGGCTTGTTATTGTCACCTACCCAACTCATCCACCAACTTTTGTCATAATCCGTCCATAACTTTTTGAGATATCGTGCTATATATTGGTTTTGTCCCGATTTTTCAATGGTGAAGAATCTCTTGAAAAACTAAAAAGTTCTCCGATCCAGATCCAGATCTTCACCAAAATCGAATCGATTTGTCCATGTCACACAGCAAGCTGGATATAAGCTCAAACACAACAAGAAAGTTGCTGAAAGAACAGGAAGGGAAAAGGGTGAATGAAAGAGTCATACAACAAATGAATGGAAAAGTAGGCTGAGGGGAGAAAACACAATAACCTGAGAAGGAATTTTGGGCAAGGTTAATGAGGGTGGAATATACGAGTATGGATGGGGTGGGTGACTTATGGAGGAGGAGTTGAAAAGCCATCTTGAAGTCTTGGATGGAAGAATGGGGTTTAGCAAACTGAGGAAGTTGGTTCTACAAGTGGGAGAAAAGAGGCACAATTGAGTGGAGGTGAACAGTGAGCCTGGCTTTTGGGACTGAATTTCTTCAAGAGGTTTGCCAAGGAAATCGATGGGAGGGTTTATGAAGGCGGTCCTTTTGGAAAGACAGAGTGAGTGCCAGAGTAGTCAAGAGTTGAAAGACTTATTCCAAATGTTAGACCAGCTCCAGAATCTCTCAACGTCTGCTTGGAGGGAAGCGACTGCTTGATGCCTTTATGAGAGATGCTAAAGTAGAGGGTGGAGGAGTCAGCAAAAAGATAAGGATGGTTTCCAGAGAATTGGAAAGATCGTTGATAAAGATGAAGACACAGTCTTGAGGCAGCCCAGCCTCGACAGGAAGAGGAGAGGATTCTATCGCGAGCCACACGTTGACACATAAGAGGTGAAGGAAGTCAGCAAGCCGTGAGAGGAAGTGAACTTCGACACCGTAGGCTAAAAGTTTGAAAAGAAGGTAGAGTGCTTGTCTGTGTCAAATGCAACAGTAGGATAAACTCAGTCATGCCATTGTCTTTAAGCCGTGGTGGGTATCGTGCCCTTGATCTTGAGCATTTATTATAACTCTGTCTCCGTCCAAGTCAAGAGTTTCTCTTCTTAGCCAGAGCTGACATCAAATATTCTTTCACGGATTTGTATTCCTCCTCATTGTTTGTTACATTGTTTCAAAAATCATCATCTCAACTTACAAACATGAATAACATTTGCCGTTTATCTCAGTTCCCCAAAAGAAAGAAAAAAAAGGAAAACATGGTCAAGAATGCAAATTTACAAGCGGTGCCATAACTAATGTGCGAGCTGCTCCATTATTATGTTATCTGGAATTTAAATTCCAGATAAGGTGTTGTCATCGCGCACCGTCCGTCCATCCGTCTCCTATTTCAACTTCTCCGGCCAAACCGCTGGGCCGATCCGGCTGAAATTTGGCAACATTCCCCTCCTGACTGGTAACAAGAACTGCGAAGTTCGTTCCAGTCAAATGACTTTAAGTAGGTCAAAATGGCCAACTTCATCATTTTTTGGGAAACTGACGTAAATTCCTTCAAACATCTTCTTCTCCAGACCCACTCGTCAGAATGCTACCAAATTTGGGTTTCAACATTAGGACAGGGTTGTGATGTTAAATTGTGGAGATGATGCAGATCTCATGATGGGAAGTGTTACAAAATGGCGGAGTTATTAAATGTTTGGAAAAACCGCGTAAATTCCTTCAAAAACCTTCCTCCCCAGACCCACTAGTCAGAATGCTACCAAATTTGGGTTACATTTGGCCAGGGCCCAGATCAACTAAAGGTTCAGTAGTCCTATTTTTTACCTCTGCCACCGATGGTGGACGGAGGTTGTTTTCACTCCTTTCTGTTTGTCTGTCTGTGAGCAGGATGTCTCAAAAAATTATAAATGGATTCAGACGAAACCTGGTGGATAGGTTGGGTATGTGACATGGACAAATTAATTCGATTTTGGTGAAGATTCGGATGCGGATACGAGAATTTTTTTCATTTTCATACGAGATGGAGGAATGTGTGAACCCTGCAAAAACCTGGGTGAAACAAAGCATGAAAAGAGCAGAAGGGTAGGAGGAGGTGATTGAGACCATACTCTCGACAGAGCGTTAGTGCTGCTTAAGCAGTCTCCTTAGCTATTGAGCACAATCCTGGATGGGTTGCCACTCCGACACAGTGTACCAGCATGCTGGCACTCATTTTGCCGACCTTGGAAGGAAGACAGGCCGAGTTAACCCCACCTTGTATTAATTCAACAGCTGAGCGGGATTTGAACTCAGGACCCGAGGATCCAAAGCCCACCACCCTAACCATTAAGCCAACACCAGGCAAAAGGGTGCAAGACCAGAAAGGACATGGTTGAAGAACGAGACCCCTGACATGTCAGCAATGGCGAAGTGATACTTAAGGCGCTGTCACACCTTGACGATTTAGCCAGCGTATGCCGACTTATGAAAAATTTGTCTAAAACGCTGGCACACGTCGAATACGTTATGGGTAAGTTTTGTATACGTTAATAGCACGCAGAAAAACACTGCCATACGTCGTAGTACGCTGGCTTTCATCGTTGTACTTTGCGGTTGTCCTCAAATTTTAGCATGCTTGAAATTTTACGACGTATGCCGGCGTATGACTCACACGTTCCGCTACGCTGGCCATAAGTTGGAGGCACGTTATGCGATCGTTGACATGTCGACACACGTTACTTGTAAGTTACTCATAAGTCGAAACACGTCGAGGTAATGATTAGCGTACCCAAAACTTATTTATAACCTGTGAGTAACGTGTTGTAGGCACGTCACACGATCATTGCACACACGTCGAGGCACGGTATGCGATCGTTGACACACGTCGAGCACGTTACTTGTAAGTTACTCATAAATCGAAACACGTCGAGGTAATGCTTAACGTACCCAAACTTATTTCTAACCTATGAGTAACGTGCTTTGAACCTATGTGTAACGTACCTCCAACGCATATTGACGTATGTCGACGTATTTGATTGACGTCTTCCGGACGACCACAGAACTTACTGAACACGTTTCTAATTTACTGCTTCCGTATAATGGCGTATTGGCAGCATTTAAAAAAAACCCAAAAAACAACAACTTCAGATATTTCGTCCCGTGCCTTCACGGAGCCAAGGAGAAAAAAAAGAAAATGTGCCTTGACGGAGAAAATAAGTTTCGGGTATGCTAAACATCACCTCAACGTGTTTCGACTTATGAGTAACTTACAAGTAACGTGTGTCGACGTGTGTCAACTATCGCATATCGTGCCTACAACTTATTCCCAACGTAGCGGAACGTGTGAGCCATACGGCGAGTACGTCGTAAAATTTTCAGCATGCTTGAAATTTCATGACGTACGAGACGTACCACGAAATATGACAGCGTACTTCATCATTTTTCAGCGTGCTCTTAACGTATACACAACTTACCCATACCGTATTCGACGTGTGCCAGCTTGGTTCGGCAAATTTTTCATAGGTCGGCACACACTGGCTAAATCGTCAAGGTGTAACTGCGATGTTGATACTTTCAATTCTCAGGCGGTTTGATTTAAATCGGCGTGCGGCAGGTTTTTAACAGGCTACGCCACGTGATCATCGGCGATACGTGCAGCGCGCTATGCCTAAGTTAAACTATCATTGGGCATAGGTTGTGAACGCCGACAACAGGCTAAGCATTTGTTGGTATAAGTTATCTATAAGACAATGAAACGTTCTGTGCCCGTTACTAATATGTTATGCATACGACCAACACGTTATGAATACGACCAAAACTTTAAAAAAAAACATCAAAATTTCAGCGTACGCCAACGTTTTACATACATTTTTATACGTTGCCATTGCTGGCTAAATCGTCAAGGTGTGACAGCGCCTTTAGCTTCAGCGTGGGAGATTGGGGAGCCAGCCCAGAGGAAAAAGCAGTACTCCATCCAGCTGTGGATGATGGCCCTATTGCTGGAGATGAGTTCAGTGTGCCAAGGAAGGACTTTGTACGATGGAGGATGCTTTGGAGGCCAACTCTGAAATGTGGTTTGCCCAAGAAAGATCATAGCTGATAATGAGACCCAGGAGATTGAATGACAACTTCCTTCAGAGGATTGTTAAGAAAGTTGATAGGAGGGTTTGCCAGACGGTACATTCAGAGAGAGATAGTGAGAGTATCAGGTTTGTCAGGCTTGAAAGAAATATTCCAAGTTTTTGACCAGTGTGTGATTTTTTTTTTCAAGGTCTGAAGAGAGGGAAGAGGCTCATAACAGAGAGAGAAGAGGCCTGCCTGTGTGAAGGACTAGGGCTGTCATGACACAGGATAGTCATCAGCGAATTTATAAAAAGGATTTTCTGCAGAGTCAGAGAGATCATTGATAAAGATCAGGAATAGGACTGAGCCCAGAACACCTTGAGGCACTCCAGCCTTGACAGGGAGACGAGATGAAAGGATTCCATTCGGTGCCACACGTTGGCTCTGAGAGTTAAGGAAGTCAGTAAGCCCTGTGTGATTGACCTTGGATGCCATCGGCAGACAGTTTGGAGAGCAAGGTAGGATGCCAGACTGTCTCAAAAGCACGAGATATGTCCAGAGAGACAGCACTGATCTCGTGTCTGACATTGAGGGCTTCCATCCACTGTTGGGTGAGTGGAAGCAGCATGTCGAAGGTGGAGTGATCTGGTCTGAAACAAAATTGGTGATCTGAGATGAGGTTGTTTGCGAAAAGGAAGAACTTCATAGTGACTGTGATGATGGATTCCATGACCTTGCTGGTGATTGGAAATAAGCTGGTAGGTCTGTAGTTGAAGGATTGAGTTTTTGCACCTTTTATGTAGTGCAGTGATGTTGGTAGACTTCCAAGCAGATGAAAGATGACTTCGTGCAATTTATATGGTGAAGAGGGCAGAGGGAAGATGTGCAAGACCAGCAGGGCAGGTTTTTTAGGACATGTGAGCTGATGCTGTCCGGTCCAGTTTCAGAGTCAGGGTCAAGGGTTAAAAGAACCTTCTCCACCTTCTCAGGTGCAAAGAATACAGAGTTCAAGAGCAGTTCTGTATGACAAGGAAGGATGGGTACCATGGCCTGAGTTTCAAAGAAAATTTTATGACGATGAAGAAAAGAGTAAACATGAATTGCCACTTTCACGGATTTACAAAGGCGCAGCGGTTTAACCATGGCAACACAATAGCTGCACTAAAGTAACGGCCCTTGATTTTTGCTTGGCCAAACAGCAGGATAAAAATAATGGGACCATCTGGTGTACTTTAACATTTCATATTGACTCCATCAATTGCAAATTATTTCTAATATTTTTGGATGCAAAGTCAAGGCTCATGGAAGAGCTAGAACACAGAATGGATCAGGACATAAAAGAACAAAAGGAACAGCAGAAAGAGAGGGGGAAACACCAACAGCAGGGTTGAGGGACAAAATAGAGGGAGACTTGGACAAATGATGGATGTGGGAAAGAATGAGGGGTAGGGAAGTGTGCATGGGATGGACAACATGGATATTGAAGCAAGCTTTCTGGAAGGAAAAACTTGAAGCTGAGGGATCAGAAATGACAATACTTGGAATAAAAGGAGCGTAAACGAAGTACGTGGGATCAAAACAGACAGAAGCAACAAGCCGACTAGCCAAGCCCGAGAAGAGTGGGCCGGACTTTAACAGGGACAAACTGGAGGGGGAGCACTTGGGAGAGTGCAAAACCTCCGCCGCCAATACTGCTGGGTCACTCAAGTGAACCTTATATCTTATTCATTAAATATGATGTCAACAGTGCTGACAGTTATAGTTCTTTTCTCCAACATTTTTTTTTGGGGGGGGGGGGTGGAAATCACTTAAAATATGTAGAAATGCAAAAAAAAAGTTTCTCTCAATTTTTTTTGGGGGGGGGGGGTAACAATTTTTGGGGGGTTGGAAATCACTTTCATGTAAAAATGGAAAAAAAAAATTTTTTGGGGGGGGGTACCAATTTTTTTGGGGGGGTTGGAAATCACTTAAAACAGGTAGAAATGCAAAAAAAAAATTCTCTATTTTTTTTTTGGGGGGGGGGTTGGAAATCACTTAAAACATGTGGAAATGCAAAAAAAAAAAATTGTCTTACAATTTTTTTTTGGGGGGGGGGAGGACCAAG
The DNA here is from genome assembly GCF_056783735.1 of Eptatretus burgeri. Lineage (NCBI taxonomy): Eukaryota > Metazoa > Chordata > Myxini > Myxiniformes > Myxinidae > Eptatretus > Eptatretus burgeri. Next base: position 51,380,974 of record NC_140963.1, read on the forward strand.
TCCAAAATTTAATGGCATCATCCTTGGACCATACCTCACACCCCCCCCCCCCACTAAGTTTAGTCGAAATCCGTCGAGGAGTTTTTCCGCAATACTGTTCACAAACAAACAAACAAACAAACAAACAGAAAGGGGTGAAAACAGTAACCTCCATCCATCTTCGAAGATGGTGGAGGTTAATTAATTACTTTTGACCTCTGCCACCGAAGGTGAAGGAAGTTATGTTTTCACCCCTTTCTGTCTGTTACTTGCAAAATGGAAGATTTTTCAAGTATATTGGTTCGTCGATTTTGTTATTCTGTCTGTCTGTCTGTTTGTCGCCTCCAGGTCACAATTTTCAACCGATCTTCACGAAACTTCAACACCTGGTAGAGTTTGTCATTAAGAAGAAGCCTTTTGTTTTTGAGGTCAACATAGGCCAAAAAGTCAACAACTAAGGTGGTCTTTCTAAAATCCTCAATTTTCATCCGATTGACTTGAAATTTGAAGAGGATTTACATTTCAGGTCACTGAATTCAACCAACCAATTGTTTCTAAGGTCAACATCGACCAAAAGGTCAACATAGGCCGAATTTGTAAAATTGTCAATTTTCATTCGATTTACTTGAAATTTGAAGAGGAGTTGCATATTTGGTCATCGATTTCAACCACAAATTATTTGTGAGGTCAAATTGGTGTTTTATGGATTTTGCAAGTATTGTGCTCTGCACGATGTCTTCTTGTTTGTTTGTTTGTCTGTCTGTTTGTTTGTGTGCAGGATATCTCAAAAAGTTGTGGACGAATCCGATGAAATTTTGTGGACAGGTTCGGTGTGTGACAAGGACGAACTGATTAGATTTTGGTGAAGATCCGGATCCGGATCAGACTTGTAGAATTTATAAAGTGATTCTTCACCATTGAGAGATATGGCCAAAAACAATATATAGCATGACATCTCAAAAAATTGAAGACGGATTCGGACGAAACTTGGTGGACACGTTGGGTGTGTGGCAAGGACGAATTTATTACATTTTGGTTAAGATCTGAATCCGAATCTAGATACGATAATTATTTAACTTTTAATGTGATTCTTCACCATTAAGAGATGGGACCAAAAAACGATATATAGCATGATATTTCAAAAATGTACTGGGCCCGATATGTTCTGATGGATCAGGCATTACGCGGCGGAGGTATGCACTCTACAGAGTGCCCTTCCAGTTTATAAGTGTTATCATTGTTTGGGGTTGGATACAATAAATATTGCTTGGAGCAGGCTTATTCAGGTGTGGCAGGCTGTCCAGTTGAGGTTGAAGGCTCAGAAGATGAAAAGGAGGCTGATTCGCTTGGAAGTTTTTTGAAGAACTTCGTAATGGAGACTTGAGAGGCTGCCTTCATTTTCTGTTTCTTGACCTCCTTGTAACATGTCAGGACAGTCTCCATCTCCCTCTACACCTTGGAACTTCTCAGGCAGATGGGATCGTGTTCAAAGATGGCCATGGCTTCATCGACCAATTTGAAACCTTTAGCCAAGACCTTCGTCGTGAAGGTTTTAACAGGCATAACCCCCTCAGGACTTAATTCTGATTCCTCTCTGATGCGCTCCTCCATCAGAGCCACAAGTTCTTCATTGCTCAGCTCCTCCCTGTGTGAGAGAAGCAAATTCCTCATCATCTTCGTCGACTTAAAATCCCACTTGCAGGGCCATGTCCACAATCTGTTGCCTTGCTTCGCTGATTTCAGCCTCCGTGAAACATCTGGACTCAATCACTGCCTCAGGCCAGAGTCGATGGAGATGAAGATTGTGGAGACGAAAGTGCAGCTGGGCATGCATTTCCAATCAAGTCCAGTTTCATCAAGGTTAAACACCTGGCTTGGTGTATAACCATCCGCAATCACCGACTTGAAGATGGCTGGAAAATTTTCGGCAGCAGCTTCCCCAGTTAACTTGAGATTGTGGAACGCATGGCGACTCTTGAAGCGCTCAAACCACCCATGACTGGCAGCAAAAGGCACTGGATTAATGGTATCCGTTTAGATCGCCAAACTCCCCGCCTTCTCTTGAATGTCCATTCCAGACAAGGGCATGTTCTGCTGGTTCCGATGCTCTATCCACGTGGTCACCATCTTCGCCATTTTCTCAATAGCATCAGGCCGAGATCTTGCAGTTCTGGTAACACTGAGATTCGTTGTTGTCTGAGCGCTCTTACTGATTTTATCACGATTGTCACGAATGCTTCTCACTGTAGAATCACGAAGTCCCATATCTCTTTGAATATCAATGCAGCGCTCACCTCTATCAAACTGAGCTAAAACTTTTAATTTCACTTCCATTGAATGAGACTTTCTTGACTACTTCTTCATGTGATCATCATCTCCAATGCCACTTCTTGCATGCTTTGCAGCCATAGTTTTGGCCGCTGTAAGTGAACAATTCGCTTGGAATGACGGAGCATGAATGACTCGCTCAGAATGACGTTTGGCGGAAGAAGCATCCGCTGCGAGTGAACGTTTCGCTCAGAATGTCATGTGGTTGTTGAATTCAATCCGCGTTATCAGAACCCACGTTATTTCAGGGTCACCTGCATACCAAAAAAAGTAAAACACTGGCGGCAAAGCGTGAGAAATGCGATGCAGACACAAGCCATTAAACGACGCGTTTCCAGGAAAGAACACAAGCAGGGCGTTTAATCCATGTCCATGGAAGAAAGGGTTATCGTTACCAAAATCTACGTCTGTACAGGGTGGCCTGAAAGTTGCTTTACCCATGTTAAATTCCTCGCACCTCCCCCCCTTCCCGTCCACCCTCCCCACCACCGTGGCATGTGGAAACACTGACTCACGGACGCGGGAGTCAGGAGGAAGTTAGATGGCATGGCAGACACAAGTTGTTAGTGTCGAAGAGCAGTTGGTTGCTTGCGTTTGGGTGCATGACAGGACACACGCAGGCCAAACAATTCCTCAAGTGTGGAAAGCTTTCGCAGAACGCTTTGTAAAACCTTCTTCACCAAAGCAGGCATTGTTAAAGTGGGGAAAATGGGCTTTTTAAACAAGAAGTGTGAAGGACAAGAAGTGCAGTGGAAGATCGGTAACGAGAAGAAACATGTGCGCTGCTGTGATGGCGTCAGATAACCAGTCACCTAAAAGTCAACAAGAAAGAGCCAGTGAACTTTGAATACCACGTAGCACGACGCAAACTCACATAAAAAAAGAAAAAGATCTTCAGTTGAAACCCTGACGTCCATCATGTTTGAAGGAACTGAGTGATGCCAACATGGATTGGTGCTGTGCATCATGCAAGGCCTTGCTTGATACCTTCCCAACTGGCCTGTCTTGAGAAAAAGTGTTGTTTTCGGATGAGAGTGCCATCTAGCGAAGGTCACGGGCATGAAAAGCGGTGTTCTGGTCCAAGGAAAATCCACATTTCACATTGGAATTGGAGCATCATCCTCCACACGTTATATGGGCAGGAATAACCTCAAGACATTTATTTGGTCCCTGTGTTTTTTGATGGACCGGTAAACAACGTCGCCAATGAGCATCTGCTAAGAAATTGGCTGGTACCACGACTTGTTACTGCGGGAATAGCTGAGCGTGTCTGGTTTCAACAAGTTTCAACAACAACACATTTTGCATTGCATGTTCGGGACCATCTCAATGAAACGTTTCCTGAATGATGGATTGGATGGGGATCACAGACATCAGGAGCTCCTCTACCATGGCCACAACGTTGTCCAGATCTAACGACACCAGCCAACTCTTTGTGGGGCTTCATTCAGGAGAAAGTGTTGACAAACCGGGATCGGACGACCGAAGAATTGTGCAGTGCAGCCGTTGCCTCGTTCGCACAGGTGACTACGGATGCAACACAAGATGTCTAAGAGGACTTGACGACAAATTCAGTGGTTCAAGTTGAATGATGATAGATACCAATGACTGACTGCGTGTACAGATACAATGACTGATTAATTATTGAAAGAACTGCACCATAAAACTTGTATATTTGAAAGAGGTGAAGAACGAATGGTTTACTAGAGAGGGGTAAAACACCATGCCAGAAAGCACATCAAGAGGCTTACCGACGACTACGTCTTTACCGTCCACCAGACCAGCAGACACCAACTCCTGGGAGACTCCATCAGCCGTATCTACAAAAGGCAGGGGGTACACCTTGGCATAAATACAACGGTATGGATTAAAGATGCAAGTGCTTGGAACCAGGCAAACACAGACAATCACATCAGAGCCAAGCTGTAGGGAATAGAGTACTGCACCTTTTCCACGGGTGAACTCGAATCTTATATCATTCAACTCCTTCTTCAAATTTCTACACAAAAGGGAAGATAAACCAGGTAAGGCATTGAATAGCAAGAAACATCAGGCAATGCCAAAAGCTTTGGGTATTCTTCCCATAGACTCAAAACACTAACTGTTTGCACCTAAGCCGCAGTACCAACGAAAGAGGTTGATTGGTTTCCTCAGCTGGGGTTGTCTGTCCAGGCACCGGAGCAGGTGCAGAAACATCCTGAATACACACAAACACAATGATGGATGATATGCCAGCAAGTCATGTACGAGGCATTATAATTGGGAGGGGAAAGGCATGCAGTGCCTTGCGTCCATTGGCAAACAACCACACGAAGTCACACTCCTCTGTGATCACACAAACAGTCACTAGTCACAATCCTCCACGAGTTTACACTTAGTCACATGACGTCATGATCTGCGGAACCAACACACTTAGAGCCAAATGATTCACACTCCTCCATGAGCTCACACACTTCCAGATACATGATGTCACACTCCACAAGTAAACATGCTTACTGCCACACGTCACAATCCTCTGTGAGCTTACACACTTACAGCCACGAAACATCTCACCCCGCCATGATTTTACATTTACAGCCACATGCCACGCTCCTCCATGAAATTACATGCTTACAGCCACACAACCAAAGGTAAACACGAACACAGACGTTTTGGAGTCCTGGACAATTTGAGGATAAGATCTAATGCAGTGATCCTCACTATTTTTTAGAGGGGGGGGGACACTTTTGCCAATACGACGTCAGTGTGAGAGCCGCCACACTGCCTGCAGGACTCCATAATGGCTGCTATTTGGCCCTGCCTCCACGTACTCTTTTCCGTTGTGGTTAACTGGGATGCAAGCGTAATTGTTTGTATCCTGTCATCTACTGATGTAGTTATGCTACTTTTGTGCTTTGCGTTAGAACACTCATTTGAAACCATTGGGTCAATTTGATAGCATTCATGGCAGATTTTGATGGGGTGTTTTCACATTTGTGTATTATTGGCCGCACGTCAGGGGGCCGCACCTTAGGCCACCAGTGGCTCGCGGGCCGTGCAATGAAGAACAGGGATGTAATGTTTGTGCATCTTTTGTTCGTTTTAGGGAACATTTTTTGTTCCTGCCATATGATCCTTTTAGAGAGAGAGAGATTTGTCAGGATTGAAAGACATATTCCGAGTGTTTGACCAGCTTGTGATTTTTTTTCAAGGTCTGAAGAGAGGGAAGAGGATGCAGCCTGCTTGTCAGAAGGATGAGGGATGCCATAACATAGAGTGGAGTCATCAGCAAATAGATAAAGGGGATTTTCCAGAGAATCAGTGAGATGATTTATGAAGATTAGGCATAGTACTGGGTCCAGAGCACTGCCTTGGGGAACTCCAGCCGAGATAGAGAGAGGAGATGAAAGGATTCCATTGAGTGCCACATGTTGGCTACGAGAGTAAAGGAAGTTAGTAACTTAAATGCCATAGGAAGACAGTTTGGAGAGCAAGGCAGGATGCAACACTGTATCAAAAGCACGAGATATGTCCAAAGAGACGGCCCTGATCTCATGTCTGACATTGAGGGCCTCCATCCATTGTTGGGTGAGCAGAAGCAGCATGTCCAAGGTGGAGTGACGTGGTCTGAAACCAAATTGGTGATCTGAGATGACTTTGTTGGAGAAAAGGAAGGATTTCATATCAACTGATATGATGTATTCCATGACATTGCTGATTGTTGGAAGTAAGCTGATAGATCTGTAGTTGAGGGGATCAGTTTTTGCACCTTTTTATGTAAAACTGTGATGTCGGCAGATTTCCAAGCAGATGGAAGATGACCTAGCACAAATGACAAGGTGAAAATGGCAGAGAGGATGTGCAAGAGCAGGTTTTTAGGACACATGAACTCGTGCCGTCTGGTGCAGTAGCAGAGTCAGAATCCAGGGTTGAAAGAACCCTCTCTGCCTTCTCAGATGCAAAAGACACAGAGTTCAGGAACAGTTGGGCACCACAGTGAAGGGTGGGTACAGAGTGAGCGATTGGGGACACAAGAGTCACAAGCAAACACAGAATTGATACATTCGGTCTTCTCACGAACAGTCGACTGTGGTGCCATTTGAAGAGAGGGAATGAATGGAATGGGAGCATACACCAGAGACAGACTTTACAAGGCATCACCATGTTTTAGAGGGAGACAAGTTTGAAAGTTCATTATTGAGGCTGGACAGATGTTGTTTTCTGGCTCTCCTGAGAGTGGACACACACTTGTTGCGGACTTTTTGGAAAGCACCGAGATTGCCTTTGGTTGGTTTACTCACGATTCCAGGAAGAGAGGGCAAGTTGTTTCAGAGGAATTTCCTCACCACAGGAATCAGTGTATCGTGGGCAGAAATAAGGGGGGGGGGGATAATTGAAGAAATATGGGATGAGAGAGCGAGAGAGAAAGAGAAGAGAGAGAAGCGAGTAGAGAGAGAGAGTAGCGAGTAGAGAGAGAGAGTAGCGAGTAGAGAGAGAGAGTAGCGAGTAGAGAGAGAGAGTAGCGAGTAGAGAGAGAGAGAGAGTAGCGAGTAGAGAGAGAAGCGAGTAGCGAGTAGAGAGAGAAGCGAGTAGCGAGTAGAGAGAGAAGCGAGTAGCGAGAGAGAGAGAGAGAGAGTAGAGAGAGAGAGAGAGTAGTAGAGAGAGAGAGAGAGAGTAGCGAGTAGAGAGAGAGAGCGAGTGGCAGTAGAGAGAGAGAGAGTAGGGAGGAGAGAGAGAGAGAGAGTAGCGAGTAGAGAGAGAGAGAGTAGCGAGTAGAGAGTAGAGAGTAGCGAGAGAGAGACGGAGAGACAGAGAGACAGAGAGACAGAGAGACAGAGAGACAGAGAGACAGAGAGAGACAGAGAGAGACAGAGAGAGAGAGAGAGAGAGAGAGAGAGAGAGAGAGAGAGAGAGAGAGAGAGAGACAGAGAGAGAGAGAGAGAGAGAGACAGAGAGAGACAGAGAGAGAGAGAGAGAGAGAGAGAGAGAGAGAGAGAGAGAGAGAGAGACAGAGACAGAGACAGAGACAGAGACAGAGACAGAGACAGAGACAGAGACAGAGAGAGAGAGAGAGAGAGAGAGAGAGAGAGAGAGGAGAGAGTGGGGAGAGAGTGGGGAGAGAGTGGCCTGTCTGTCTGTCTGGTTGTTGGAGTCCCCACGGTGTCTTTCATGAAGATTGGCCGAGTTAGCACTGGAACTCTGAACAAGTTACAAATATTTGCCTAAAACTGCATGTCGCGAGTGGTCAGGAGGACTTGGGTATCCCTCGACACCATGCAGGTTAAACCGCTTGATATCTCAGTGTGGCGATTCCTCGTACACAGCTGCATTAAAAACAAATTCACATTCCCGTCTTCGGCCATGAAGGGCAACCGTTATTCTACCTCTAAATTCTGTACCTATTGTGTTCTATTGCTCTTCCGCGTCAATTAAATCAAGTCGTGACCTATAGACTGTGAAAATAGAGACAAATTACAGGATATTCAGAGTTTAGTATTCAAACTCAGAAATGTACAATTTTTATTTTTATTTTTACACAAATAGTATCACTGCACACCCACCCGCTGCATCCACTCAGTTATTTTTCATGCAAAATTTTGGGTGAAAACGAATCGCAAAACAAAGAAAACAACAACATTTACCTTTGAGTAAATTGCAACGATTGCAATGAAGGTCGTTGGACATTTTCAGGATATGGAAACAAAGTGTGGAAAAAGTCGCTTTCAATTTCCTTATATAAAAGTTGCATAATAAAAACAAATCGCATGGAAGGTGGTTTAAAATTGCATAAGGCCGAGTCGATTCTGTGAGCGAGGTACGGAGGTAACAAACGCAATGCAAGGCCGCAAATCAAAGAAGGAAACTATGGGACTATTTGTACACAATCGCCTATGTGGCCGAATGGAATCGTGATGCCAGGTGCACAATTGCAAACAAAGAATATGCTCTTCAAAAATACACTCAAATCTCGAGATAGCTTTGAAACATTGAGGCTTACTGGAGTTTCAGAACAAATGCTTATAAGAACGTAAGGTTATGTTCGTTCAAAGTTGCTTGACTTCCCAAGGCCCAAACATTCCTCCTATACAAGTCCTCAATTGTGGAAACACACTTATTTGGGAATGCCACAAATTCTAATCGATCTTCTCGGCGGTCGTATCTGCAATAATGTACAAAATGCCACTTGGCCCTACACGCCAGTGCCGTATCCCAAAATCATGGATGACAGTCAAGGTGTTAATATTTCCCACAAGCCCATCTTCATGTCAGACAAAACCCTTAAGGTGTTGGGGCAGGTAGACCAAGAAAGGGACAATTATTGAAGCTTTTGTGATGCAATTAAATGCTTGTTTGGTGGCAAGACAGCTTTAATGGGGCCGACAGGTGGTTTTATTTCATACAATGTACAAGCAGTAAAGAAGGTGAGGTTAAGAGAGGTAGGCAGAGTCAATACCTCATTGGTGGCTGTGGAAGCGTCGGGGGGTGGCACAGATCCGGCCGAGACCACGTGGCCAGACTGGGCCTGTTTGGCTCGATCATCGACAAGATGCTGCAAAAATGTTTTTATAAAATCAATTCAACTGATGCACTCTTTTAGAAGAGTGGCTCGTCGACCTCTGCAAAAAAAAAAATCATTCAAAACACGGAAATGCGCACACGCACACACACACTCTCCCTTCACCGGAAAGCAAAAACTGTTCTTATTGTGCCGTCAATTTAATTTTTGCTTTCTTCACACTGTTCTTGAAGGAAGAAAGATTTCTCATATTCTAAGAAAACGGTCAGTTGGTTGGTCTATCTTATGGTCCATGTGTTGAAGTTATTACGAGTGGGCCATGTGTGTTCACAAGTGACAGCTCAGTGGAGGCTGTTCATTGCCCAAGACTATTTCAGGTTTTAAACAAATTAAACCCAACAGGATGGCATTGAAGCAGTGAGCTTGCCTTCGAGCTGTGAATTCTGTGTTCAAGGATCAAAATGGGTGCCTATCTTGGAGTAGTCCTGGCCTTCAATTCCTCACCGATTTTAAGGTTCCTCCAAATCAAGAAAGGCAGATTATTTCGAGCTTACCATCATGCACTTTTATACATATTGTTGCGGTTCTGTAAAACCGCATTCCTCCAAGGCAACGGCGCACACAACATACAGCGATCCCAAGGTAGTTCTTTCAATCGTACGCGTTTAGCTACCCCTTTCCACATGTCTAATGGGTGAATGGGAAAGATGCGTTGCGTAGGACTCTTTTAGTTCGGTCTCCTTAATCTTCAATCTTTGCACTTCTTCCATCCCTTTGTCTCTCTCACACAAAACTCGCAAGCACGCACGCATGCAGACTAATAGGAACCAAGCAAGCGTATTTGCGTACCATTTTCCATTCAAACACTGTACGGCAATTCTCAACTGCAGTCTCACCTCACTTTCATTCTGCTCACCATACTGTACCACGCTCATCACAACCGCTTCATACGACAACAAAAATCCCTGCAACAACCCACGCTTACGTTTTTTTTTTAATACAAACACGACCTTATTGACGACTTTGTCACAAGGAATTTCCACCTCTTCGCCACAACGTACTCCACACTTCACTAAAAACTCCGCAACGTAGTGCTACTAATCTACAACCACCGCAACTGTCACATCGTCATCAGACACTCACCATAGCCTCTTGGGACGCTGAGGAGACAAAGGTCGGGTTATTTTGGGGCATAACTCGAAGCACGAAAATGCGCTGGAACTCGTTTAAGGACCTATGGGTAATGCAGGGATTTCCCTAAAATCCTACGTTTGAATGTAGGTCAGCACACGTTCGGGTCCAGAAAGCGGCTCCAAAAACCACAGCCTCAAGTAAAAGTCAGAGCTCTTATGCATGGCCCTATTGGCGAGCGACTGAGCCATATTTTGCATTTGAGGCCTAGTGGGGCATGGCTACGATTGCTATGGACCAATGGGGAAGCCCAATTTCGCCAAGAGCCCCGATTTATCTCATTTTTGGCTCCTCCCCTCATCTGGGGCTCATTTCGAAGAGTATCGCCAAGGACGGAGCTGGACAGTATCTCCAGAGACGGAGTTGGACAGTATCGCCAGGGATGGAGCTGGAGAGAATCGAATCGCCTTCGAGAGAACTCACCGAGGAGTAGAACTCAACAGACCTCACCAGAGAAAAAGGTGGTGCAGGAGGACAAGCATCAGCGCTGAGCGGGGGGCACTGCGAGTCAGCGTGGGATCACGAGCCACGGCTGTGAGCCGGGCTGCACTCATTCCATCGTAGCTCATTTAGGCTGCATCCCGCAGCGACACTTACACACACAGATTCTTACATGATTATGATGGGGTCTTTTCTCTCACGCATGTTTCTTCTACCATCTATCTCTCGTCTACTGTGGAAGCAAAAGAGCAATAAACATGGGTGAGCCGACCAAGTAAGTTCTTTTCAGAACAAACCCAATCGTGAACTCAAGAGTGAACCGAACTGACTGGCACCTCACATTCTTCTTCTTACACCACGCTGTACCCCATGTTGCATTGCACTTGCACCTCTCAAGCATTGCACCTTCGACACCCTCAGTATGTCTCGCTCCTCCCCTTTCCAAAGCGTTCTGGGTTGTGCAGGTCTGTCAACCGTGCCAGGTATTGAGAGGTTGCTAATCCTCAACTGCTTCCATCTCTACTTTTCCTCGGGTTTATGTGCGTGTGATGGTGTCTGTCGTAGCACAAGTTAACACTGTACAAGAAAGAGTGTTCGGGATAATTCTGCACTGTGTCTTCTGTTTTTGTGTATATTGTATGTCTTTTGCCGCACCCCACAAATTCCTTGCTTTCCCTGCTGCACATTTGCAATAAATCCCATACTGTGCCACATAACTTTCCTTGCACTTTGTTTAAATAAATGTGCCGATTAGAAATAAGCCCAGCTCATTTTTGTCTTTTCCTCCATTGGTCTAGCATGGTCTGTATCCTAGCTTAGCCGGGATGTTATTCCCTAAAATCTGCTATTTAGCCGGTGCATATTTGGCAGCTCCGCTCAGCTGCACCCAATATGGTAAGCAACTTAAGCAATCCAAGTACGTATCGAAGGTGCAATTCCCCGATCAGGAGATCACGTGCTCCTAGGTAAACGGTTGCCAGACGGAGGACCCTGGGTCAACGTGGTCAAGTTATTGGCGTAGGAGTCGATTGGCGACCCGCCGCGACACAAAGTTATTCGTATGCGATGGCCTGGGATTCCTGGTGAGTCCAGAGAGGGACCCAATACAGCTCCTCCCTCGTGGTTCCCCCGCGACACCATGGCCGCCACAATGTATATATTTTTAAAAAGATGGCTTTTTAGCCCTGTTCCTCAATTTCCCCCTCAAAATTAAATACAAATATAAATAATGTCAAACTCATTTATGTTTCATCGATTTAGATTATCCATCCATCCATTGGGACCATACTCTGTGCAGAGCGTTGGTGCTGCCAAAGCAGTCTCCTTGGCTGTTGGACACAATCCTGGATGGGTCGCCACTCCGACACAGTATACCAGCAAGCTGGTACTCATTTTGCCAACCTCGGAAGGATGACAATCAGAGTCAACCCCACCTGGTATTAATTCAACAGCCGACTGGGATTTGAACTCAGGATCCTCGGATCCCAAGCCCACCACACTAACCATTAAGCAAACACCAGGCATATTTAGATTATACCGATGTGTTTATCATGACTTGGAGATTCTATTATGAACAGCTCTTTCTTTGTGAGCCAAAAGCAATGGGCATGTTCCTCTGTGAAGGTGTGTGTGACAGATCCTCAGCAAAGGAAAGAGTGGGGAGGCATTCCTCAGCAAAGATAGGGCGGGGCATTCATATTGGTCTTCATAAACAGCGTGCAACATCCCATAACCAAATACGTAAAAACATTAGGGTGAGCATAGTAAGGGGCACACAAATTGAGACAACTGAGATATGAATGGGGCATGAATGGGACACATTATTGAAGCAAGTTGTAAAATGAATGAATGGAAAAGGACAAATGAACAAAGCCAGGAATCTGATCAATACATAACAAATGACTCACCAGCAAATTCACTTCATTTTCATATACTCTTGGGGACTGTATGGAATAAAAAGAGACGATTACATAACCTCAGGAGAATAAAAACAACAAATGGCATCAGTTGTGTACAACAGGCTAGGAACGCTCAGAGGCACCATCTACATTCAATGTATGCAAGGGAAAGGAGAAGGGAGATCAGTAAGAAAAAAAAAAAACAAGAAAAAATAATCAGGGTGGAGGAGTTGGGGAAGCAGAGGGAATAATAAAGGATTGACGGACATGGACCCCTATTTTAAAAAGGGATAAGTGGATGACAGGAGATGGGTATAAAATGGGGGAAGGGAGGAGGAGGTATGAGGGGTGTACACAGGGCATAGCGGAAGGTGGTGGGGGAGGATTTTGCCTTTGCTCACATTTTGGTAAGAAGCTTCGATTCCTTCGTTAAATTAACTCGAGTTGGTTGGCAAAATGGCAAAAAACAGGCACAACTATCAATTTCGAAGTTTTAGTACCGCACTTTTCAGGTCAGGCTGGCAGAGGGAGATGCAAATGGTGATTAATAAGATCACGGTGTCAAAATGAAAGGTAGAGCCGGTATCCAGTGGGTGTGGCCTGAGGCAAGGCTAACGAGTTTAATTAAATTATAAATTTCAGAGTACCTGTAAATCCAAACAACGTTTGTCAGACGACACTTTCATTTAAAGGTGAATTTTTAGCTTTTGTACTTCACAGTTGTGTCATGCGTTTGATTCCGTTCGACAATAAAGCGCAAAAGCAACTTATTCCAAAAGGGTAAAAAAGGTAGCGACGTATTAGTATTGATATGTGCCAGATTGATCAGAGCCTTGAAAAGCCATCTGAAATTCCACGACCAAAATATATTAAACACTTGGCAAATTTAACCACTCTGGCTAAGACGACGATGCAACGATTGTGTCATCTGGGTGAAATAAGGAAAAACAATGGTAACACTAGAAAGTAGAACATGACGTGCATGCCTCAAGTTATGGTGTGCAAAATGATTTTCAAAGGGCACATGGCTTTTGATCTATGACCTGCTGAATCTAAAATTTAATCACTTCATACTTGTGCCAAGCTTGGTCGAAATACTTTCAGTTGTTGACAAGTTTTATTGCAGCAACAAAGATTTTCAATTAAAGGGCATTCGAAACGGGGTCGGGCTGAAAAGGCAAAAAATGTAAGTGTCGTCTTCCGTCATCGAGCCGGCAAGTTGGGAGCAACAATGCGCATTTATTGCCACATCTGTTGTAATTTGCATGCTCTAATGGCGGTGAGGTGCTCAATTAGCAATTTGAAATGCTCAACTCGCACAATTTGAAACTGTTGGTTCGATATATGTAACTTTTTTAATTGGTGTCAAAGCCAATGAGAAATTGCAAATTAAGAGTAGGATTATATTTCTATTCGAGCAAATAGCACTCGTCGCTTCGCTAACAGGAACACGAAGATGGGGAAGGGGGAGGGGGTGATAGAGAGGGGTGGAGGAAGTGAGGAGATGGAGGGAGAAAGAGATAGGAAGATAGGAGGGAGGGGAAAAGAGACAGGAGGGAGGGGGAAAGAGAGAGGAGGGAGGGCGAAAGAGACAGGAGGGAGGGGGAAAGAGAGAGGAGGGAGGGGGAAAGAGAGAGGGAGGGAGAGTGAGGCGGGGGGGGCAGTGATAGGTGAGAGGAAGGGAAGGCAGACGTGTGGTGGAGCGTCAATTATGAGTAATACTGTGTCATCAAAATGATTCTGCATCGAATAACAGTAAAGATGGAAACGAAATAATGTCTGAAATCCATTTTCTACTGGTCATACTAGAAATACCACCCAGAGAAACACCGCCTGAACACGTCCGGTGACAAGCTCCCATCCGGAGACAAACCCCGCCCGGCCATAACCACCGTCCAGACACATATGGAGATAACCACCATCCAGATATGTCGAGGGAGAGAGGGAGAGAGAGAGGGGGAGAGAGAGGGGGAGAGAGAGGGGGAGAGAGAGGGGGAGAGAGGAAGAGAGAGGGAGAGAGAGGGAGAGAGAGGGGAGAGAGAGGGAGAGAGAGGGAGAGAGAGAGGGAGAGAGAGGGAGAGAGAGGGGAGAGAGAGGGAGAGAGAGGGAGAGAGAGGGAGAGAGAGGGAGAGAGAGGGAGAGAGAGGGAGAGAGAGGGAGAGAGAGGGAGAGAGAGGGAGAGAGAGGGAGAGAGAGGGAGAGAGAGGGAGAGAGAGGGAGAGAGAGGGAGAGAGAGGGAGAGAGAGGGAGAGAGAGGGAGAGAGAGGGAGAGAGAGGGAGAGAGAGGGAGAGAGAGGGAGAGAGAGAGAGAGAGGGAGAGAGGGAGAGAGGGAGAGAGGGAGAGAGGGAGGGAGAGAGAGAGGGAGAGATTGAGGGAGAGATTGAGGGAGAGAGAGAGAGAGAGGGAGAGATTGAGGGAGAGAGAGAGAGGGAGAGATTGAGGGAGAGAGAGAGAGAGGGAGAGAGAGGGAGAGAGAGGGAGAGAGAGGGAGAGAGAGGGAGAGAGAGGGAGACGAAAAAAAAACAAGGACAAATGTGTCCAAGAGCCACGTCCTAAAGGTTTTGTCTTCACCAGAAGAAGAACAAGAACAAGAAGAAGAAGAAGAAAAAAAAACAACAAAAAACAACAACTTCCAATATTTCGTCACGTGCCTTGACGGAGCCAATCGTGAGACCCGTCCTGGACGATCGTCGTTCATGACGAGAAAATAATGTATTTACGATATATCGTGTATTTATGAAATAACTACACATTAAATGGAATAATCTTTAAATAGTAACGTGAACTTTTTGAAACTTTAAAGCAAATGTCCGAATATATTTAAAAGTTCATGATAGACGCTCTCAAATGGCACCCTCAATGCGAGGATGTGTACAGGTGTTTCGTATTTAAGGAGATCCGGATCCTGTATATAAAAGAGCCGAGTCCGAAAGGTTTTGTCTTCACAAGAAGAAGAACAAGAAGAAGAAGAAGAACAACAACAACAAGAACAACAAGAAGAAGAAAAAGAAGAAGAACAACGTGGAGCTCTCTTAAAGAAGAGAGAAAGGTGAGAGATGGAGGTGGGTTAGTAAGGAGAATGATATGTTATGCTTAATTACCGAGAACACACACACAGAAAAACAAACTCATGTCAGAACAGCTTTACACACGACGACACAACAGAGTTTATAATGTAATCCGCTGGCACATCTGCAAAAACTTTGATGTCTCAGTCCCAGAAAATTTGTGGGAACATGAACCAAAAGTAATCACTGAAAACATGGAAGTGCCGCTCACGTATAACCGAATGATCCCATCGAGCGTGAACATCGAAAACAAAGAATTGCGACCAAATATTATACTTCGGTACAAAAAACACAAAAGAGAAGAAGGCATTGCTTGTTGAAGTGTTAATAACAATGAGTTTGGATGAAACGATGCAGAAATCAAGAAAATGACCAAATACCAAGACCTCAAGAATGAAGTGAGAAGATCCTGGAAGCTGAAGAATGCCAAAGTTGTTCCATTGATAGCTGGACATGCAGGAATGATGACAAACAACCTCACAGAGATCTTAAACATAGGGGCAGTAACCCTGGGCGCTCACCTGGTAATGGCTGGAAAAGATAACCAGGCAACCACTGGTAGGCATGGATGACCCACAAAATGCACTACATGGCCAAAAGTATGTGGAAACCTGCTCGTCCAACATCTCATTCCAAAATCATGGGCATTAACATGGAGTCATGGGCATTAACCTACAAAAATTCATGGGCATTAACCCTAACCCGAACCCTAACATCATGGGCCTAACCCCCCCCCCCCCCTCTTGCTGCTATAACAGCCTCCACTCTTCTGGGAAGGCTTTCCACTAGATCAGGGGTCGGGAACGTTTTTGACTCAGAGAGCCATTAAAGCAAAATATTTGGAAATCTATTTCAGTGAGAGCCATATAATATATTTTAAGACTGAATTCAACTAAATGTGAGTATAATAAGCCTCTGAATTTATTCTTTTAAATAATGTTGTTATAACACTCACCATTAATGGGACTTCTGGTGCTGCATGGATTTGCTGATGGCTTTGTAGTCTGGTTGGTACTTGGTGAGGTTAAGCTTCATGCAAGCGTTGAGGCTTTCATCCGTTAGACGTGATCGTAGGTTGGACTTGATGTTTTTAAGATGTGAGAATGACTGCTCACAGACATACGTAGATCCAAACAAGGTCAATACAGCAAGACTCACACGCTGCAGTGTGAGGTATGTGACAGGAAGCGCGTTCCAAGTTTTGATAATCAGCTCGTCTTCGGGTTGAAGTTTTTTCATTTCTGTCCACATGTGCTTACTCGCCAACTCCGCTTTCTGGTGTGCGATTCTTTCCAAATCTTCATTCAGTGACTTGAACTTATTAACCCACATGTCTGAGGCCTTCAGGTCAGCCACTTCTGCTTCAAAATCTCTGACGGAGACACCAGGAATGTAACTCAGGTCGCCTGTGTTCAGTGAACACTCGTTTGGATGGGTGATGAACTTAAAAAGACGAGTGTGCTCACGAAATTCTCCAAAGCGTGCTTTGAATGACTGTAGGAGACTGGATGTGAAGCCAGCTAACTGGTGGAGATCAAAGTATTGAGTGGGCTCACATGCTGTGCATGCATCTTTAAATTGTCTCAGTTTTTCAAAATGTAGTAAACGACCTGTTTCAAGATCCATGATAAAGAGCTCCAGCTTGTTTTCAAAAGCAAACACGGCTTGTTGAAGGGATAACACTGTATTTCCAATGCCTTGCATTTTCACATTGAGCTGGTTCACATGTTCAGCCATATCCACGAGATAGTAAAACTTGAGGAGCCACTCAGTTTCGGCTAGCTCAGGATGCTCAATCCCTTTCATTTCAAGGAAAGTCCGGATTTCGTTCAGGCAAGCCGCAAAACGGCTAAGCACCTTCCCTCTTGACAACCAACGCACATTGCTGTGCAAAAGCAGACCGTGATAGTTATTTCCAACTTCATCCAGCAGTGTTTTAAACTGGCGAGCATTTAAGGCTCGGGCAACAATAAAGTTGATCACACGAATGACCAGCGACATCACTTCGCCAAGCTGCCCATCACACATCTGAGCACAAAGTGCCTCCTGGTGTAGAATGCAATGGAAACTTAGGATGGGTCTATTTTCATGTTCACGGAGAAGCGCCACAAATCCTTTGTTTTTCCCCACCATACACGGAGCACCATCAGTACACACCGAGATAAGTTTATCCATTCGTAGATTTTTTTCTTGAGCGAACTCCATGAAAGACTTGAATAAATACTCACCTCTTGTGGACCCTTTTATTGGCAGAACAGCAAGACTTTCTTCGCGCAGTGTATCACCAGCAGCATATCTTGCAATCACACTGAACTGCGACAAATGGCTTACGTCTGTTGACTCATCCAAAGCCAGGGAAAAGAACGGCGCTGTATTTATGTCCTTCACTTGCGCTTCCTCCACTTGGTTTGCCATCATGATGGTACGATCATGAACAGTTCTTGCCGACAGAGGCATGTCTTGTATCCGTATGATTATCTTGTCTTTGTTCGGAAGATCATCAAAACGTTCATTGGCGACATCCAGCATGAACGTTTTTGCATCCTCGCCATCTGTGAATGGTTTTCCGTTCCTCACTATTGCTAAAGATCCAGCAAAGCTGGCGGAATTATAGTCACCTTGCCGGGTCCATACGCGGAGTTGCTGCTGGCTGGCTTGCACCCTGCTCAGTAGCTCTTGGCACGCTTTCTTTCTGCTGTCTCCCGCAGGGTATTTTGATGCAAAGGTAGCATGGCGCATGTCGAAGTGCCGCTTTATATTCGACCGTTTCATCGATGCAATTTTGTCATTGCAAATTAGACACACCACAAAACTTGCTCTCTCCACAAAGGCGAATTATTCGGCCCATTCGTCCTGAAATGTACGATACTCCTCATCTTTCTTTCTTTTCGCCATCTTCTTCGTCGAAGGGTTAGCTTTGAGCAAATGAGAGAGAGAGGGAGATGTTGACCCAAGTGAGTCTGGCTGGCCTGCGCACGGGCTGACATACTCGAGAGGTGCGGCGCGGCCGGCCGACTCTGGGATGCTGTCGCCTCAGCGGTGGCGCGTGATTGGTCGAGATGAATTCCGTGACGCGTCTCGGCGGCGGCACGTCATTGGAGGAACCGAAATCACGAGTCGCCTCAGCGGTGGCGCGTGGTTGGTCGAGATGAATTCCATGACGCGTCTCGGCGGCGGCACGTCATTGGAGGAACCGAAATCACGAGTCGCCTCAGCGGTGGCGCGTGGTTGGTCGAGATGAATTCCATGACGCGTCTCGGCGGCGGCACGTCATTGGAGGAACCGAAATCACTACTCGCGTCGGCTGCATGACTGGACGAAACAAAAACCGCTTCAGACAATTCGGAGGTGTTTTTTCTTCTCTCCTTCTGCCAAGTTCAACCCTGCATGTGAATGAAGCACGACACCATTCAAACTATAGGTAAAGCTTCTGCGAGAATATTGGGTTTTCCAAGTTTCAAACTCCAATTTTATCTGCGAGCCAGATGCAATCATCAAAAGAGCCATACCTGGCTCGCGAGCCACACGTTCCCGACCCCTGCACTAGATGTTGGAACATTTCTGCGGGGATTTGCTTCCATTCAGCGACAAGAGCATTCGTGAGGTCGGGCACTGATGTTGGGTGATTACGTCTGGTTCGCAGTCAGCGTTCCAATTAATCTCAAAGGTGAAAGATGGGATTGAGGTCAGGGCTGTGTGCAGGCCAGTCAAGTTCTTCCACACTGATCTCGAGAAACAGTTTCTGCAAGGATCTCGCTTTGCACGGGTGCATTGTCATACTGAAACAGGAAAGTGCCTTCCCCAAACTGTTGCCACAAAGAATTGCCTGGAATGTCATTGTATGCTGTAGCTTTAAGATTTCCCTTCACTGGAACCAAGGGGCCAAGCCTGAACCATTAAAAACAACCCCAGACCATTTAGTGGGGCAACTTAACATAACAATTGTGCATTTTGTGAGGAAAGCACCAAATTTGGCACACTCGTAGCCGATCATATTACGAACAGATTTGGATATTGGGCCATGCCTACTAGTCTGCCAAATTTGGTGCTTTCCTCACAAAATGCACAATTGTTATGCTATATTTAGCTAAGTTGCCCCACTAATTATTCCTCCTCCACCAAACCTTACAGTTGGCACTATATATTCGGGTAGGGAGTGTTCTCCTGACATCCGCCAAACCCAGATTCGTCTGTCAGACTGCCAGATGGTGAAGCGCGATTCATCACTCCAGAGAACGTGTTTCCACTGCTCCAGAGTCCAATGGCGGTGAGCTTTGCACCACTTCAGCTGACGCTTGACATTGCGCATGGCGATCTTCGGCTTGTGTGCGGCTGCTCAGCCATGGAAACCCATTTCATGAAGCTCTTGACGAATAGTGCTTGAGCTGACGTTGCTTCCAGAGAGTCAGTTTGGAACTTGGTAGGCAGTGTTGCAATCGATGAAAGACGATTTTTCCACGCGAAGTGCTTCAGCACTCGACGGTCCTGTTCTGTGAGCTTGTGTGGCCTACCACATCGTGGCTGAGCTGTTGTTGCTCCGAGACATTTCCACTTCACAATAACAGCATATACAGTTGACTGGGGTAGCTCGAGCAGGACAGAAATTTGACATCCTCTGACGGTGCCACGTTGGAAGTCACTGAGCTCTTCAGAGCGGCCCATTCCACTGCAATGTTTGTCTATGGAGATTGCATGGCTGTGTGCTTGATTTTATACACCTGTCAGCAAGAAGGGTGGCCAGAATAGCCAAATCCACTAATTAGAAGTGGTGTCCACATACCTTTGGGCATGTAGTGTCTCCAATGGAGAAGAAAGTAAATACCTCTGGATATATTTTTTTTTAATGCCATGAACAAACTTTGGTACATCACAGGTGATAAAGGTTGTGGTCAAGTTTCATCTAAATTGCGTGTGTGGTTTCAGAAAAGAAAGCAAATACACATTTTGGGGGCAACCCCCCTGGAGAAACCCTTAGACCCCCTTTTTTATGTCGTGAACAAATTTTGGTACATCACAGGTGGTGAAGATAGTGGTCAAGTTTCATCGGAATTGTAGGTGTAGTTTTGGAGAAAAAAGCAAATACATATTTTGGGAGAGGAAGCCCACTTTGAATCCCCTTCGAGCCAGATTTTTCTCATGTCATGAACAAACTTTGGTACGTCACAGTGTAGAGGCCTATGTAATTCGGTGGGCACCAGATGATAATTTTCGGCACCACATATTTTTTCATTCTTATGGATTCTGTGAGTCAGAAAAATCATGGTGCCAATTTTTTTGAGCATTTCAAATATTATTTTCAAGCCGATACGTGAACTATCCCTAAATCGCACTTTTTTCAATGATAACAATTCACCAACTTTTTTGTTTCTGGTTTAAACCTGGGCATGTGATATATCAAACTGAGCAGAATTCAGCCTAGAATATGATAATAATATCAATAATGACTTATCTGAATTTTTGTTAATTTCAGATGCTGCGCAGCCTATATTAAATCAATTACCGCAACGTCACCAAGATAATTAATTTTTCTAAACATTATGACATGCTACAATTCTACATACAATATATGTTAAAGTTTTTTGCCTTTCAGGTCAGCTATGATAATAGCAGAAGTGGTCAAGGGTAGTAGATGTAGTTGTAGATTAACCTCCAAGCTTTGTGGGTGAAGGAACTCATGTTGAGTGGACATTGAAATAAACTGTTCTCAAGTTATTGTTATGGATGAATCACCCCCAAGTCCTTCCAGTTCCAGCACAAAAGCATCAAGTTGCACGACACATCTTTGGCAGGTTTGAAAATATGCTGCATTTGCAAAGCATCTGGAAAACTCTTAAAACACCCAAGACCAGAATCATATCAGCTGTTTATCCAGAGTGTGAATACCCGGTCGCTCTATGAGGATAATAAGTACATATCCATCCATGAAGAGCTCGGTGATGTGATGGCAAAGTAACTATCACAGAAAGGTGTCACATGGCATCTGGAATGCTTTAGACTTGCAGTGCACAAGATCCATATTGAGCGGCTGAAAAACAGATATGAAGCTGCACTGGAAGCAGGCGAAGTACCTAAACCAATGAAAGTTGGACGACCAGAAAGGACGAACCTCAAAACACAACCACCACCACCACCACATGAGAACCCATCGTCAACAGAACGTTACATGCGATCTGGTGCCAAACAACACAATAAAAACTACTGCTTCTTCTGTAATGGATCTTCAGAGAAAGGAGCACTCCACCAGATCAGTGAGTTCAACACCGGGGAACAGCTCCGAAAGGCTGTTGAGTACAGAAATAACCACCAGTGGAAAGTAAATCTGAGTGCTGCAATCGATATCAAATACCATCTGTATTGTTGGGTGAAACACAATCAGCGAACTCAGGTACAGCAGGAGAGAGCAGACAACGAAGCAGTGATAACCAAGGTTTCAGCAGACATTGAATTCTTCTACTTGATGAGCAGCCTGCTGAAATCAGGATCTATCCTGGACATGGGTGAGGTAGAAGCAGCTAATTAAAGTGTCCTCAGAGTCAATGGTTCAAATGATATGCATATATCAAGGAGAAGTTTGAAGCATAAGCTTGTAGAAAATATTGATGATGTTGAGTTCTTCAGCTCGACGCAGATGAATGAACCAGATCGGATGTACACGTCGAGAACAAAAAGAGCCGCAATTGACAACCTGGACGAGGCAGCTGGCGATGCGAGCAGCAACATGAAAGCAGTCTTTGAAAGTGCCAAGGTAATAAGAAGGGACGTCGCTGAATCTCTAAAGCAGCCGTGGAAATTTCAAGGTTCCCTGTTACATGAAAATCAAGTTCCCAAATCGCTGGAGACATTCATCCGCTGGATCCTAATCGGGCCAATGTTAACACTCGAGTCAACACAAATAGAGCATAGCATTCAACTAGTAACACGGAACATAGCACAGACTATAATGTTTGCATATAAGTCTGATCGTCAGTTGTCCTTTGTGCCAAAGCATGAGGAAGCAGGCTTTCGACATCACAATGAGAATCCACTAGTAGTTGGAATTGGTCTGAAAGTTCATCAAGCCACTCGGAGTAAGACCGAGGTGAACATTTTTCATAAGTTTGGGTACTCCATCAACTACGAGCGTGTCCTTCGCATAGAGACGCAACTTGCTCATGCAGTGCTGAAGCGTGCTGCACAGAACAATGGTCTGTATATTCCTGAAACGCTTGTGAAGGGAAGATTCCTCTTCTTTGCAATCGACAACGTCGATTTCGCCGAAGATACACCAGATGGAAAGGGGACATTACATGCCACTGCCACTGTTGTTTTCCAGTTCCATGACACAAATGAAACCAACACCCAAAACGCAATTGCCATAGAGCAACCGTGTACTGAGCGATCCCTTTCCAGTCTGGCACCAACACAACCACAGCTCCTTTCATGTAGTATCAATAGTCAACATAAGCCCACATCCAACGTAAAGTATGCAGAATTCACACTAAAACAGAATGAGGCTTGAAAAGCTACAGATCTGAGGACCTAAATTGGCTTCTCTTGCGTTCATATCATCGTGGGATACCAAATGGATTTCAAACTGAAGCCCAGGTGCGAGCAGATGCTATTGAGGAGTGTATTGATCAGACCGAAGATGAGACAGAGACAACCAATGAACATGACCCAGAGGCAGCAAACACACTTCACAATGAAGATAACACAGATGTAACAGGAGGGAGTCATCAAACATGCCCAATGACAGACTCAGAGGAAATGATCACGAGGATAGCATAGATGAAGATGACTTATCTGACACTGCATTACTATGAACTTGATGGTTTTTGTTTCAACAAATATTTTGACCTATTCATTGCAGTTGACTACTTAAGTGTATACCATAGAACAGATATACTTTATGTGAACCACTAAACATCCCATAAAGCATAAACGGTACATTTATCTCATTGATTGACTTTTAAATAAGAACATTTGCATCTGGATATATGCTCCGTTATGGTTGTTATTGCCAGGGAAATTGGCATTGATACCTGTGGACAATAAAAAAAATCAATATATATATATATATATATATATATATATATATATATATATATATATATATATATATATATATACACATATATATATATATATATATATATATATATATATATATATATATATATATATATATATATATATATATATATATTTATTTGTGTTACAAATGTACAGACCTTTAATTTGATATGCTACATGCTTTGCTTTATAACAATATTTGAAACTGGTCGTTGCAACCGAAACAGCAATAATGGTATTTTAGGGGGCCACATTAAAAGCCACCAAAATGTCCCCAAAATGCAAAACAAAAATTGGCACCATGATTTTCCTGATTCTCAATGCATCTGTCTGCAATAAAATCCATGGTGCAAAAAAATTATCATCCAGTATGATTATTAGACTCCACCAGATCACGGTATTAAAGTTTCATAAATATGCTTCTACACTATCATGGATGATGAAGGTTGTGGTGAAGTTTCATCGGAATTGTGTGTATGGTTTGAGAAAAAAGCAAATACCTCTTTGGGTAACCCCCCCTCCCCCCACCCCCGTAAACTCCCTTTGTAGACCCCTTCAGACCCAGTTTTTATTTTTATGCCATCATGAGTGATGAAGGCAGTGGTCAATTTAAACTGAAATCATATGTGTAGTTTCTGACAAGAAGTTGCAAGTATTTGTGGACGGACGGACAGACTACGCGCTATCCCATAAGCTCCACGCACCTACTTCACAGGTGAGCTAAAAACATCCCTGGGAAAATTATTACAAACTAACTACAGTTGGAAGCCGTCCATTACTCAGTGACGATCCTGAAGAGAGCCCTCGGCACAAAACTTTGAGAACAGAAAACTGCACATCTTGGTCCATGAATCGTGACCCCTGACTGAAATGAATGTGGATACTTTGAGCCTTGTGTGGGAGGACTCCATTCCACATTCTGAGACCCGCATATGTAGATACCAATCAATGTGCGCGCACGCACGCACGCACGCACGCACGCACGCACGCACGCACGCACGCACGCACGCACGCACACACACACACACACACACACACACACACACACACACACACACACACACACACACACACACACACACACACACACACACACACACACACACACACACACACACACACACACACACGGCCGATGTCGGCAATTTTTCAGGAATCGGCAGGTTGGAGTCAGTGTGATTAATTACCGACTGCAGTCCAAATTGTGTACAACCCAGAAACCTTGAGTAGCTTTCACCAAAAAACAACGTGGCATTTATATTGACATTTCAAGGCGATGTTCACAAACATTATCTATCTATAATTCCAGCAATGTGTGTGTGTGTGTGTGTGTGTGTGTGTGTGTGTGTGTGTGTGTGTGTGTGTGTGTGTGACCGCTGTTTCTCGACAACCACTGGTCCGATCTGATTGAAACTTGCCAGGTATATTGCTGGGGACCTGAGGATGTGCCTTTTCAAGGTTTGATATTAAATCGGACAAGTGGTTCCCAAGTTATGGCCATTTATTTACCAAACCAATGACAAGACACGTTGTTGCGTGGGCGTGGCCGATGGGGGAAGGGAAGCACAGCCACGTTCCCCATTACGGGTTACAACGTACGGGCTTCCGGAGAGTGATGACTTCGTGTATTCTAATAATTTCTCGATTTCTAATGCGCATTTATAGATAAACACAATGCCCCAAGTTATGATCGTTTTCATATTAGATGGTGCATAAATTTCGGTAACATCAGAGTGAGCTGGTGTGCTCCGAACCAGGAAGTAAATTTTTTTTTTCTCTCTTCTCTTCTCCTTTTGTTTTTCCTTGCGACGACATTGCGAAAAGGCAAAATACGTTGGCGCTAATTGAATAATTGGCCATTAAAACTAAATTGCGAATAATCGTAACTGCGATATGCGAACTTCCGGGCAACGCACGTACGGGCACGCAAGAGCGAAGAAACGGCCTGTGTGGTTGTTGTTTCTTGCTTGCGGTTTGAATATTTATTTATTATTATTTTATTTTTTTAAAGGGCATGTACTTGTCTATCTATAATTCCAGCAATCTGTGCATTTGTGTCTGTGAGTCTGTGTCCGCTGTTTCTCGACAACCACTGGTCTGATCTAATTGAAACTTGCCAGGTATATTGCTGGGGACCTGAATATGTGCCTTTTCAAGGTTTGATATTAATCGGACGAGTAGTTCCCAAGTTATGGCCATTTATTAACCAAACCAATGACAGGACACATTGCTGCGTAGGTATGACCGATGGGGAAAGGGCGCCATTGAGTTACCAATGACAAGACACGTTGCTGTGTAGGCGTGGCCGTTGGGGAAGAGATCCTCAGCCGCGTTCCCCATTACGGGTTACAACGTACGGACTTCCGGATCGTGATGACTTACTGTATTCTAATAATTTCTCGATTTCTTATGCGCATTTATAGATAAACACAATGCCCCAATCCAGTCGTCGTTTACGAGAGCGAAGGAACGGCCTGTGTAGTTGTTCGAAAGTTTTTTTTTTTGCACGTATGGCTACGCACGCACTAGTTCTTTATAAACAGCTGCGTGTGATGGGTGGAAAAAAATTGGCTCGGTAATTTAGAAAACACGTTAATACGGCAAATGGCTCAGAAATCGGGAGTTTTCAAATATATTTTGCTTTGGAACACACAAAGAGAAACCATGTAACCTTTGTAAAGCAAATGCAATAATCAAATGATTTAGTAACAGACGCGAGGACAAAGGAAAACCTGAAAGAACCTCCATAATATACGGCATGAAACTTTAACACCACGGCATAGCAGGGCATGTCCACACACCCGTGGAGAGTCCGTGCAGATCCAAATCTAACCATATATATACCACGTCCGTTTGTGCTAGAAACGTACCTCTACCTTGTAGCAACTTAACTGTACATCCCGATAAGGACATGAACTGTACTGTACAGCTCGGTAAGTGGCTGAAGCACTCAAGCACTCCAACGGAACGCCTGGCTTGGCAAGCAATTACAAATTGCCGTCCATCCAACTATGCACCAGGAAACGCCCATGCAACGTATGAGTTGGACAAATTGACACCTTTTTTCGGAGTCGAAAATGCTGATATTTTCAAATCTGGAGCTTACATTTTGTAATAATCCTTCATTTAAGAGATTCTCTTGGTTATTATATAAAGTTACATGCGCAAATTATATAAAGCCACGAATACTGGCATCTCCAGGTGTTTATAAGCATTATACCCAGCAATTCGTAGCTATGATGAACAGGCATTCGATCATATGAGTGAGGAAAGTGAAAAAAAAAAAAACTTTATCGTTAAGAAATTGTTGCAGGCTGTTCCAAGTCAAAGCATGGTTGAGCAGGCAAAAAAACATGGCGGCTTCAGACCCCAGCGAGGTTATCCAGGAAACGCCTTTAGACCCAGACAGCGAGGTGGTCGAGGATCGCCTGATGAAGGATATAATTAAATAAGGCCGTTAATTATCTTCAAAAGGGGTGTTTTAATTAACCGAAACACCCAATTTTCACTCTTGCACTTCCTTGGCGTTTCTTTTGGGTGCATGCAAAGTTTCAGACTGCTAGGTTTTGCAGTTTTGGAGTTATGGAGGAGACACACAGCCTTTTATTAGTATAAAAGACTGGATATGTCAATCCCTCTTGGCTAAATTCAAGCTCAAACCCAAATAAGGACGTACCTACACAATTCCCAAACATATTACCACCAAACTCATCACTTCCACCACATGCACCACCACCACCTGCGCACGACCGACCACCTCAAACCTAAAATGACACACAACCTTAATATCTTCCAATACAACACAGATGGCCTCATCAGCAAGGCCATGCCACTTCAACACTTAACTCTCACAAACAACATTGACATAGCCATCAAACAAGAAACCAAATTACACCAAAAAAACAAAACACGTCGGCAACTCTAAACCTTAAATTACAAGGAAGATAATACAACACCACAAATTACACTGAACATCATCCCTAACCCACATACACACCAAACAACAATACTCAGCGCCACTTTTAACACATCCATGTCATTCTCAGATCACATCCCCAAATCACACGTGCCACAACATGTCCAGCCACCCACAGACCCCGAGACACATTAAGACTACACCACAAAAACACTACAATGACATCTTTCAAAAGTCTCCCACTAATCAACTACTAAAACAAATAAATTAATTAATTAACTAGAAGGGCACTTGGTAGAGCGCATACCACCGCGGTGCAATGCCTGATCCAATAGAACACATCAGGCCCAATAAATATATCGTTTTTAGCCCCATCTCTCAATGGTGAAGAATCACTATTAACATTAAATTAATACAGATCCAGATTCGGATCTTCATTAAAATTGAATCGATTTTTCCTTGTCACACACCAACCTGTCCATCAAGTTTCGTATGAATCCATCCACAACTTTTTGAGATATCTTGCTCACAAACAGACAGACAGACAGCCTCATCAGTGGCATCTGTCGCAGGAATGTCGCAGGATGTGGGTATGGATAAAACTCATCCATACCCACACCACCATAAACACAATCAAAAACCTGGGCCCAAACAGTATCCTGGGCATGAAACCCTCACCCATCAATGGACACAGAGAAATTACTTCCCAGGTAAGATAGTGTTCACCTTTCATACCTTCGCTGAGGATACCACCGACAGCTTTTACAGCACAAACATCAATAGACTCGACATCACTGACGATACCTGCAAACTCTGCCAGGCCGCCCCACACACAATAAAACACATCTTATCTTGAGAGATGAGCGATCCTGGTTCCATGAAGGCAAGAGCTTCGATGTGAGGCATCACTGGGTCACTCCCGGTAGATTGAGCTGTTTTCGCCACGCCACGGGCTTTTAAACCATGACATCAGAGAGGTCCCAAAGTTACTGCCATGTAGCAGAGCAAACATCGAATAAAGGGTGTGACGTGAGGATTGCATAAGGGCCGATTTCAAATATTTTAATAAATAATAGTAAATAGCAATTTAAAATCAGGCCTTAAGACGTTTGTTGCCACGGCAGCAAAGCAAATAATGACTGGAAATCAGATGGTAGTAAGCATGACTGATTGCAAGGGCATTGCCTCGTAGTAAACATGAAAACTCAAAACATCAAGCAACATCTCGTTTCCATCAACAATACCAATGAACAGACTTTTGAGAGAACCCACAGTACGAGATAAACGGCCCAAACGGATGTGGAAAACACTAATGTCGTGTTCATGCCCTACAGTCAATATGTTTTGCTTCAATCAGTGTGGTCAATGCAAGTCAGACCTCAAAAGAAGTATCGTATAAATTTTGATAATCACAAACAAATCTTGTAAAATTCCTTTAGTAGTGAGGAAAATCGAGTCAATATGCTTGTTAACAAATGCAACTTCCTTCCAGTGATGTTCACAAGTGATTTTGTGAGCCTTATTCGGTTCACACAAACAGCACATGTCCCCAGCTGCTCACCCGTTCCTGCGATGCAGCTGCGATGCCCTCCTCACTCTCCTCATCAAACTCATCATCACTCCATTCCCAAGCACCATCCTCAGTCTTGTGTAGGTGTCCGCTGGAGCCAGGCACGCGACGGACCTGCCAGGCAGGAGAGCCGTGAGGTTAGCCTGTACCCAAGCCGACAAGCAGCAGTCCCTCTGCCCCTCTAGTCTCGCAACAGTACAGTTCACATCTCATCCCAAAATGCCACCACCAACACCACTCTCGGAGACAATTTCCATCACCATCGTCTATATAACCCCTCGTGTACCTTCCGAGATCGCTGGCCAATCGTGGGACCTCTATTCAGAAGCCTCTCCACAAGGAATTCCTTAGCCTGTTAGGAAAGAACACACGTCTCCCAGGCTCATCATGGTGCACATGTAATCGTTAGTCAGTAGTTGTGTTTTTTTGGTTTCAATTCAAATTCTCGGAAGCAGATTGTAAAAGTTGTTATTACAAATCCCTTAACCCACCGGGGCGAAAAAAGTTATACTTTATTCTCGATGACTGTTATTGATGTCGGAAATCAATCTTGCCTCTCTGACACCAGACATCAAGGACTCCTTGATACGATTGAACTACATTTCCCCAGTTTCTGTTACACAATCTCTGTTTTATAAAAATAAAATAAAAACATGAAAAAAGGAGAATTTTAAAGAGAAAGGAGTGCACTGTGAGCACCCACCACCCTCCCCCACAACCCCCAGCCTCCCTCCCAACAAACCTTTGCTTTCTGAAAGAATTTGCTTTTCAGGAGCTCGGCTGCTGTAGGTCTGGAAAAAAAAAAGAAACAAACAAAAAAAAAAAAATAAAGAAAAATAACCAAGTGCACAAAAGGGCTTCGCTCTTACTTTGGCAACCCTCCTTAAAATAAAAATAAAAATAACTAAATACACCATCATTTGTAACAATACCATCATGTTTTTATCCATCAGAAGGTAAATTTATCAAGTGTATTTAAAATTCTTTGCACACAACTGTGAGCAACAGAAGGGACATTAAACTAACATACAGAAACCAATGTAATCCATTTCACTTTGTGATGCATCAGAAAAATCTATGGGACTCACACGAGGTGTTGCCATAGAAACCAACCAGTTCCTGAGATGAAACACAGATCACAAAAGTGCATCCCTATCATATGAAAGCTCCCCAATGTAATGCTGCCACGACCGTGGCATCTGTCGCAGAAATTTATGATCAATTTTCTCTCTTAGAGTAAGGTTCACCGAAGAGCTGTCACACAACGTACAAACACATGCAGCCAAAGACATCAGACAACACAAGACTTGAATTCAGACAAACAGCCAGTGAACGTGGGGGACAGCAACTTCACAGACCGCTTAGATGTGGTTGCCATGTTCAGCACATTTTGAGAACCGCCACGACCCCACACCCAATGGTACACGAGCCCATGGACTGAACGATTTTAACGAGATATCCCCCCCCCACCACCATCCCTTCCCTCTCATACGGGGTTTGTACATGCTCTATCCCTTCAATGCCGAGCATTAAAGGAGGAAGCAGTACGTACCATATTTAAACTTTGGTACAGGATCGAATTGACGTTTTATCAGACTTGAAGCAGATGCTCTAAACACATTGCCTGACATAATTTTGCACAAATCAAGACAACAACCATTTTTGACGTTAAAACAAACAAACAAAACGACAAAGCAGCGATCTGCCAATTGTCAGATGTCTGCCATGTCTGATCCATCCATCCATTGGGACCATACTCTCTGCAGAGTGTTGGTGCTGCCGAAGCAGTCTCCTTGGCTATTGGACACAATCGTGGATGGGTCGCCACTCCGGCACAGTATACCAGCAAGCTGGCACTCATTTTGCCAACCTCAGAAGGATGACAGGCAGAGTCAACCCCACCTGGTATGAATTCAACAGTAGAGTGGGATTTGAACTCTGGATCCAAGGATCCCAAGTCCACCACCCTAACCATTAAGCCAACACCAGGCATATAGCTGATATGTATATATATATATATATATATATATATATATATATATATATATATATATATATATATATATATATATATATATATATATATATATATATATATATATATATATATATATATATATATATATATATATATATATATATATATATATATATATATATATATATATATATATGCCTGGTGTGTTGGCGCAGTGGTTAGGGCAGCGGCTTGGGATCCAAAAGGTCCTGAGTTCAAGCCCCGTTGGGCCACTGAATTAATACACCAGGGGGTTGACTCAGCCTGTCATCCTTCCGAGGTCGGCGAAATGAGTACCAGTGTACTGGGCCGGTGTATACCCCGGTTAAAATAGGTGTACCATATCCCTGTGTCGTAAGAGGCGACCAGGGTTGTGTCAGGAAGGGCATCCGGCGTAAAACATGTGCCAAATCACTATGCGGATCGGATGATCCGCTGTGGCGACCCCTAACGGGAGCAGCAGAAAGGAGAAGAAGAAGAAGAAGAAGAAGATATATATATATATATATATATATATATATATATATATGTATGTATATATATATATATATATATATATATATATATATATATATGGATATATATATATATATATATATATATATATATATATATATATATAT
The DNA here is from genome assembly GCF_056783735.1 of Eptatretus burgeri. Lineage (NCBI taxonomy): Eukaryota > Metazoa > Chordata > Myxini > Myxiniformes > Myxinidae > Eptatretus > Eptatretus burgeri. Next base: position 51,412,554 of record NC_140963.1, read on the forward strand.
ATATATATATATATATAGTTACGGATTCGGAAACCAGAAGCATTCAACATACAGATGTCCCAAAAGTCAGTTATGTCGTTAAGTATGTGTGTCGTCAGCTCCCCTTCCTTTTGTCAAGTGGGAGAATCAAAGGCGTGCGTTGCGATTTCTTTTTAGTTAGGTTATTAAATCTTTTCATCCAACGAACCCTCCAACAAGCCATCTAACCACCATCCCATCTGCATGACCCCTCAGCCCATCATGATCCACCACCAACCAGCTGCCTTCTCGCACCCTGACGTGCCAAGGCAAGATCTCGCGGTTCCGGTTTCTCGGCTTCCACAAACGTTGTAACTCTTTCACGCCGACCTTTTTGCAACGTTGATACTGTCACTCGTCAAGTATGAACCCACGTGGAAGAGTGGCTGGGGTTTCCCAGCAGGGGCCGAGGCCCTGCCCCGGAAAGTTATGCCGTGGGACCCTGTCCAATCAAAGGCGGACAGCGAGGTGCATTTTCGCCAAGGGCCCCTCCCCATGGAGAGAGGCCAATAAAATCTCCGAGACGCTCTGTAAAAAAGGGTCCGGTCGAGTTTGCTTTCACGGTGGCTGTAAGCAGTCAGTTTTGTTTCACGGTAGCTGTACGGGTTCTGGAGTTTCACGGTGGCTGCTACGAGGAGTCTTAAAGAAGGACAGAGTGACCCTGACCTCCCTCTGTGGACCCCGATGGTTCACCACTGAGCTCCGCCACAAACCACAAGTCCCTACGTGCGACTGGGGACCGGACAAACGACCTTTGTCAGGTGCTGCATCACGGAGCATGCCCTTCCTCCGACGGTCAGGTACACCACTGAACTCTGACCCCCAGCTTGTCTCTCCCCACAGCTGCGAGGGTCCAATAAAGACTCTGGGTTTCTTTTCATTTTGTGTGTGTCTGCATGTGGGCCCGTCTTGTAAGTAGATCTGAATAAGTGTTTTTGCTCATTGTAAATATTCCTTTTTGCACATTCGCGTTAAGTCTTGCCTTTGTCTTTTTATTGTAAATAAACATTTGTAGAAATATTCCCAGTCCGTTTCTGTCCCTTTTTGAATTGGTCCAGCATGGTTCAGATCTGAGTTTAGGCGGGGTTTTATCCCCGATAATCCGTTCATTCCAGCCGGCACGGCTTTGGCAGTTTCTGCTCGGCTGCACCCGAACCGGAGTTGGTAGTCGGAACTCTACCGCAGTCGGTAGCGTGACCCGGTTCGAGCAAGGCGTGCTGAGGGCGTGGTTTCCCCGGTAGCTGAAATCGCGTAGTTAATTAGGTAAATTGGTTATAGACAAATAAACCCTACGCGACACGGTTGAGATATTGGTGATCACGGTCGGTTAAACGACCCGCCGGCTCGCGGAGTTATCCGAGCGCCGGCCTACAATTCCGGGGAGTTTGGTGGGAGACGACGCAAGCTTTCCCCAACTAGTGGTTGTTCTCGCCACCAACCCCCGGCCTACAAATATATATATATATATATATATATATATATATATATATATATATATATATATATATATATATATATATATATATGTACATGACATATTTTACAGATATGTTCCACCGTCTTCCTGTTCCATCAGCTTTTGGTGATCTGGAGGACAAGTCCTATGGATTTCTATGGAATTCTCAACACGACTTTTTACCTCCACTACCGAAGGTGGACAGAGGTTATGTTTTCTCCTGCTTCGCTGTCTGTCTGTGAGCACGATATCTCAAAACGTTGTGGATGGAGTCAGCTGAAACTTGGTGGATGAATTGGGTAGGTGACAAGAACAAGCCAATTAGATTTTGGAGGTTCGGATGCGGATACACACACACACACACACACACACACACACACACACACACACACACACACACACACACACACACACACACACACACACACACACACACACACACACACAAAAAGTTCGGAACTCTTCATTTGCAAGGCCTGTTTCACTGCAATACAGAAACATTAATAAACCAAATGTTTCTCTCCATTTCCTGCTGCCTCTTTTTTGTCCATCCAGTGATCCAGCAGATTTATCTCAAAGATTCCTTGGAGAAAATGCAAAAACCCATTTTCCTTTCCTTCAAATGCAGTGTGCATTCTCCTCGAAGTGAAACTATAGTTCTCCCTCATGTCAATGCACTGTTGTTTGAATGGAAATGTTGTCTGCATACACACCAATGAGGAAGATGGATAATACAGTACTTCGTGTAATAAATCATATCTCCCCCAACAAATTAAATAAATAACGGACACGATTTATATTCATTTACCATTGGTGAGAAAGTCAGCAAAAGGCTTTGCTCACAGATAAAAGAGTTCACCAGTGAACTCGAGAGAAACCTCGTTTGAGTCAGACATCTGCTAATTGGGAGACACCTGACGTGTCTATAAACATCCATCCCAGTGTATTGCAAAAAGTCTTATAATAATCAGACGTCTCATTAAAATAAATAAATAAATAAAATTTAAAATTAACATCTTTATTATTCATTTTTAAATTGTCAAGGAAATGCACTCCATGTGGTGGAATTCATTCCTCAGAAATACCCTGCCAAAGCAGTCCCCTTACTCTTCCACCCTCTTCCTCTCGTCCCTCTCTTCCCACAACACAACCGCAAAACCTCAACGGCAACATAGAAAAATCATCCGTAAGGCACAGACAGTTCAGATTCTTCAAGCAAGACAAATGAACCATCGTTTTCATGTCCTCGAGCCAACTGGGCTCAACGGGCCCTCAAAGCGCTTCGGGAAAAACCAGTAAGGAAAGGATCGGCATCACACGGCGGAAGGTTTTCAACAGCACTGCGTGGAAAACAGACTACAAACATGATGAACAGCTCAAAGGTTTCCTTTCTCTTCCAGACACATTAAATTTGCTCAAAGTTCAATGATAAGATAAGACAAATGTCGTGTTTAACTGAGGCCGAGTTGTAAATTACCCTTACTCGTCGATAACGACCTGCATGACACCATGAAGAGCCTGTAGGGGTAGGTAATAAATAAATAAATATAATAACAATGCTGCTGGGACAGATGTGGTGGTAGTGGTTGTGGCAATATCATAATCTTACGCAGGTCTTTGGAGCACCACAGTGGCATTTTTATGGGAAAATAGACGGGTGGTTCCCACCTACTGTCCGGGACATATTTTTGAGCAGCTCTGGGAATCAAACCCATGACCAGTGATGGAAATGTAAGAAAGAGTTTACCAACTCCACCACTGAGTCACTCGAGGAAAGATGCAATATTATCTCATCTTGTATCTTTCTTATTTTCTTATATCAACACTATAATAGTCTCTTCCAGTGTGTCTGTCCGTTGAGGGTGGGGCTTCCCCCGTTCAGGGAGGAGCTTCAAAATCGATTCCTTCATCGCTCCACATCGTTCTGAGGTTCCATCGGCCTCTATTGTAAGGATAAAACTTTCTGACTCACTGCTTTATCTTAACTCTCATTCAATATTCAATTTCATTTTTCATAGTCACAAAGATGGTTTAAGACTTGGCTGCAAAAAACACGGGAAGAAAATTCAACTAAAATTCATACTTTAAAAGGGGAAAAATATATTTTAAGAGCCGTTTCTGGTCGGACGCAATGCGGGAGGAGAGTGGGGAAGAAGAGGGGGGGGAAGAGGAAAGGGGGGAGGAAGAGGAGAGGGGGGAAAAAGAAGAGGAGAGAGGGGGAAGAAGAGAGGGGGGAAAGAGGAAAGCGGAGAGGAAGAGGAAAGGGGAGAGGAAGACGAGAGGGGGAGAGGAGAGGGGGGAGAGGAGAGAGGGGAAGAAGAAGAGGAGAGGAGGGAAGAAGAAGAGGAGAGGAGGGAAGAAGAAGAGGAGAGGAGGGAAGAAGAGGAGAGGAGGGAAGAAGAGGAGAGGAGGATGGGGGAAGGATGGACAGAGTGGGAGGAGGGGCGAGATAGAGGTGGTGGAGAGGATAGGGAGGATAGGATGGACAGAGTGGGTGGGGGAGGGGGAGGAGGAGTTACTTTTAAAGGCTTTTGAAATACTATATAGGACCCCTTTGAAAGCTCTTCCTGGTCATGGGGAGGGGAAGGGAGGGGGAGGAAACAAGGGGAAGAGAGTGGATGGGGGAGAGGAGGAAGGGAGAGAGGAGGAAGGGGGAGAGGAGGAAGGGGGAGAGGAGGAAGGGGGAGAGGAGGAAGGGGGAGAGGAGCGAAGGGAAGGGAGGGGGAGGAGGGGAAGGGAAGGGAGGGGAGGAGGGGAAGGGAAGGGAGGGGGAGGGGGAAAGGAGGGGGAGGAGGGGAAGGGAGGGGGGGGAGGGGTGAAATGGAAGAGCTTGGATATTTGGGAGGAGAGAGAGGAGAAGAGGGAGGATGGGAGGGTGGAGGCAGGAGGGTGGGGAGAGGAACAAGGAGGGCAGAGGTCTTCAAGTCACATTTTACATTCATGGAATTTCAACGGACATTTTACATCACATGGAATTACACATTACAAACTGTATTGCACATGTGAATGAACATGAATTCACATAGTATGTGAAGTATATAAATTATGTGGATTCCATCATTGCTGGATCTGATGAATTGCCAGTACCAATTTTGCAAAACTCTACATGTAGCATGATAGCTCAAGATGTCCAAATGTCATACATGTCTATTCTCGTCGGTTTCTCACGACTACCCCACGAGTTTTTTACTGATATATTATCCGCCAGTCTGTCTATCCCTGTCTGTCCATTTGAGCTGGGGCTTCAAAATGAAATAACCACCATTTTTTTTTTTTCACTTCGCATAGCTGAGGTTCCACAGATCTCTGGTGTACATTTGAAGACTGAATGAGTCTTTTATCACAAAATAAAGGTACCATTTTGAGGAATCAAACATTTTGATTACAACTCGTACAGAGGAAACAAGGTAACGCACCTTTCGTTCGAGAAATCACGGCAGCGGTCTGTTATACACTATCTAATGAAGGTACGTTTGCATGAATGAAAGTGAAGTCTTTAATTAAAAGAAATTAAAAAAAAAAAACTTTTGGTTTTCACCCGAGTTTTCAAAGCTGAATAGTGTGCAAGTACAGGATTTAAAAACAAAATGCATTTCACATGTGCATGGACAGGTAATTCACATATTATGTGAAGGAAATAAACATTAGAGGCGACGAAAAGTGGGATGGTAGTGAAATGCCTACATGCGCAATTCGGCGGGAGGCCGGGGAGATTCCCGAGAGCCAAGTTATATGAAACTTTCGCACATTCAACAGCACCTCTGAGTTTATGTACATTTTAAAAACTAAAACGACGCATTGAAAACTGGACAAGGTACATTTTTATTACAACGAAAATAGTCACGGATAATATTTGAAATCAACCTGTTAATTTTTTAATTGAAAATAAAAAAAATAAAAATAAATGTCCGTTTGTCAGCATTTTGTATGTACTGTATGCTGTCAAGTTGTCTTGGAGTGTATTCGGTTACCAAGCAGCTAACTAGCACTTCCCAAGTCAGCCACTCCTTATGAACGGTTTCCGATTAAGTGCTTGCTTGAGTGCTTAAGCCACTTGGGCGAGCGCTCCACAAGATGCTTGGTAACTGAACACACCCCTGATTAATCACTTGGCGATGAGGATAAACATCTAGACCGTGACTTATTTCGGCAATATCGATGAATTCGACACTCATGGGGGAGATTTCGACATGACAGGTGACAAAAAGAGGGTTGGTAGGAATCGAAAGCGGGTTTTTATTTTAATTATTTACTTTTCCCAAATGTGGTTGAAAACATTATTATTCACCGTCAGTGACGCAAAATGCACCAGAATAGTGAGATAGTCGTTTATTGACGGATAATGGTAAGGAGGTTCCAAATAATAAAACTTCAAACTCGGTGATTGTGGTGACAATGTTAAATATGTTATGATCCGTGCAAGAATGCCCTTTCGCTTTCATGAGCAGGAGGGGAGGACAGAGTTGAGGTTCAGAGGGAGTGGGTGGAGAGCAAAGATGGGGAGGGGAAGGTTGAGACTTTGGGAGGGGGGAGTGGTTGCGGAATGTTGGTGGCAGGAGGGGAGATTGAAGAGTTTGGGAGGGGGGCCTGGGGAGGGGGTTTGAAGGCTTGGAGTGGGGAGGTGATTGAAGCCTTCAGGTTGGAGGCAGGTTGAAACTTAGGGTTTGGGAGTAGGGGAGGTGGGATGGGGACTTGAGGACTTCAAGTCATATTTTAGATTGTGCGGATGCTCCACCCGTACCTGCTAGTGAGTCATATTTATCGAAAAAGGATAAAGATTTTGAAACTTAAAAATCATGCAAAATCGTTGGTCTCTGCAGGTGTTTTATGCATTCGTAGGATAATCAAGTAATGATGAAATAGTGAAGAAATTAAAATGAACTGGACCAGACAAGTCACGAAGTCCTAGATTACATTACGCTTATTGTTATCCAACAAATCATAAAGTGCCACACCCTATATAAAACCTATTACTGCACAGGCATACATATTATGTCCAGTATTAAGCCCAAAAGGACTGTGTAACAAGCAAACAGCAAATCAAAGTTTTGGTTTGTGAAGGATAAACAAAGCAAATAATTGTGACAAACTCCATGTTTCATTTGGAGGTGTGTGTGTGTGTGCCACTCTTATAAGGCTAAATGGAAGAAGAGACTCTTGAAACGGTAGGTGAAATCGGCACTGATAATTAATCATACAAGTGGCTGAGGGAGAAAGCTGAAACGTTCAAGAAGTGACAAGTGACGAAACAATGAAGATATGGCACACTATAAAAAAAAAGTTAAAATGTGCAGGAAAATGGCTGCTTCACAGTGTCACAGAACCAGTTATGGATATTTTCTTGATCAATGTCATGGATTTCAAACAAGATGGTCTGAGACAATTAGACAGGAACTGACTGCAGCCAACATCAGCCCGATCCTCACCCCTCGACTCATCAGAGACTGGAGGAAAATGGAGTAATGTTATCCTGGAAGCGCACATGATGATCCTTCTGCAAATCCCCCAAGTAAAGTCAACAAAGACAAAGGTCTACCTGCTTCCCATTTATATATTATCGGAGAGAGAATATTGACGAAAGTCCGTCCCTTTATAAACCCGAGTATTTGATAGATTCTATATCTGTACGTCACTGGAAATCTCTCGCACCTTGGCGATCCTTCCACGCAAGTTAAATCAAACTACATTATTACTTGTCCACTTTTTACTTTACTCGACGCTCGTCATAAACATCTTGGCCCAACAGTCCTTACAGAGTCATATACAACAAACAATTTGCTCCAGAAATGAATCTGCTGTTCGAATAAATCACCCAACAGACAATAATGACTGTGACACACATGAGTAACGCAGTGGACTTCTCAAGCTCCAAAATAAACTGCACTGAACGCTCACCACCCCTCTTAACTTCCCTCCACGAGAGCAGCCTTGTGGCAAACTACGGGATAAACCTTCTCCCACACAACCCTAGTTTTTCCAAATTAAGACGGCGAACCTTGAGGAGGAACATAACAAATCTCACACAACCCGGCAGGAAAGCACAATTTCTCCTGACAATTGGATGTGCGTGTGTGGTCATCTTCAGTGGCTGTGGATGAGCTTCCTCTGGTGCATAGTCACAGTGTTCTTCATACTGTGTTGCACTAGTGTAGAGGATAGCAAGAGCATAAAAATATTCCCAAACCTTCGTCCAAGTTTGACAAACCTCTTGGCTGGATCTTTCTGCAGACACTGAGATATGAGCTTTCTGAAGGACTTCCCGTACTTCTTCAGCATCTCTTTATCCTCCACTCCAGTATCCAGGGTTGGTGGATCATTTTGTAGTGTGAGCATCAGCACCTAAATGGAAAAAAAAACAAAAAACAGAAGTTAAAACAAACAAACATGCTTAAAGAGTGGCTGGTTCAGGTTCCAGGAACACTTTCCTCCAAGTTGTCTGAATATTCTGGAATCAACTCAGATACAAATACAAGGTTTCCTTTAAGGTTTCCAATCCAAGGCTCATATAATATGTAAAGACCCAACCAGGTTAAAACTCGCAAAGCAATTATCAACTATTCAAAGCACTGAATGGTGGCCCTAAATTTCCAAAGAAGTCCAAACAAGAAAAAGAAGTATGGTTCAGCGTTCTCGTTACTCAGCCAAACTCTTCCCACCACCCCCCCCACCTCCCACCCTTCGTTTAAATTAAATTAAAATAAAATATTTTTTATAAGCCCTGCAGTTTCTGAGAAAGAAAACATTTCTGGTAGAATCACAGGCCACAACCTCAGAGGAAAAGCCACTTGCTGAATGCACAAAAGCCTTCATCTGCCAACAAGGACTTCATCCTCAGCTTTATGGAATACTGCTCTCCTCTATAAGCTGGCACCCCTGCCACACACCTTGCTAAGCTTGACACTGTGGATACCAAGGCCTTCAAGATCATTGGAATGTCCCACGATGAAGCCGAGTCAAAGAGCCAATCGCATTCACATCGTCGACAGGTCGGTGGTCTCTCCGTCTTCCACTGCCTCCTTTCCATGCTATGCTCCCTCCCCCCCAGGTTTCTGAAACTCCCAAAATCCACAATCTCTGCTCACCTCCACTCATTTTCCCACCTGTGGAACCAACTTGCACATTTTCTTCAGTCCTTCCCTCCAGGTCTTTGAGACAGCAGTTCATCACCATAATCAGATAATCTCCAATCCAAACCATGATATTTTCTACCTCCATTAACTCTCCAAGAATATGTTTCACAAGAAAAGGAATTTCAAAAGGTTCAAGAACAATTAAGACGATTAAAAGCATTGATGGTTGAAACTTTGAGAGGTTCATGGCAGGCCTTGCCTTCATGGGAGGGTATTTGTGATATGGCGCAGCTCCAATTGCCAATTCGATAGCAGTGATGCCAAAACTCCAAATGTCGGCTTTGAAATCGTAGCCACGGACCTAGAAAACAAACGGAAACGAAAGAGAGAATAAATCTCATCGCAAGGAGCTCAAACAACTCTTTAAACGGATTAATCCATGTTGGTGCAGACAGAGGTCTTTACAAAAGATATAGAAACAATAATAACACCAACCAATCATAGCAACATTCTATTTCAGTCAATACATGCTTTGTTCAGCAATTCAGTCTGCAGGTTGCATCATTAGCGAGGCCTGTGTCCCTGCGATTTTGATAGGAATTTAGAATTTTTCCCGGCGTACCGGCATACAATGGCTGACTCTTTCCAACAGATGCCATGCTATCGTTAACCTCCACTGGCAAATACCAGCAGAAGGAGCAGCCGGCTTAACACCACCTCCGAAAAACCGGCATACTCCGAAGTACGAAGCACCAGTGTGAGAGTTCATAGTCGGGTCGGGAATCAAACACGGACTAAACAGGTCGACGGTGTCCTGAAGAGTTGTGGAGTGCCTTCAAGACCACCGTTCTTGATGTTGCCGGTGGGCATCTCGGAACTCACCGCAGGGCAAAGAAGAATTTTGTCTCTCAAGGGACGCTGGATACCATTGACCAGAGTCGCAGGGCCAGGCTGAATGGCAGAGCTGAGCTGTTCAGGGAGCTGAGGCGTAAAACTGTACGTGCACTGAGGGTGGACAAGGAGGCCTATGTGCGAGGAATCTGTGAGGGGGTAGAACATCACCTGTGGTCAAGTGATTCTCGTCCCGCTTACAGGGGAATTCGCGTATTGTGTTCATCCAAGCCCATCGCTCGGTGTACTGCGGTTAGAGCAGAGGGTGGTAGGCTCTTGACAGAGGAGTCTGAAGTGAAGGCCCGCTGGGCCGATTACTTTGAGCGGTTGTACCAGGCTGATCCACCAGCAGTCGAGTTGGACGTCAGAGGTGTTGCAATCCCTGTTGCTGACCCTCCAATCAACTCTGGTCCACCTTCGCTTGTGGAAACACAGGCTGCGGTGAACCGGTTGAAACGGGGTAAAGCTTCAGGGATCTGTGGCATCCATGCTGAACTTCTCAAGGCTGGTGGAAATGCTGCACTCGTGTTGTTGCATGCAATTTTGTGCTCTGCCTGGAACACAGGCATCATCCAAACTGACTGGAGGAGGGACCTTGCTGTCCCTCTCTGGAAAGGGAAGGGTGATCGCCAAGACTGCAACAACTACCGAGGGGTGACGCAGCTCTCAGTGCCGAGCAAGGTCTTTGCTCAGACACTTCTTGATAGGGTTCGCCACATCTGCTTGAGCACCAGCGTCCAGAGCAGTCAGGCTTTACACCAAAGAGGTCAACGATTGACCGTGTCCTTACTCTTCGTGTCCTCACCGAACGCAGGTGAGAGTTTCGGCAGGGGCTGCTTGCAGCCGATGTTGATCGCTGTAAAGCGTTCGATTCAGTGAATCGGGATGCCCTCTGGAGGATTATTGGTGTTCGTGGGGTGCCACCAAAACTGATCGATCTGATGTCTGAACTCGACTCTGCTACTGAGAGTGCTGTGAGATGTTGTGGTACCATCTCCGACTTATTTCCAGTTGTTATGGGAGTTTGTCAGGGGTGTGTACTGGCCCCCACACTTTTCAGCACTTGTATAGACTGGATTATAGGGAGGATGTCGGAGAGATCAAGCTGCGGTGCATCGTTTGGGAATGTCAAGATCTCTGACCTCGATTTCGCAGATGATGCAGTCATCTTTGTGGAGACTTTACATATCCTTTTGGGGGCTCTCGAGGTGCTGAATGAGGAGTCGGAGCCACTGGGGTTTCCGGTTTCCTGGGTCAAAACTAAGATCCAGGCTTTCATTGACATCTTGGATGTTGCTGTCCTGTCTGTGGTGAGGATGTTTAGGTCATGGAGAGATTCACTTACCTTGGCAGTGATATTCATGTCTCTGCCGGCTGTGAGTCAGAGGTCAATTGACGTCTGGGTCGGGCCTGGGGGGGGGGGGGGGTCATGGATTCACTGGATAATGGGGTGTGGCGCTGCCGGTACCTGTGCGGGTGGATGAAAGTCCGAGTCTTCAGGTCCTTGGTGCTTCCAGTCTTGCCCTACGGATGCGAGACTTGGACTCTGACCAAGGATCTGAGATGGAGACTTAATTCCTTTTGTAACAGGTCTCTTCGGAGAATCCTTGGCTATCGCTGGTCGGACTTTTTGTCCAATGAGCGGTTGCTGAGAGAGACTCAAATGAGATTTGTTACCTGCATAGTCCATGAGCGTCAGCTGCGGCTGTATGGACATGTGGCTCGTTTTCCTGACGCTGATCCTGCTCACCAGATTTTCTCAGCGAGGGAGTCTCGTGAGTGGAGGAGGCCAATGGGCCGACCACATGCCTTCTGGTTGCAGCAGGTTGATCGGCATCTCAAGGAGATGGGGATGGGCCAGGCATCTGCCTGGGGGATGGCCAGACGGAGGTTCCTGGAGTACCGGCGGAAAGTGGATGCAGTGACGCGCTGCTCTGGCGTATGCTCCCATACCTGACCTGACCTGTAGGAAGTCACAGATCTAATCTGCCCTGACCTGACAATCTTGGTTGGGTGCCACCATATCAGCCGGGCTGCTCTGTTGTCTCGTGATCCATCCTCAAGTGATCCCCAAACCCAAGCCTCCGAGTAGCCGGATTACAGGTGCATGACACGACACCATATTCACAAAGAGAAGGCGAGCTATTGCCAGTACTCTGAACAAATAAATAATTAATGCACCTTCAGAGGAATACGAGTACGAGTACGAGTTGAAGTAGAAGTAAAAGTCGAAGAAGTAGGTCGTGTCCTGGAGTAGCAACCCATCCAATATCAGTTCCAGCCTACAAATGTTTCTCGACATTGTGATCAACCTCCCGAGCTCTGAAGAGCATGATCTAACTCTCATTTAAAAAGAAGGCTGGGCTGATGAATATGTGCCACAACTTAATTTGCCTGTTGCACCACTTTTTGTATTGTGCTTAATATTTGCTTCTTCCCTCCCCCTCAATTCCACCCACATACACAATGCCTACAGTTTTTTGAAGGAAGTTTGCAAGTGTGCTGGTCACAAAGTACCTCCGTGATAATGTACCACTGTCACTTGATCAATCAAATTTGGATATTTGGTCGCATGTTTGCCTCTGAGAAAGACCTAACTTGCATTTTTAATAAACGTATGCAAAATCCAGAAATGTAGAAAGTGTTATAAAATGGCCAGACAGTGGATACTATTGTGTACAGAAAAAAAAAATAAGATGACGTTTTCTTACGTCCCTTCCCATTTGAAACATGACGGTTGCATTCCCTATTTTGGTTGAACATCATGGGCACTTACTTGGGCTCTAAAGCTTTGCACTCTGATTCAGCTTGCTGGGGGACAATCATGTGAACAGTGAAATTACAGCAAAAGTTGCAACAAAGAACATCAGATTGCCTTCCTGTTCTCTTTGTTTCATAGATGGTACACCTCCATGATGGCCATGTCTGCAGAGCCAGCTCTTTGTCAAAACACGCAATGAAGAATCGTCAGAGACAACGTGGCATTCCGCAACACTCCCATGACCCAATCCCCAAAAACAAATTAATAAAAACAATGGAAGGGAAACACAAGGCTGGCTATCCAGCCTTAAATCACAGGGATGTAAAATTTCCTGGGGATGTTGTAAAGAAGAGTAAGCCCTTGTGTGAAGACCATGGCTAAATAGAACTTGCTATAAAACTACTTGCAGAAATAGAAAAAAAGACAAATTGGAATAAGGATGTTAAGCAAATGAGATGCAGATGCTATGTAAATGAAGTAATAATGTAATGGAATGACAGCACAGGCACAATGGGCTGAATGAGCTTTCCCTCTGTGCTCTATTTTGTATTGTCGTTCAATAAATCCCACGAGTACAACGATCACATTTGAGCGACATCCATCAATTATGGATGCAGTGTTGGGATGAGGGGAGGGGAGTAAGTTACCTGTTCCATAACTTCTGGCGCCATCCAGCAAGGTGTGCCCACAAACGTTTTTCTCACTTTGTTTCTTGTCACATCTCCACCAGTCGCCAGGAATGCACTTACACCAAAATCTGCCAAACAGCGGCAAGGAAGCACCGTCGAATGAACCATCATCGTGTGCAAATCATCGGGCCTGGTAATGGAACACTTAGCACTGGAAATCGCTGACTTGGAAGCCATCATTGAAAAGGGGGAAAAACACCAACACACAGCATTTGGCTTTCATGGGAAGCAATTTGTTTCTTTTCATATGGGAATGAGAATCTTCAAAAGCGCAAATGCACAAGTGGATGTTCCTGTTCCAATGCAGTGAACGGGGATCGAACAATCATCTCGTAAATAAAATTTGTCGTCTGTCTGTATGTTCGTGGTTTTTGCAAAGACAACCACCACATTTGGCACACAAAACAAGTCTGACCCAGGGATCGTCCTCAAGGTATTGACATCCACCAAATCAGCCTTTAAAGGCCACTATTCTCTCGCTTTTAAAATTTATATACAATCTGATTGGCTCACAGCTATCACGTGACACATAACATGGGCGAAGGCAAGCATGTCCAATTAGCCGAGCTGTGTCTTCCACCCATTGGCTGGACAGCTGGCCTGACTATACCCACAGTTATATCCTAACTAAATAATATGTTCAACATTTTCAAGCTGCGGTAAGCCAAAGGCATCTGCTATGGTAAGTGTTGTACAGTATTCACAATCGCCATGCCCTCTCTATCTTTTCCCTTCACCGTAAAGCAAGCCGAAGCCCATATTTGTCTACATATGGTGGGATTCACAGTTCTTGAGAAGGCCCTAGCACATGTATAGGTCTCAGCCTTTTGGCTTTCAGTCCTCGAGTGAGGTTTACGCTTATACGCTGCCTAGGTTTTTTTTGTTTGTTTGTTTTCCTGGGAGCGATCGTTTTCTCTTGACAAATTTCTCCCCCACCTCGAAACATCCATGACTATTGCGCGGAAGGTCCACAGCCTCAACTTTGGCGACCTGGTGTGATTACTGGTGGTGTGAACGTCGGAGATTTTTACTAGTGCGAACAATTGGAGATTTTTAGTCAACAAGACATTTGGTGACGGTCTCATTTTTTTGGAAGAGGGTAATGAGAACACTCATTTCACACTTTGTACGGAAAGGTCTTAATTACGTATGGAAATTTTAATTTCACACTCTCCGTGATCATGCTCCCGCAACTCTGACCCTCCTAGTCTTGCGTGGCTGTTCCTCGAGACATCGAGCTCTTTGTGACGGATAAATAGACCTCAATAGTGGCAACAGAAATCTTACATGTCAACAGAATTCTCAATTAAACTTTCCATGGAAAAGCCACCGGTTTTCACGAGTTATGAATATTGTGGTGTGGTGCAGTTTTGCAATAAAAGGTAGCATCGATATTTATCAATTGCTTCCGTTCGTAGAATGGGTATTCCAGCTAGTTAACAATAAAACATCCAGAGTTTGCCAGTGAATGGGTATCAAAAGATCATGGATTTCCAAACACAGGTCACAAGGTCCTGGGGCTTTACATTAAGGTGAAAAGACAAAACGTCTGTTGTGACGCACATCAAGAAGAATGACAAGTGGAAGGTGAAGGAGTCGCTTGTACGTCGCAAGGTTGATGAGGAAAGGGTGACAAGATGAATACATATGGCAACAACCTCCACCACATAATACCTGATTCATGAGAACATCTCGGGGCCCAATACATTTTTGAAATGTCATGCTATGTAGTACTATATTGTTTTTGGCCCCATCTCTCAATGGTGAAGAATCACTTTCGAAATTCTAGTGGTCGGATCCAGATCCAGATCTTCACCAAAATCTAATCCGTTCGTCCTTGTCACACACCGAAACTGTCCACAAAATTTCATCCGGATCCGTGCACAATTTTTTGTGATATCCTGTACACAGACAGACAGAAAGGGGTGAAAACATAACCTCCTTCACCTTCGGTGGCAGAGGTAATGACACATGAGGATAAGGAGACAAAGTGACACCAATGGACCACGAGATGAAGTGCATGCGAAAGGAACCTAGACGACCCCAAGCCTCAAGGACACAAACCCAGCCAGCAGCAAAAGGTGGAACTTAACAAACAAATCATGACTCACAAAATGCTCACTCATCCTATGCTAATTCCTCAGCACACAGCATCTGATTTGACTTATCCAGCAAACATTCTCATAAAACAGTTCATTCTGGCAAACAGGATAGAACAGTGACAATGAAGAGAACACACAAGAAAGACTCATTCTAACAATCCAACGGCAATGCTTTCACGGAGTACAGTTCACACTCTGGGTTGGTTGCTGCTTCCCATCTTGCTCCCCCTGGAAGCGATATAGTTCAGGTTTCTCAGTGTTATTGACATTTCGCAGTTGGAGGCACAGTTCCAAGGTCTGCTTCTAGCGCACTGCATGCAGGTTATTGGAATCTCAGTTTTCAGTGGCTCCCTTCTGGCCTCTGGCCTTGCTCCGACCATCCCTCATCCCTCAGCAGGCACACATTTTCCCAGAATCCCACACCAGATTACCACCCTCTCCCACCCAATCCAAATCTAACCTGAACCTACATATTCCTTCTTCCCTCTATTGTCGACTGTCGGACAGACTGTCTGTTGTTTCAACCCCCCCCCCCCCCAGTCCTAAAAGAGTGTGCTGCCCGCAGTCACCTCATGCTTTCACCTGTACCGACCCCTGCTCTCTTCGACATGAACTCAGTGGTCCCTTCCCCACCACACTGCTGCCTTTCCTTTCTGCCAATCACGTGATGCTTTGGCTACATATTCACCTGTCAGTCTGTGAACCTGGCAAGACAGTCACCTTGTTCCTGTTCCAAGTCCCACAAAACCAGCCCCGTCACTTAGCTCCTCTTCAAGTCGAGATTTCTCTGTTTAAAATATTTTATGCTCAGTGCATATTTATATATTTATATTTATAAAAACTCAGTGCAATTCCACACGTGTGAGAAATGGACAAATCACCGGCAATTTGGACTGTGCCATCTTCACCCAGCAAAATGTTTCCAGCCTTCACATCCCTGGAATGGTAAAACCAACATTAATAAGGTGATTGGAATTAAAAAAAAAATTGTCCAAATATACATTTCTTTCCAGAGAAGCAAACATGTAATATCAAGGACTTGGAAACACATTAACAAGCTCTTTTGAATGTCAACAGACATAAAATTTGTCTCCAGCTCACCAATCCATCCATCCATCCATCTGTGGGACCATACTCTCTCCAGAGCGATGGTGCTGCCTCAGCAGTCTCCTTGGCTATTGGGCACAATCCTAGACGGGTCGCCACTCCGACACAGGACACCAGCATGCTGGTACTCATTTTGCCAACCTCAGAAGGATGACAGGCTGAGTTAACCCCACCTGGTATTAATTCAACAGCTGAGCAGGATTTGAACTCAGGACTCTAAGATCCCAAGCCCCCCCCCCCCACCTATTCCAGCCATTAAGCCAACACCAAGCATATAGCTCACCAATGGAACAACTGATAGCCATGGAAACGAGTTGGCTAGCATGGTGTTCCAATTTGATTAATTGTTCAGTCATCAAAAATGTAAGGTGCCACCAACGAGAACAGCTGCCCAGACAGGCAAGGCTCAGATCCAACATTTTGAACACCGAGCAGTCTTCATCGGGGAATATGAAGGAATAGTGCACAGAGTATTACGTAACCCCCAAAAAGGGGCACAGGAAGGAGGAGGGTGGCGGCACTACTTGACTGCAATACTCAGAAGGTGAAACTGAACTTTGTGTTCATCATAGAGTAAACTCAGAGAGGAGACTTCCTTGTGAATATTGCTCTCACAATGCACAGCTTTTAAAGAATCGTCTCAATGTCCTGGCCATGCACGCAATTTGGATATACAAACTCCTCCGCAACCCTGAAATCAACGCTCACATGAATACGAATAATTATTTCCAACTGGTCTCTATTTTGGCTGCGTGCGTCAATGACGACCTTGCATTGCGTATGCACTTTGCGCGTCGTTTACGTCGTACGAGAGTTGGTTTTACGTGAAGGTGGTTGACATCGGAGCTGCGTTGAGCTGCCCAAGGGTCCTTTGGAACGAGCTGCCCATTCCAAGGGTCCTTTGGAATAAACTTCACCCTGTGAACGTCACTCGAAACGTGGCTCCTCCTTGTGCATGTTCTGGACAAGACAAAGCGAGCGGAGGTTCTGTGGGCAGGGAGTGCGGCGAGCGGTTACTTGGGTGGAGAAAAACCTCATCTTTTGTTGTCGCCCATTAATAATAATTTTCAAGAGTCCGTGGCGGTAGCGATTTCGCGGCGAGAGAGGGAGAGGGAGAGGGAGAGGGAGAAGGAGAGGGAGAGGGAGAGGGAGAGGGAGAGGGAGAGGGAGAGGGAGAGGGAGAGGGAGAGGGAGAGAGAGAGAGAGAGAGAGAGAGGAGTTCTGACGTGAGAGATCACCATGGGCCCGACACGGTGAGCCAGTTGTGTTGCCAATTGACACTTGGATGTATTCTTCTTGGACCTCCATCGATCACCATAACAGAGCAAAACGAGAAAGCATCCCAAAATGCAAAGGCTGTCCGTGTCCATTTTGTACTCAAACTAAACTTGACAAAAACAACATATTAAAAAAAAAATAATGTAAAATTCATTCTCATAATAAAATGTTTGTTGAAAGTTTTATCACAAAAGCTCAAAAATAAATAAATAAAAGAGTTTTGGCTTTGGACAGAGAGAAAGAGAGATGCGATTGCGAAACCCCATCTCGCTGCACGGGCGGACAGGCGAAGAACAGCTTTACAGTTCTGTCATGTAATCGGTGGTGGTGGTAGTGTCGGTTGTTGTTGTCGTTGAAAAGCTTTTCTTTACCAAGTAGATTATGTATTTGAGTTTTTCAATTCCTGCCAAATGTTTTTTTTTTCCTTATACTTGATTTTATGTTAAGCGAATCAAGATATTTTATCAAATGTCATACATGCTATACAAGATTTAAATAGCAATTCCTGTTCCTCTTTCAATGGCCACAATTTTCTCCCACTTTCTTGTGGGGTTGGTCGGGGGGAAGTTTGGAACAAGTCGTTAAAGAACCGGTAGGTCAGGCCTGACATTCAACTAAAGTTCGGGCAGGAATTTGGAATTTGTTCAGGGTGCCAGCGATAGCTCATTTACTATTCACGAAGATCACTGTGGGATCTTTAACGTCCACCAAGCAATGCGAGCAGACGGAAAAAAATTGAGAAAATAAAATTTTTATTATTCACCCCAACACCACCGATAAAGAGAAAGCCTTAATCCACATCCAACACCCTTGTTCCCATAAACAATCTCAGTAAAAGCGGGCTGCACGATCTTCAAATGACTATGACTCACCTGTGGACCTGGCCGTTACGGTGCAGATAATCCAGACCTTCCAGGACCTCCTTCAAGATGGTCGCTATGGTGGCTTCGTCAAACACACCCGTTTTATGTTCCCCTTTCTGCACGATCTGCTTGATGATGTCCAGCACGGAGCCTGAGAAGGCACGTACAGGTACTCTTCCACCTCAAGCGATGCAGGTAGGTGCGTACGCGTGGACAAAACGCAGCCAAATGCTCACCTCCACTCAAAATCTTCATGATGAGCCAGAGTTCCTCCTTCACAACAAACGATGTGAAATAATTCACTACGTTTGGGTGATTACACTGGCTCATAGCCTGGATCTCTTTCTGAGAGACACACACACACACACACACACACACACACACACACACACACACACACACACACACACACACACACACACACACACACACACACACACACACACACACACACACACACACACACACACACACACACACACACACACACACAGTTTTCCACCGAGCACCCTCAAAAGCAAACAAAGCTTCTACATACCAAAAGAGTCATCACGGTGTACAAACTACAGCGATAAAGTCTTACAAATCAATCCCCGGTCATCGCTCCAAGTCAACCACAGCCCTGCATTACAAGTGAAGACATCTTTCCAGAAATGAGGCCAAAGTAATCTGAAAGGACAACCTCAAAGATAACGGCAATCTTGTGACTAGTTACTGAGGGTTAGCCTGCTCTTAGCACGTGCCTGCCTTGTGTATCAAATGTATTTGGCTAAAAACAAACCAAACAACGAAAAAAAGTGGTTACACTGAAGCCACAGCTGCAAAGGGAATAAGAGAGGAGTCATGCTATATATCCACAAGGAAATTGGGTCGTAATGGAGTATAGGCAAGGATGTATAGAGAAGGAACTCAGACTGTGTATGTGGACTCATCCTTTGTAGTGAAGAAGCTGTTAAATGCAATGCTTCCTTCGCACACCTTTCAATTAAAGTTACACGCGGTAACGAATGTAAATGTGGGGAAGATGTCGCATGTTAAACTGGAACGGCACTCGGTGGAGCGCATCCCTCCGCCAGGCTCAACAGTTTACATTTTGTATCCCACTGATGTGCTGAATCTGAATCCGGACCGTAAGCAAAATCGAATCGGCTTGTTCTGGTAACCTCACCAACTCATCCACCTCGTTGTGTCATAACTCGTCCACAACTTTCCACAATCTCTCAATGGTGAAAACTTACTTGAAACGTTTTAAAACTCTCAGATCTGGATCCAGATGCAGATCTTCACCAAAAATTGAATTCGTTCTTCCTCGTCGCACGCTCAACCTCTCCACCAAGATTCGTCCAAATCCGTCCAAACGCTTTGAGATATCGTATTATACTGTATATCGTTTTTGGCCCCAACCTCTCAATGGTGAAGAATCACCGACAAAAATAAATAAGTTCTCGAATCCGGATCTTCAACAAAATGGAATCAATTTGTCCTTGTCACACACCCAACGTGCACTCCAAATTTCATCCCAATCCGTGCACAACTTTTTGAGATATCGTGTTCACAGAGACAGACAGAAAAAGGATGAAAACATAACCTCCTCCACTGGAGATAACAATACAATTCCAATTAAAAATACCTGTCATCCTGGAATCGACAAAGAACAACTGTCCCCACCGCCACCCCACAAACAATGTTAATGTTTCTTAGTGGTGAGGGTGAGGGGTGGTGGAAATGATGGAGGGTGTATGGAAAGTGTTGTGTGTTGAAAGGGGGGTGTGAAAAGGGGGGGTGTGGAAAGGGGGGGTGTGGAAAGGGGGGTGTGGAAAGGGGGGTGTGGAAAGGGGGTGTGGAAAGGGGGTGTGGAAAGGGGGGTGTGGAAAGGGGGAGTGTGGAAAGGGGGAGTGTGGAAAGGGGGAGTGTGGAAAGGGGGAGTGTGGAAAGGGGGAGTGTGGAAAGGGGGAGTGTGGAAAGGGGGAGTGTGGAAAGGGGGAGTGTGGAAAGGGGGAGTGTGGAAAGGGGGGAGTGTGGAAAGGGGGAGTGTGGAAAGGGGGATTGTGGAAAGGGGGATTGTGGAAAGGGGGATTGTGGAAAGGGGTGTGTGTGGAAAGGGGTGTGTGTGGAAAGGGTGAGAGAGGGGTGGAAAAGGGTGTGCGTGCAGAAAAGGGAGGGGTAGAAAGGAGACATGTAAGAGATAAATACAGAGATGAAAGGTTATATAGATTATAGTGAAAGTGAGAGATAGAGCTCAGCATCAAACAGCGCAACAATCCAAGCCTTGATACAGAATCAAGCTGTACACACCAGCAGCTCATCCATGCTGGTCTGGCATTTCTCAAGGTTTATTCGCTTGATAGCGACACGCTCATTCCGTGGCTTGAAGAGCGCGGCTTGCACCACTGCTGTTGCACCGCTGCCTGGAAAAGCATGGGAGGGGGGGGGGTTGGGGGGAGGTCGGGCAGATTTAAAACAAGGCAGCAGTGTCACTGGACAAGTATCCATGCTTCGTGGAAAGTAAGTTCAAATTCGAAGTCCATGTCCCCTGATGGCTTCTCAAAACCTCACAGAGTTCCCCTGTCCGCTGTGAATTTCCAATCTTTCTCCTCTACCATAATTCACCAGGTCAACGAGCTCCACGTGGCTTTTATTTTGGGTCTCGTGCTCAACAATGTTATCACTTTCCTGCTGGATGACCTGGGGTGCGAGAGGTAAAGGTCTGATGACCATGGGATTAAAATATTCAACTACGAGTTGTGCGTTAACACACATTTCATGACTAACTCTATTGTTCAGTCAGTCAGTAATGGGAGTTTGTAAATTGCAGTTCCTCAATGTTTGTGATAATTCCAGCAAGAAGTATTGCCGCCTGTGCCTGGGAATGGCCGGCGTTTCCGCGGGAGCCTGAGGTTCGCGTAACGTGTATTAAAGTGAGCATTTAGTACTCGTGTCAACAGTTGTATGTGGTTAGTGCTAAAAAAGTGGTTCGTGTCCAAACAGTGGTTCGTGTCCAGATAGCGGTTAGTGTACAGATAGCGGTTCGTGTTCAGAAAGTGGTTCGTGTTCAGATGGTGGTTCGTGTTCAGATCGTGGTTAGTGTTCAGATCGTGGTTAGTGTTCAGATTGTGGTTAGTGTTCAGATCGTGGTTAGTGTTCAGATCGTGGTTAGTGTTCAGATCGTGGTTAGTGTTCAGAAAGCAGAAAGTGTTCAGAAAGCGGTAAGTGTTCAGAAAGCGGTTCGTGTTCAGATAGTGGTTAGTGTCCAGAAAGTGGTTCGTGTTCAGATAGTGGTTCATGTCCAGAAAGTGGTTAGTGTTTAGACAGCGGTTTGTGTTCAGATAGCGGTTAGTGTTTAGAAAGCGGTTAGTGTTTAGAAAGCGGTTAGTGTTTAGAAAGCGGTTAGTGTTTAGAAAGCGGTTAGTGTTTTGACAGCGGTTTGTGTTCAGTTAGCAGTTACTGTTTAGAAAGCGGTTAGTGTTTAGACAGCGGTTGGTGTTTTGACAGTGGTTAGTGTTCAGAAAGTGTTTCGTGTTCAGAAAGTGGTTTGTGTTCAGACAGCGGTTCGTGTTTCGATAGCGGTTAGTGTTCAGATAGTGGTTCGTGTCCAGAGAGTGGTTAGTGTTCTGATATCGGTTCGTGTTCAGATCATGGTTAGTGTTGAGATCGCGGTTCGTGTCCAGACAGCGGTTTGTGTGCAGATCGCAGTTTGTGTGCAGACAGCGGTTCGTGTTCAGACAGCGGTTCGTGTTCAGACAGCGGTTAGTGTTCAGAAAGCAGTTCGTGTTCAGATCGTGGTTAGTGTTCAGATCGTGGATAGTGTTCAGATTGTGGTGAGATCGTGGTTAGTGTTCATATTGTGGTTAGTGTTTAGATAGTGGTTAATGTCCAGAAAGTGGTTTGTGTTTAGACAGTGATCAGTGTTCAGATCATGGTTAGTGTTCAGATCGCGGTTGGTGTTCAGATAGTGGTTCGTGTTCAGAAAGTGGTTAGTGTTCAGATCGTGGTTTATGTTCAGATAGTGGTTAGTGTTCAGATCATGGTTAGTGTTCAGATCGTGGTTAGTGTTCAGAAAGCGGTAAGTGTTCAGAAAGCGATTCGTGTTCAGATTGTGGTTAGTGTTCAGATAGTGGTTAGTGTCCAGAAAATGGTTTGTGTCCAGATAGCGGTTCGTGTTCAGATAGGGGTTCGTGTTTTGACAGCGGTTTGTGTTCAGATAGCGGTTAGTGTTCAGAAAGTGTTTCGTGTTCAGACAGCGGTTTGTGTTTCGATCGCGGTTAGTGTCCAGAAAGCAGTTCGTGTTCAGACAGTGGTTAGTGTTCAGATAGTGGTTAGTGTTCAGATAGTGGCTAGTGTCCAGAAAGTGGTTTGTGTTCAGACAGTGCTTCGTGATGCAATAGCGGTTCGTGTTCAGATAGTGGTTAGTGTTCAGATAGCGGTTCGTGTTCAGATAGCGGTTAGTGTTCAGATAGTAGTTCGTGTCCAGACAGCGGTTAGTGTTCAGATAGCGGTTTGTGTTCAGAGAGTGGTTCATGTCCAGACAGTGGTTCGTGTCCAGACAGTGGTTCGTGTTCTGATATCGGTTTGTGTTCAGATCGTGGTTAGTGTTTTGATAGCGGTTCGTGTTCAGATAGTGGTTCATGTCCAGACAGTGGTTAGTGTTCTGATATCGGTTCGTGTTCAGATCGTGGTTATTGTTCAGATCACGGTTCGTATCCAGACAGTGGTTCGTGTCCAGATAGCGGTTTGTGTTCAGATAGCGGTTTGTGTTCAGATAGCGGTTAGTGTTCAGATAGCGGTTAGTGTTCAGATAGCGGTTAGTGTTCAGATAGCGGTTAGTGTTCAGACAGCGGTTAGTGTTCAGACAGCGGTTAGTGTTCAGACAGCGGTTAGTGTTCAGACAGCGGTTAGTGTTCAGACAGCGGTTAGTGTTCAGACAGCGGTTAGTGTTCAGATTGTGGTTAGTGTTTTGATAGCGGTTCGTGTTCAGACAGCGGTTTGTGGTTAGACAGAGGTTAGTGTTCATAAAGCGGTTAGTGTTCAGATAGCGGTTAGTGTTCAGACAGCGATTAGTGTTCAGACAGCGATTAGTGTTCAGATAGCGGTTAGTGTTCAGATCGTGGTTGTCTTCAGATTGTGGTTAGTGTTTAGAGCGTTATTGCAATGATACAACTGAGTGTTCGGTGTTCGTGAAACAAACCAGTGCTTGGTGTTAGTATAAACAATAATAATTAAGAGTCGTACCATGGAGTGGAGTGAGTGCTTATTGTTAGCATAGTGAGCGCAATGCGGAGTCGGCCCGAGCATGAGACCCCACATGTCGGAAACACGCGATGACACGGAGTCCGTAATTCGTGAACAAGCGCCAACGTGGCCGACTCGCTCGGGAGGAGAAAGACAACGCGTACCGATCACTTCCTGCAGTTCGTACTCTTCACGCACGTTGGACCACAATGCAGGGATTGCACACTCCTCCGCCATGCCGTCGAACCGCGCCCGTTCTTCCGGCAGACGCCTCTTACGCATGAACGTTTCCAGCGTGATGATGTCATGACGTCTTCAAGAGCTGAAAGGCTGCAATGACGCGTCTTCATTACGAACGTCTCATTTCCCCTCGTTTGACGTCACGACGCACAATGTCGCACGTTTTGCGACTGTTGCTCTTTATATTTACGAGCAGAGTACCCGACCGACGGGTGATCTTGTTCCAAGCAAGCAACACGTTTTTCTGACGCATATCTTTATTTGGGCGGTGTATAGGTAACTGACAGCACTATGTAGGCAAAATAAACATGAAGTTATGTGCATGAAGCAAAAACATACCTACTGCTTATAATTCAAAACACCTCACTGCACTGGAAAACACCGAGACAGGAATACTGTTCTGCAAATGGTGGAGACTTGTAATACCCTCCCCACGTGTATGTGGCGCTACGTCATACACATTTACATGGAGAATTTGCGTCCCTCCCCCTCCTTCCCCCACCAAGACCACGGGCAAAGACAAAAAACACTCCTATGTGTGATGAATTGAAGGACGTGACGCGTGATCACGTGTCACGCGGCTCGTACACGGGACAGATAAAACCGAGATTCCGCGCGGTCGCTAGGATGGTCCTTGGGGCATTGTCATTTACGGCGGCGGTTCACTTGGTGCTCGTTGAATGGTAGAATTGAGAGTATTCCGGACTCTGTGCTAATTGCTGATTTATTTTGCGGTGATCGCCTGCACGTGTATACCTTGCTGCACATGTATTCCCTGATGTGTCTGTAGAAGCGGTTCCAATCAAGTGAAATAAAGCCTACACTCCGAAGGTTTTTCCCTCGCATTCATTTCACTATGGGCCTTATTCAGATGACGTCACCGGTCACGTGACTGTGGCAGCTCCGCCATATTGAGTGGCAAGAAAGTATGACCGCGTCCATGACAACCGATAGTCTCCACTTCAACTCCACCGTTATTCCCAAGCAAGCGATTTTTTTTTCTGCAAATGGGTAAGAGTTGTTGTGCCCCGGGATGTACTCAGCGATATACTAAAGGCTCTGGAGGGCAGTTTTACCGCTTTCCCGCCGAAGTAGACCGACGACATCTTTGGATATCGGTTCTGAGAAGAGAAAAATGGCGTCCTGGCGAACCTGACTGGTTGTGCGGCCTTCATTTTGTCTCCGGTATGAAACTAATTTCTGATACGTTATTTCAGTGGTTGGTATTAAATAGCTGGTGGTTACAAAAAATATCGTCTGATTTGTTTCATTAAAATGCATTATATCCCTTGTTTTATTGACAGAATGAGATAGGCCAGATCGCCTTTTCTCACAGCCGCCTAACGCGCACAGTTCTGAGTTGTTTCACCACAGAAAGTCACATCATTATGTATAATACGTTAAAAAAAACTATCCCTTGGAAATATCCACATCAGCGTGGCATTACACCGGATGTTTGTCATGGGAAAAATATAATGTATCTGTCAGCAAACTGACGAACGAAGATTTTCTACAAACTTAGCATTTAGACAAGAACTTCACTTGAAATTAACTTGTGGCAGCAGTCAGGTTAAAAAAAAAGTGACTCTGGTTGCTGAACAAAACAAGCAACAACGATAATACAATAATAGTGAAATGACAGAAAACAGGCTGATCTTTGCCCTCACGATAATACAGTTATTGTCAGCTTTCGTCGAGATTATGTCACTAACAAACCCAGCGACATAATATGAGTAAGCGTCCATATTCTTGAAAGTTCAGAACCACACAGGTTCAGTTTTTCGCAGGACCTCTTCTGAGAAATATCATCTAATCCATGGAAATAGCCCAGAAGTTTGCGTGACACGTGCGTGGTAGCCATGATTTTTTTGGAACTCAATATGGCGGAGCCTTACCTTTTGCTGCAACGTTAATCGCTTAGTGCATGGAGACGATGTACACTAATTGGGGTCGGGTACTCTGCTGATGGAATCGGTCCACAACAAACACACAAACACCGGTCCGTGAATTATCTCGTAAGGATGAGGGAAGGGGGAAGTGATTGTGAATTTAACGTTCCATCTTTATTGACTTTTAACATTGTTCTTTAAAAAAAACAGGAGCAGGAACAACGCAGGCATGATAGGCCGAATAGCCTTCTCATGCGCCAAAGTTCCCTGTGTATATATTTGTGTAATGTTGTTAAGAACAGGAAGAAATGGGGAGAGAAGATCAGTGAGTTGGGGGTGAGGATGCATTGAATGGGAAGAGGGAGAATGAGACATTGGGAAGGGGGAGATGGACTTGGGGGTTGGAAGGAGGATTGAGTACTTGGGGTTTGGGGCAATTGAGGACTTTAAGAAGAAAGGGGGAGGGGATGACAGAGTTGGCCTTGGGGAGGGAGGGCAGAGAGGGGACAGAGTTGGGATCGAGGGTTTTGAGGATTGCAAGAATGGGGAGGGGAGCACAGAGTTTGGATGTGGTGCGAGGGGGGTTAAGGACATTGGATTGTGTGTGGGTGTGGGACCTTAAGAGGGTTAGGGACCTGAAGTCACATTTTACATTATGCAGAATTTCCATGGGTCCATGATAGTCCCATTGTGTCTTTTGGGTCCGCCGGGTCTTTTGATCCTCTCGGTCTTTTATGCCTTGGTTCGTTTGGGTCTTTTGTGTCCTCGGTCCTATGTAGCAAGTCTGGATGAAATTGGCCCACAACTGTAGGAGTAGTGCAATTTCAGACACCCAAAAGATCGTCTGGGTCTTGTGTCCTCAGGTCATTTGGATCCCCGAGCCTTTTGCGTCCTCTCAGTCTTTAAGGTCTTTTAGGTCCTCTGGTTCCTTGGGGTCTTTTGTGTATTTTTGGTCTTCATGCTATTTTGTCTTCTGGGTACTTGAGGCATTTGGGGTCTTTTGGGTATTTATGAGTTTTCGGGTTTTTCAAGACTTTGGGGTATTTTGGGTCTCTGGGGTCTTCCTGGTCTTCTTGATCTGTGGGGGTATTTTGGGTCTCCTGGGTCTTTTGGGGTCTCGAGCTCTTCTGAATCTTTCGGGTCTTCATGATCTTTTGGGTCTTCCTGGTCTTTTGAATCTTCAGCGTCCTCTGGGCACTTTCCGTTAAGTATTTCAGGTTATAATTGTGGGTGATGTCAGGTCAGCTGTCCAACCAATAGGTGAAGAGCGGACATACATACATACACTTGCTCCATTACGTAAATGGAGATGTGTTCTGTGTCACATCCAATTTATCTCTGACTCGTGGGGTATGCTTGTACATTGTAAGCAATAACGCACCGTGCTCGTGCGTGTCACGTCGTCGAGCCCAGGAAACACAAACTGGCGTGATTATGGATCACTACTATGGCAGAGTGGCTGGTGCTCGGTTATTAATCAGCCATCTTCGAAGTAGTAGTAGTAGTAGTAGTTGCCGTACAGTGGAGTTACATGTATTCAAAAACATCCAAACACAATACAAACCATTATCATGACAGTACGTACTTACATAATAAATAGAAGTTTTATGATTGTGGGCAAGCATCACCAACCTCCTGCTGGATATATCAATTGAGGTATTTATTTCACAGTTTACATTTATGAAGAAAATTATAATGATTATTGAGGCTCACAGAGGAATGCAACATTAAAACCGGCAGCAAAGTTCCATAACGTGTCCTTCCTGTAATTGACGGACTCGTGTTTGTGTGTGTTTGTCACACTACTCCTACTACAGTTCTGGGCTGATTTTACCCAAACTTGGTACATCGGATCAGCATGACCCCAATTTATTAATTGGGGAATTTTTTTTAATCTTTTCCAGTGGTCTTGGGGGGGGGGGGAGGACGCAAATTCTCTATGTAAATGTGTATCGTGTCGCGCCATCTCAAGGTGGAAGAGGGTATTACAAGTCTCCACCCTTTACAGTGCAGTATTCAAACAAAAAATGTCAAAAATTCCTGCAGCCACGTTTACCTGTTCATTGAGATGTTTTGAATTATACACAGCAGGTATGTTTTTGCTTCGTGCTTGTAACCTGGTTATTTTTATTTTATTTTCAGGAGCGATTGAGGCAACTGTCGGTTTGAGAGAGCTGTATAAATTAACATTGTAAAGTATGGAGTACGGCAGTGCTCCATATCTTCCATCTATATATTACTAAAACTCTCATCTTGTACATATATCTTCTTCTTCTTCTTTCGACTGCTCCTTTTCGGGGTCGCCACAGCGGATCATCCGTATGATCCGCATAGTGATTTGGCACATGCTTTATGCCGGATGCCTTTCCTGACGCAACCCTGGTCGCCTCTTACGACACAGGGATCTGGTACACCTATTTAACCGGGGTATACACCGGCCCAGTACACTAGTACTCATTTCACCGACCTCGGAAGGATGACAGGCTGAGTCAACCCCCTGGTGTATTAATTCAGTGGCCCAACGGGGCTTGAACTCAGGACCTTTGGATCCCAAGCCGCTGCCCCAACCACTGCACCAACACCAGGCTCTCATCTTGTACGTATATATGTTCCCGAAATACAGCCAAAATGGTACACAAAAGCGCAAACATTTTCGGGCTACCTTACTCGCCATTCTCCTGTGCTGTGCAGTATCAAGTTTCGTTCAAATCTGGCAACGAAAAAATTATTAAAAAATCAATTCCTGATTCAGTCAAGTCCTCTTCGGGAGAATTTGATCAATGCAAACAATGTCAGCGAGATAGTTCGCTGGAGCTATCTTTTTTTTTTTTCTTGAAATTATTTTTTTCATCAACCACTGTCACAACGGGTTCACGGGTTGTCCAGTATATTACCAAAATTCTCATCTTGTATGTATGTGTATATATATATATATATATGTATATATATATATATATATATATATATATATATATATATATGTATATATATATATATATATATAATATATATAATATATATGTTACTGAAATACAGCCAAAACGGGACAAGATAGCGCAAACATTTTAGGGCCACCTTACTCACAATTCACCAATGCAGAAGAATATAGCTCAGTACCATAATGTTGTTTGACTATTTTAGGCAGCGTCGGATTAGTTGAAGCCTGCTGCGGACAACAACATTTTCGAGGGATGGAGTTAGCTCCTCGTCATCTGAAGGAACTTCACCATGGTGTGAGATGCATCTGTCATGGCGTAGCAGATTGTTGTCAATAAAAGCTGTCAAGCACTGGTGCAGGTCTCCTGGGCATTATTCTGGTTCTAAATGGATATCAGACAAATCTAGGAAATGTGCGCTGGTTGACTGAAAACCGAAATGCAGGCGGATGACTTGCCATATACTTTCTATGGAGATAGTCATCGACGATCGTGCTAAGTGCAATGACTGGGAAATAATTGACAATTTGACTGAGCATCTTCGTCAACGTGTTGACTTTTAGCTGAGCTGTGTGGCGATCGGCTTGAGGGATACCTTCACCATCGTCAGCGAACACCTGGAGAGGTGTTGCTCTCATTTTATTGAGCCATTGTGAGCCAGTCACAAGAAAAGGAGCGTAATTCAGGTCTAGGGACCACGGGTAATGGAGATTTTGTTTCCAGTTTTCGAAATAATTTATCGTCTCTGATTTAGTGAAGCACCACTGTTTGGTGGCCCGATGTGAGTTTGCCAAAGTCCTAGCTGTAGATAACGTTACTCATAGACACCAGGTTGATGGCTGTTACTCAGGTTGTTTGCCCCCCTGGGTGGTCTGGGACAAGTTTTGAAGATCAAAAATCATGAGGCCTTCGGCTGCAGCACGTTTCATCAGCTGAAAGGCTGGAACGTATGGTCGAAATCGCTGCCACCATACCATTTACCCAAGAGAGACCTTATTGTGTTCACAATCCATTGGATCACACAGAGAACACCGTTTCTGTGAACAGGTCGAGTTTTATTGAGAGCTCATGCAAAACACATTGAGCCAGTGAAAATCAGAGCGAAGAATAATCATGAACAACAAAAGTCAAACAGAGCATGCGCAGGACGTCGTCAGGTGACGTCATGTCCGAAGCAGAAAAACAACTCGTACTGGTGCAAGATCGTATCGCACATGTCGACTGAAGACCCCTCATCAAGCAATCGGTGAGTGGTTACTGTCTCCACATTGGTGAATCAGGACCTTCCTTTCACAAAGTCATGCTGACCATTGCAGAAAAGTGAGGAGTTTGTCAGACAACCACCATCAAAAAATTTGTCTTTGCTCGCTGTTCCATACCCGATTGGAACAACCTCCCAAACTGATGTCATAAGTAGTGACACCCAATAACAATTTCAAAACTAGAACGACACTCGGGAGAGCGCATACCTCCGCCAGGCTGAACAGTTTACGTTTTGTACGCCAACGATAGGCCGGATCTGAACCAAAATCTAATTGGTTCATCGTCACACACCCAACCTGCCCACCAAGTTTCATCCAAATCTGGAAACAACATTTTAAGATATCGTTCTCACAGCTGAAGACAAACAGGCAGACGGACAGATAGGGATGAAAACGATCTCCATCCACCTTCAGTGGCCAAGGTGATTATGATACATATTGTTACGAATTCGCGCCCGCCAGCGTGCGATCGGCCGCGTACCTCGAATCGCAACCGTGTCGCCCACCGGACGGACAATTCAGTCGTGACCCTCCTGGAATTATCGCCTGAAACCAGTCACTGGTTGGGGTTTAACCTCACCACAGCCCATTCCACATTCTACCCGCGCGAAATAGGGTCACTCGCCGAATATCGAAATACCTAAGTACTTGCGCAGGTAACCTACTGAGGGGCCATACCTCGCCGCAGGTCGGCTTGGGACACGAACCGCTTCAGCGGTTCATTCCGTTCTACAGCGATAACCGAGCGGGTATTATCGCCGACCTCGACGGATCCGATTCTCCTCACTGGGTGTTTAAAACCCAACTAATTATTCCGCGATGCAAGATGGCATTTTCAATGGGGAATAGAGGACGCAACGAACGGGATACATTTCACATAAGGACATTTATTACAACTAAGCACGTATGTACAGCCAGGCAGTCATGCACGTATGTACAAGCAAATAGAAGCAATACCACCGACTACAATGAGAATGTACATGCACTTAACAGTTTTACTTAACAGATGGCGCCACGACA
Organism: Eptatretus burgeri; assembly: GCF_056783735.1. Lineage (NCBI taxonomy): Eukaryota > Metazoa > Chordata > Myxini > Myxiniformes > Myxinidae > Eptatretus > Eptatretus burgeri. The sequence goes on from NC_140963.1 coordinate 51,443,365, forward strand.
ACATTCATTCAAAAACCCAAAAGAAACAAGAAAAGACCCCCTCACAGACAAGGGGTCAGGCTGGACCACTTGGGTCTTTATGACACGGGACCTGGGAGACCGAACGGGTCCCGTGAGACCGTAGCAGGTTACCTGCACCCTCGAGGTGCTTCGATGGTCGGCGAGCTCTCTCTTGCACTCTCCTCCACGGACGCGTAGGTTCGCGCCCCACAGCCGGCAGAGCTGCGCCTCCCGTCGGCGTCTCCGGTACGTCGCCCGGACTCTCCACCGACCCACGCCTCTGGTGTACGGGTCGCTCCACAGTCCCAGAGACCAAGAGACCAAGACAAGACTAGACAAAGAGAAGGGCGCAAAATGAAGAGAGGAGACCAGACCAGGAGAAGAGCACCAACGAAGAGAGGAGACCAGACCAGGAGAAGAGCGCCAACGAAGAGAGGAGACCAGACCACGAGAAGAGCGCCAACGAAGAGAGGAGACCAGACCACGAGAAGAGCGCCAACGAAGAGAGGAAACCAGACCAGGAGAAGAGCACCAACGAAGAGGAGGAGACCAGACCAGGAGAAGAGCACCAACGAAGAGGAGGAGACCAGACCAGGAGAAGAGCACCAACGAAGAGGAGGAGACCAGACCAGGAGAAGAGCGCCAACGAAGAGGGGGAGACCAGACCAGGAGAAGAGCGCCAACGAAGAGAAGGAGACCAGACCAGGAGAAGAGCGTCAACGAAGAGAGAGAGAGACCAAGGCTCGCGGCTGTCCGCATTATATAGCCTGGGGCTCCGCCCTTCGCCCCTCCCCGTTTTTGGCTCCGCCTCCCTTCGAGAAGCTTCTCGAAAAGGGGCGTTTCTCAACTCCGACTGCCTCACTCCTCGTATCCACCAATCGCGAGCGAGCCGCCTCGCCCTTCTCGTCACACCAGCCTCGGAGAAAAAAAAGGCGGAGAAACCGCACGTCATCGCAGTTCCTTCCTTGGTCCCTTTACTTGGCACCCTTGGACGGCTTTCGGCGCGGAAAGGGTCGAAGCGTGGTCTGTGGAGGATGGCGTTTGCAGGCTTGCGTAGTGGCGAAGATGGTTAAATGGTGGTGGTGGTGTTGTTGTGGCGATTGTAGCGTGGTTGGCGTTGTGGCATAGTTGGTGGTGGTTGTTGTAATGGTGGGCGAGATATGTCAGTTCAAAATAACGATAAAGTAAAACCGATCTCAAAGGGTCACAGCCCGGTGACACGAATAAATCCCATTAAACAACGGTGGGGAAATCTAACTGAACACAGACTTATCGATCTAACTGAACGAGGGAACCTTTATGGTGTTCTATGAATTTCCACAGCCGAAACAATATATACGTCAACCCAGGCTTCACCTCGACAATGGCTCCTCACCTTCCACCCATGTTTTTCGGTTTTATATACCATATGTAAATATAGTGTTGTGGTTCTGCGAAGCCAGCACTCCCCAAGGCAATGGCACCCAACATATAGCGGTCCTGAGACAGTTATTTCATCAGTATTCGTTGTTCGTCCTCCCCTCATGTCTCGTGGGTTAATGGGACCAAGTGCATTGCGTGGGACTCAGTTCGGTCTAATAAATATCTCCTGATTCGTACTCTGACCCCAAATCTAACCCTTTCCTTTTTGCCATATTACACAACAAGCATGCACGCACACATGCCATTCAAAAGACAATTGTGTCATGAGCACACCCCGATGCCTCCCGTGGCTCGGATCATCCACTGGCTCGGATCATCCACGTTGCACACGAGACAGCCTGCCCTGGGAATTTGCGCACCATTATTTCATTCAAATGTGCGCACCAATTCCCAACCGGCACCTCACCTTACGCCACACCTTGCTTACCAAATTTCACCATTTTGACCACAAACGCCTCCCACATGTGGGGAAAATACTCCTGCACCCTGTCATACCTCTGCATTGCTACAATTCGCCACTCTATTTGAGGAGCACCGTACAGCGTCGGCCAATGTCCTTGGCACCGCACGATGCTTGACCACACGAGACGCTATGTAACTCCACCGCATCTCACCGGGAACGTCCCAGGTGAGCGTTCAGAATTGTTACAGCCCTCATCCAGTAGTCAGACTGTAAGCAATGATGAGGGGTCGTGGGAAGGGCGATCCGGGAGTTTGGTTCGGTTCCCGGGTGTGCATTTGGGCTCGTGAGGGAGCGTGTGAGTGGTGAAGAAAGTCCGCTACCATCCACCATACAGACTACACGCGGTGCACGTTCGGGGCTGGGGTGCCGGCTCGGGGAGCATTCCCCCCATGTTAAATCAGGAGCTCTGAGCCGTGCCAAAGCTGGTGGGCATCTGAGCCGGTTTCCGGTCCTGGAGCCTGGCGGGGCATGGCTCGGGCCGCTGTGGCCCAATAGAGGAGCAAGATTTGGGCCACAGCGCGTCGCTTTCCGGTCCTCGCCCCACGCTTCGTCTGGGGCTTATAAAAGGGGTGAGTACAGAGCCATAAAAACATCTTCTTCCAGAATATCATCTGTGTGCAACTGCCATCCTTCGAGAGCATTCAGTGGACTTCTGCCACGCTGTCGACGTCCCATCACCCCTGCGCAGCCAGATGGACCAGTGCGGAGGGCACGTTGCCATGAGCCCCGGCGAATAAATCCGCAGGATATAACGCGCCACATCACGAGGTGGGAATGCTCAGGCGGAGCATCTCACAGAGGTACATGCTACACATACAGGCCTTTACATGGCTAAGTTGGGGATCTTCCTTCTCACACCTCTATTCTCCCCTTTCTCCATACACCCCTCTATACTGTGGACGCACAAAGAAGCAGCATACCAACTCTCAATCCCATTTTCCTCTGGCACGACACCGCACCTCTCACGTCGCATACATCACACCTCCCCACTCCCATACCATAGACACCAGTATCTTTCCAACTACCCCTCCCTTAGCGCCCAAGGCCATGTTGGTCAGCTGACTGCATCAGGTATTTAGAGGTCGCTCATCCTTCTCTCTCTTTCTTGGCTCTCGAAGTGTGTGTGTGTGTGTGTGTGTGTGTGTGTGTGTGTGTGTGTGTGTGTGTGTGTGTGTGTGTGTGTGTGTGTGTGTGAGATGGCACCTGTCCGAGATTAAGTAAAATTGTGGAAGACAGTCGGGATAATCATGCTCTGTTTTCTTTTGTATGTTGTTGTCTTTTGTCGCACCCCACAAATTCCTTGCTATCCCCTGCTGTACATAAAATAATACCCCATTCACTGTGCCATATTATTTTCCTCGCTTGGTTGTAAATAAATGCATTGTATAGAAATGTTCCCAGCTCGTTTTTGTGTTTTCTTTCATTGGTGCAGCATGGTCCGCACCCGAGTTGAGCCGGGATGTTATTCCCCAACAATCGGTTTCCGAGCCTGTACGTGCTTGGCAGTTCTGCTCGGCTGCATCTGATCTGGTAAGGGGATCCGGTTTGAGCAAGTGCGTACCGAGGGCGTGTTCTCCGGTAATTAGATCATGTGACCTTAAGGTAAATGATATTTATTAGACTGAGGACCCTAAGTCACGTGGTCGAGTTATTGGCGTTCGCGGTCAATTAGCGACCCGCTGCGTCACAAAGTTATTTGTGTGCAATGGCCTGCGATTGCAGAGAGTCTGTTGGGAACCCGAGGTAGTTCACCCATCGTGGTCTTCGCCCCAAGCGGGAATTGAACCCAGGTCCTCTGGTGAGCCACACTTGTGCTCTGTCATCTGAGCTATTTGAACAACACACCAGCTGAGCACGCAATTCTCCCACATATGGAGATGCCACTCTTTTTTTTCCCCGCTGCTTCTGGGACACTCATTACCAACCATAGGATATGTGTGGGAGGATTGCATGCTCAGCCAATGGGTGCCCCTGTTATCAGTTTACAGTGTCCCCCCCCAATCAACAGTCAGCTGGTATTAATTTTGCCGACCTCAGAAGAATGACTGGCTGAGTCAACCTCACTGGTGCTATTTCAACGGAACGACGGGGAAGATGCAGTACCAAGTTGGTATAGGTTAATAACCAAACCCATCAATTAGACAAATGAATGCTGAACAAGATCGTTGTGAACCCCCGGATTGATTTTGGGACCTCTACTTCGGGTGGTGGGCAAGCCCCGAGTAGTTCCGTACTCTTCTCAGACAGCAAACAACTACTTGCATGAGCGTCTTTTGAAGAACAAGGATTACAAAAACAAAAAAAAATTCCACAAATATTTATGATTGTTCTATCCTGTTCATTTTTTAATGATATTACTACGCCCCCTGTGGTGTTTAATAGCGGACATGGATGTGTCCCCCCACAGGAGGAAGACCCTCTCGAGAACAGGCCCTAGCTGCTCCTATGGTTGGCAGTGAGCACCCCAGAAGTAGTCGAGGAAAGAGTGGCACCTGCATAAATGAAAGAATTGCGTTACTCAGCCAGTGGGTCGCCCAAATAGCTGAGATGGCAATGCACTGGTATGGTTTGCCAGAGGACCTAGGTTCGATTCCTGGTCTGGGCACGTAAATTTTTCGACATATATTTATGAACAATGGATATAAAGGATCTGTTTCTTCGAGTAGGGGAGGTTGGTGGCCTTCAGTTTACATTGGCTCTATTATGATCCTGCTCCTCCTGCTATTTTACCTCTCCATCCAACCCATGTCTTTCCAGGTCACACTTTCTACCAACCACCCTGCCTTGTTGCCTTCCCAAGTCGAACCAACACTCTTTCACACAACACTGTTCACCTGTGGAACTTTCTTCACAAATCCATGGTCACGAGCTCTTCCATACAGGTACATATTCAAGTCTGCTGCCCACCATCACCTTGCAGATAATAGGATATCGGTTGATAAAAAAAAACTCTTCCAATAATCTAATAACAGGGATTAAAAACAAACAAACATCCATTTATGGTGGCAAAGGTTAGATGCATACAAGCTCAAGCAAAGAGACAGGGCAAATCAAAAAGGTGAATTAATGAGGGTCATGAGGGTGGAGGTGAAAGATCAGGCCAAAAGGGAGGGAGGACTTGTTGAAAAAAAAATGTATTGATACAGAATGGATGAACATGAAAATAGCAAAAACAGTGCAGTTACCTTAGGGTGTTGTTATGGACCACGAGGGCAATACAAGGGGAAAAGCAAGACAAGTCGTATCAACAAATACGAAGAGTGCTGGGAACGGAGGGCAGAACAGCTATTACGTGAGACTTCAACTTACCAAACAGGAGAGACTTAAGGGCAAAATGAAGATTAAAGGCTCAAACATTCAGTTCAGCATAATTAAACTCAATTGTTGAACAGCCTACACATCATCATATAGTTTTACACCCAACACCGGGAGGTGGTCCAAGCATAAAAGAGCAGCTCGAGGTTGGTGAGGGGAATTTAGGAGCTCGCAACAAACACATTCTCCGCACGATCATGTGGACGGACACAGTGTATTGCACAGATAAGCGAGCTCATCAGGGAAGTTAAAAGAGATGTGCAATTATTTATTTTCCAGCCACACATGCAAAATCTCAACAAGCGTTAGCTGGCTTGGAACGAAGTGTGTGCATTCCAACAATCCCATGATACTGTACATTCTTTCCATGCACACACCACAGGATACTTGATACTTGATATTATTTTATTTCTATTATTACAATGCCAACAGGAATGAGCCAGGTACATACATTCCACTTATATAATTTAAAGTTAGTGAGTTGCTGTGCATGCGCTGAACGAACGACACGCAACCACTACAGCACAATCCTGGACCGCTCAACAACAATCTGTTGATGCGGGATGGTTGGAAGGAGGGAGGTTGGTGAGGCCTGGAAGAGAAAAATACAATCAAAAGAAAATGGAGGAAATGGAAATATTTTAGCAACAAAATGTACATTCATCCTCCTGGAAATACCAACATTTATCAATTTTTTTTTTTTTTGCTTCGATTCGCGTTGTCTTATTCAGTGCAATTCCCACTGACCGAAACAAAATCTGCGTTTACTCAGATTGTAAAGGAGTGAACATCCACTGAGAGATGCGAGTCGACGTGACATTTCACACGAGTTGCACACACAGATATATTTGATCTTTGCTCCCTGAACTCCAAAAAAGCCTTCGCATGGTCCCGATTCGCGAAAGACGTCACGTTAACTAGTCAGGGTGATCTTACATCGGTGAGATCCTGATCAAGAGTTGGGTGCCATTCCTTATAGGTATTCAAATGGAAAGTACACAAGCAATCCCATAATTAGTTTGAACACGATAAAAACAAAAGAAAACCCAATGACAATACACAAAGCATTGCAATAGCTCTCAGTGTAAAATTACCCTCTGACTTTATATTTACTGTAAACCTGCTGCTACAGAAGTCACATAGTGGCCACAGCTTTCAGGCTAAACAATTTTCTGCAATAATCCATTCCTGTCCCACCTGTAGTCCAACCTTCCAAAAGACTGAGAAATAAAGAGGAAAACGTGAGTTAACGCCAATGGAACACGGACGTGATGAACGCGCCCCGCAGAATGGTTTGCGGGAGATGCAATTGTTCTCAACTTGCTCTGCCATTTCACAACTCCAAATGCAAAAGCAGCCAATTCTATCTGACCGATAGCGGCACGAGTGGGTAGGCCTATCACCACCAATTCCGCAAGATATATAACTCTGAAAGAATGAGGATAGAAAGTATGACCATAATTCATGTGGTTGTGGGTGCTGTACCGAAATAACATGTTATTCAAATGTTGCTTTTTCAAAGAAATTGCTGAGCACAATAATGTTTTGCTTTTGGCATGTGGACTGTGGGTTCGGAGGTGGGGATGAGTGTTTAAACAGCGCAGCATTAGAGCAACGGTTGCTGCTCATAATGTGCTTGTGACGGTCCCTGATTCTCGGCAACTACTCCCTGCATGGCCACAGGCTGCCCGTAGCTTTGCACCACCATTCCTGTCCCGCTCACTGTGTAGCCAGCCTGTTCCCCAGTTCTACCGGGCGCAGATGGCATGTAAGGCAGGGATGCAGAACTGCAAACAACAAAGGGAGAAAGGGGAATTGGAGCGCAATACCACCATCATGACTGCGTATTCGAGTCTCCAAACAATGTTTTACATTCGAACTGTATGCTTGTATCACATAGCTTATTTTGCATTGTAAAGTAGTTGTTATGAATACAGCACAATTGCCTGAATATTGTGCCAAAGGACAATATTCATAAGCTGAGCTTTACAAGCCAATCAACATAAAATAAGTCACCCAAATAGTCACAAAAAAACAGGACGAATAATTGACATTACCTTCGATGTGTTTGCTAACCGGTATAGCTCCAGACGTTTTGTTTACTTCAACGTTTTGATTTCATTTTGGTTTTGATTTGCTCACCCACTGAATGATGGCTGGCCCAGCGTGGTGGAGTTTGCAGGAAGTGTGGTTGCAACAGGCAGGCTGTAAGGTTGCTCACTTGATGCCGTGGTGTACCCACTCTGACCAGTGCCCTGCACTGCATAACCCTGAAGATACGAATCATATTCATCCCCCCAAACAATCTCACTTAAACGGGTACATAAAGCTTCAGTACATACACAGCACACACGCACCTGAATCCCAGACAATCCTGCAGTATGGGACACGTAGTATTGCTGTGGTTTGCCGTAGGCACCATACGCTGGAGCTTCATTCATCAGCCGGTTGTACAGATCCATTGCTTCCATTACCTTCAGGTTTAGGTCCGAGAGTTCAGAGTGTCTCCTGCATACAGGTGAGCAAGCACCGTGTGATATTGGCATCGATCATTACAGAAACACGGCGAAGGCAGCGACAGCCTGGTCTCTCTGTCTCTCTCTGTCTGTCTCTCTGTGTGTCTGTGTCTGTCTGCACAGCCAAACTGTTCTCAGAAATCTTGCTCAAATAGGCATTGTTGATGAGAGAAACGTGTTCTTATTTTAAAATTCTAGTAACACCAGTGTGCCATCAATGTCATGACGTGCCCGTGGGTCACATCCACCTACAGGGTCCAATCAGGTGACCAAGGCCAAAAAGGCGGAAACCACACCCTGAGTAATGGAGCAGAGTGCGCAGCCCCGATACTGAATGGTTGGAGAAAAGAAACCGTTTCATCAAACTCATGAAAGCTAGCTCATGTCACAAAGCTGGGGATGGAAAACCAACTCTTTACTTACAATTTACACACATGACCCTCATTACCTTAAACCTCGCCCCAACGAAGCAGATACATAATTCATCAAAATGAGTCGGCACATTGTCTGATTTCTGAAGCCAAGACAACACAGTATGCAGGCACATTGAGATATTGCACAAAGCACATAATGATAAACTTGATGGTGCAGTGAGCAGTAGAGACAGTTATAACTGCATTATAACAAAGGTAATTGTGGACCAAATGAGGAAGTAGTGGTCAAGAACAATGATGCAAGATTGGTGAAGAAAAATGTTATTACGTTTCGTGTCTGGGCAAAGTGAACCGATTGAGATTGATAATGTCAGCGTCACATGGGGAACACTTGCACAGAGCTGCAGGGAATCACCTCAGCATTATCGCCTGACAGGAGCTCAAAGACTTGCAGAAACAGGGCACTGCAGCAAAGGTTGCTCCAGATGGCTAAGTTAGGCTCCACTGAGGCCGTTCACGTGCAATGAACGCCGAGCCTCCAAGAGCATCCTGGTCTCGAAGGGAGAATTCCCACCCACCCTACCCCCTTCCCACGAGCACAACACACTGCGACGCAATGCAATCCCAGTGAGAGTCAACCTCATAAAAGTCTCTTCCTTGGCATGCTCCTTCACCTCTCTGCCTGAGCACCACACGTTGATCCCTTCATTTTGCCCTATCTGTCGATGTAATGTCTCTGACAGCAGCTGTCTTTTAGGCAGAGTATACCAGGCACACCCTTTTCCTCTTAAAGGCCAATCACATGGCTGCCCATGGTTCAAATCAGTCACCATGGGAAACAGCTGGTTTGGGCATGGTTCCACTGGCATGGACGAATCCCTGCCCAGCCATGCCATTGTCAAACAATGATGACCGATTCTGACCTATGTTGAGTTTATAGTCAAATGTCATTTTTACTACGATTTATCAACCTGGTTCACATTTCTTTACTTTTTACTTAACGAACATGACGAATACTAAACGATTCGATGACAAAACAATGATAACATGCATGCAATAAATTCTCACTCCCATAACAACAATAATTACATCATCAATCATTCCACTCAATTAATGCTAAACATCGCAAAAATTGCAGATTATTTGCATTTTTTTTTTCCCCAACAATATAATGAAGCAAAACTTGGTACCTCCTCAGCAGAAAGGTTTAAGATGTGGTTGGTGACCATCAATTTTTGAAAACATGAAAAGAAAAAGGGGTGGCAGAGTGAGGGATACAAAATGAAAAATTGAGAAAAGGAAGTGAAGGAGGAATTGGAGAGCAGGGAAAGAGGTTTCGTAGAAGTTATACTGGGGAAGGAGGGGTTGTGGAGGTGCGTCAGTCGGTGGCAATTGTGGTTGTGGGGAAAGGAGGGGGGGATGGTGTGGTGGGAGTTCTGAGTTTGATCATTTTTGCATTTGTAAAAATTAGATTTCGATTTCATACCAATATAGGGTACCCAAACTTGTAGGGTACCCAAACAAGTCAAGCGGTGGAAACACCGGGTGTTAGAATGTTAATTGGAGGAGAAATGTCAGCGACGCTGGTAGTGGAGTCTTTTGTTTTCCACTCGATTTTTGTCCCACACTCCCTTTTTTTGCAAATCTAAAACTCCACCACTAGTTTTCATATTCCAACTTCATATACAGCCCCAATAGTGGGGCAGATAACAGCAATTTTTGAGAGGAATCGTGCAAATGATGATACAAGCATCAAATTTGGCACATTTGTTCTCGAGGGGATTCTAATCAAATCTGCCTGATTGGCCATTTGAAAATCCAAATTTTGAAAAAAAAAAAAAAAAAAAAAAAAGTCAAGATCACGAATCAATGTTGGATGCTGGCTGAGATTGGTGAATGTTTCAGAAACATCATCAAAGACGTTCCAAGTCTGCCATGCAGTTTTCTTCCCTTTACCGTGGAAGGCAGACACGACGTCACATCCAGTGAACGCATGGAAGTATGGGATCCCTCAAGCTTTCTCAGGCCCTATTGCAGAAACTACCTCATGGACTGGAATCCATCGCACATTGGCTCCTTGGCCAAAGGCAATCCACATGTTCTCAAGACCTAGTTCCTGTAAGGATGGCAGTACAGATATTGCTATGACTAGTACGTCCGTGTAATTGGCCTTAATGATAATGGACTTGCTGCCATCCGTCGTTGCATCCCTGGCGTGTACAAATATTCGAGTGTCAGCTTCTTCATGACAACATGGAGACACCGCATCCAGTGACTTCCTTGTGTTGCTAATGGCATCTTCTCCTTTTGTGACAATGACTGTGCTTGTCGTCTGTGCTTCACACATCTTTTCCGCAAGGAAGTGAAACAGCTCAGTCTTGTTGCTGTCATCTCGAAGAAAGCTTCTCCAGTTACTTGGGGGTCTTACTGGTTCCTGTCACTCTTCTTCTGATTCCTTGCCCCCTTTTCGACCTTGCCTCGGACTTCAGACTTCACTTATTGTACACATCAAACACTACATCCACCCTCTTGTACCTTGCACCATAGGATTCCACGTTTGGGATTATGTCTTCTTTAGCATAGTCATCAAATATCTTTGAAGTGCATGGAGGTAGGGCATTGATAAGTGCTGAGCCATCAATGATGACTGCATCTCCCCTTGGTTTTCTGTCTAGGATGTTCACTTGCGCTTCAAGAATTTCAGCCAGCTGTGACTTCAAATTTTTTTTGTACTTATTTTTTTTTCTTCAAATTTTTCAAAATTTGGATTTTCAAATGGCCAATCGGGCAGATTTGATCAGAAAGTCCTGCAGAACAGAAATGCCAAATTTGATGCTTGTATCATGATTTGCAAGATTTTTCTACTGTCTACTACACTACAAGCTCGGATGTGCAAAGCAAGGGATGCTACGTGTGTGTTTGTGTTCACAAACCTGTCTATTTCTTCCAATTTCTGGTCAATCAACGGTCCCATCTGTTGGCAAGCCTCTGCAAAAAACAGCAGCACGAAATAAAAACGTTTTGGTCATTACATTAAAAACAATTCTGCTTCCACATATCCACAACGTCACCATCCATTCATTCATTCATTCATTTAATTTATTACCATGCTCTATAACACAGAGCGTCGGTTCTGCCGAAGCAGTTTCTTCACGAGGGTTACAGTCCTAGACGGGTCGACTTTCTGATGCAGGATACTCGGCTGAGGGTCCAGTAATTTGTAATTTATTCATGGTGCTGGCGAAAACTCGCCGACTCTGCGAAGGACACCATGGGATGCTTAATGTCCATAACCAACTAGTGCTGGTAGACAGGTCCTTCGGCTTAACGTTCTTCCTAAGTGACGGCATACACACTGGTGCCTCGCCATTCCTGTGAAACACCAGGGTGGGGGTTTACAGCTGAGCCAAGATTCGAAGCCAGGCTGCACAGCTCAGAGACGAGTGTGCAGGCCTCGAGGCTATCCTACCAGCCCCTCACTTCATTACTAAAGGTTAAAAAAAAACATCATTAGGTCATTCCACAAATGACAATTCCATAATGAGATGTTCCAAAGTAGGCTTGGTAATACATGCAGTGTGAAGATGTTGTAAATGTGATGATGAGTCTTGATTTAATTTGGAGGGAGACAGAGATCATTAAAATGCAGCAGCTGTACCCTGTTAGAAGAAGTAATCACTGTTATCGCTCAAGGCAAGGTCTCCACCGCTCCAGTGAAAATGTACTAAGGGCATGTCTGTGTTGGTTGGGGCATGTGGTGAGGAGGGGGGAGATGGTTGGGGGAACGTAGTCAGGAGGGAGGTGGTGGTTGGGGCATGTGATCATGTGGGAGGAGGTGGTGGTTGGGGCATGTGGTCAGGCAGACTTTTGATATGGATGCAGTTGACAGGAGAAGGGGAAGACCAAAATCAAGGTGGAAGGAGATGGTGGAGAGGGAAGTGAGAGGTGTGGTGCACAGAGAGAATGCTCGGGATTGAGGGTTGTGCAGAGGAAAAACTCGTGTGGCCAACCACAGAAGGTGGGATTAATCGGGGCCATGAAAGTAGTAAGGTAGTCGTTGCATCATGTCAAAGGAAAACTCTTACATTAATTATCCCTTTACTATTACGAGCAGTGTCGGACTCACTGCAGGGGAAAGCAAACGACGTACAAGAAAGTAATCATTGTACAGATTCCAAACAGTTATGGTGCAATTATTCAGTCCTCACTTTTGAAAGCAAGTTTGTGAGATGGTGAGCAACAATTCTGAATTCCGAAAGCACAGCAATGCCCCAAATTCCCAAAGTGACGTTTTTAGTTGTGCAAAAGGATAGAACACTCAAGGCAAGGGTCACGATTATGGACCAAGTAAGCATTCGGAGCCACACATCATGGCTGTCCATCTCCACAGCATAGGCGGACGATTATGAGGGAAAGCGAACCCGAGCTCAGCATGTGATATGTACCCAAGAATGTTTGACACGATGTGGCCTCCTTTGAGACATTTAGCAGTTTTAGACATGCTCAATGAAAGCATTCACTACAAGAACATTTCCATTACACGACCATCCAGATGCTCGGTATTGCAAGATACATCGAGAGAAAAATAACCAGTGGCTGAGTTCCAACTTCGTCGTTGTTCTGACAGGCCGAAAATAGTTTTGTTTGTCATTGCAAGTCCACAGCATTGCAATCTCTAACATTCCACAGTTACTTTATAGCAAATAGCACGAGCTGTTGCGTTTTCACCAAGTTGGATCACCAAGTTCCACAGTGTCTCGTTCATTCAAACAAATAAAATGGGGTTCAAAGTTCAAACCTTCAAGCATCAGGAGGTTTGGATCATCCGGTTGTCCATCGGTGGGGTCCGCACTTTGCAAAAGTTGCAACACCTGATCTATCTTACCCTGTCGGGTCGGGGTAAACGGGAGTTTCGTTCAGGATGCCTTCAAACACCAACATCATGATTATCGGAAATGCACAACAGAGCAATCATGTCGCCGTTTACTTTCTGTTAATTTTACAAGCGGCAAAAAATTGACAACTCCACTGAACTTGATTTTAATGGTGAAAGAATAAACAACACGGGATGGGGTATGCAACAGAACGACGTATCCAGGATGTTGGAGAGCGAAGGAAAAACGCTTCATAAAAATAAGAACTACAACGGCACTCTGTCGAGTGCATACCTGCACCAGGCTGAACAGTTTAAATTTTGTAGCCCACCGACAGGCCAGGTCTGAATCTGGACCTTAACCAAAATCTAATTGGCTTGTTCTCATCGCCTACCCAACTCCACCAAGTTTTGTCATCCGTCCACAACTTTTTGAGATATCATGCTGTATATAGATTTTGGCCCTATTTCTAAATTGGAAAGAATCGGTTGAAAATTAGAAATAAAAAAAATTGGTATCCCGATCCGTATGCGGCTCCTCACCAAAATCAAATCACTTCGTCCTTATCACACACCCAACCTGTCCACCAAGTTTCGGCCGAATCCGTCCATAACTTTTTGAGATATCCTGCTCACAGACAAAGAAACAAGAAAGGTGTCGCGCACAGCACGATACTTGCGAAATCCCAATAAACAATTGGTGCAATGGAAACAGCAATTTGGTCATTTCGAAAATTTGACCTATCACATGTTTTACATGATTGAATATTATCTACCTATAATTCCAGCAATCTCTGTATGTCTGTGTGTCTGCGACCGCCGTTTCTCGACAACCACTGGTCCGATCCAATTGAAACTTGCCAGGAATATTGCTGGGGACCAGAGGATGTGCCTTTTCAAGGTTTGATATTAATCGGACAAGTGGTTCCCAAGTTACGGCCATTTATTTATCAACCAATGACAGGACACTGTGCTTTGACATCACTAATGACGTCACAATTTTTATTTTTTTTGCACTATGGCCCGCACGAGTGCAAAACAAATTTGGTTGATACAATTTCTAATTGCAGTCTAATAGGTGTTTTATAGGTTTTTAGATGGTCTTGACCTTTGGTTAAGTTTGACCAAATTTTCCACACATTCACTAAATGTACGTACAAATAAGCTACGTAAGTTTCAATTTGATATGTTGAAAAATTACTTGGGTATGGTTGTGCCGTGTGGTGCGAACTCGTGATGAACCACGCCACTGGAGTCAAAGAAGACGGTCAGCATGACTGACATTGCTGCGGACATTCCTTGCTTTTTTTGGCCTCGGGGATGTTGGATGCTTCCATTGTGATGACTGGAACTTGGTTTCTGGGTCGTACCCATAAACCCAGGTCTCATCGCCAGTGATCACTATGTTGAAGAAGTTGGGATCGCTGTTCAGTCTCCAGCATGTCATGTGCGATCTCCAAACGGAGTTGCTTCTGCTCGATCGTTAGCAGCTTTGGCACGAACTTCGCTGAGATTCTCCTTCAGCCCAAATCCTCAGTCACAATGGAATGAACGGATCCAATGCTGACGCCCGCCTCGTCTGCAAGTTCTCTGATCGTGATTCGACGATCCTGCATCAGCATGGTCCTCACTTGGTCAATGACGATCTCATTTCGGGATGTTGAGATCCTACCAGAACGTGCTTCACTTTCCACTGATGTGCGACTATCTTTGAAGCGGTTGTACCACTCTTTTATCTGTGTGGTGCCCATTGCTTCGTTCCCGAAGGTCTGTTGAATCTTGTGGATCGTTTCCACTTGGGAATCGCCAAGCTTTACACAAAATTTTATGCAGTAGCGTTGTTCAAGTTTTTCCGTCATTTTGTCAAAAACGAAAATCCGACGGCGCTCACTTACACTTCCTCACTCATCGGCGGTCTGTCGGTGACTGACAGCTTCTGCAGGCGGGAAAATATTCACGCATACGAATTAGGATCGCCTCCATACGTGCACCAAACCACGCCTCCCAAGCTTCATTTGTTTAAGCATGAAAAATTAAGTTTGGATACTTTTTGAACACACCTCGTGTGTGTGTGTGTGTGTGTGTGTGTGTGTGTGTGTGTGTGTGTGTGTGTGTGTGTGTGTGTGTGTGTGTGTATGTATGTATGTATGTATGTATGTATGTATGTATGTATGTATGTATGTATGTATGTATGTATGTATGTATGTATGTATGTATGTATGTATATATATAGATAAATATATATATATATATATATATGTATATATGTATATATATATATATATATATATATATATATATATATATATATATATATATATATATATATATACATATATATATATATATATATATACATATATATATAAATATATATATATATAGCCTGGTGTTGGCGCAGTGGTTAGGGCAGCGGCTTGGGATCCAAAAGGTCCTGAGTTCAAGCCCCGTTGGGCCACTGAATTAATACACCAGGGGGTTGACTCAGCCTGCCATCCTTCCGAGGTCGGCAAAATGAGTACCAGTGTACTGGGCCGGTGTATACCCCGGTTAAAATAGGTGTACCATATCCCTGTGTTGTAAGAGGCGACCAGGGTTGCGTCAGGAAGGGCATCCAGCGTAAAACATGTGCCAAATCACTATGCGGATCATACGGATGATCCGCTGTGGCGACCCCTAACGGGAGCAGCCGAAAGAAGAAGAAGATAGATATATATATATATATATATATATATATATATATATATATATATATATATATATATATATATATATATATATATATATATATATATATATATTATTACGGTTGTGGAAATTCACAGAACACCATTCAGGTTCCCCAGAGGTCAGTTATTTCGGTAAGTGTGTGTTCCAGGTTAGATTTCCCCACCAATGTATAACGGGATTTGTTCGTGTGCCGGGCTGTGCATCTTTGAGGTAGTGTTATTCTTTTCTATCTTTATTTTAAAACAAAAACATCATCACAACGACAACCCACGGCCGCGTTTGACGGTGATCTTCAACACAGCCGAGTTTGACGGTGATCTCCAACACGGCCGAGTTTGACGGTGATCTCCAACACGGCCGAGTTTGACGGTGATCTCCAACACGGCCGAGTTTGACGGTGATCTCCAACACGGCCGAGTTTGATGGTGATCTCCAACACGGCCGCGTTTGGCGGTGATCTCCAACACGGCCGCGTTTGACGGTGATCTCCAACACGACCGCGTTTGACGGTGATTTCCAACGTGGCCGCGTTTGACGGCAAGATCGGATCAAAACGGCGTTACCCTCTGAAAGAGCTGGCAAACGGAAGTGAGAGGGGCGGATCCAGCCTGGGTGAAGGTTCAACGGTGAAAAGGGGGAGAGCACTGATTTCAGGTGGTGAAGCTCAGAGTGACCCCTCCCCTTGGGGCTATAAAAATCCGCGTTCGCTCGCCGACAGTGGAGTTGAGGGCAGTTGGGGAGAGCACTTGAGGAGAGCGCTTGAGGAGAGCGCTTGAGGAGAGCGCTTGAGGAGAGCACTGCAGTTGAGTTGGCGTGGGGAGCTCAGAGGCAGTGGAGAGCTGGTTGCTTTGAGTTCATGCTGCGCTGGAGTTCATGGCTTGCGGTTGACGGTGGGAGTGGAGAGATGCCCCGTTGAGAGCTGGGGAGTTCGGAGTTTGGGCAGTTGGTTCACTGGGGGTTCGCCGGCGCGACCAGGAGGCCTGAGTCGAGACCCATGCACTCCTCCAGCGCGTCGTTGGCGAAGCCAGACAGCAGTGGAGGCCGGTCGACTAAGGGACCCAGTCGGAGCTCGGGGATCCGGGCAAAGACACCGAGGGTTGCCAAACCAGGACCCAGCGAGTCACCACGAGGGTGGTCAGGTAGCCCACCCGGTCTCTCGGAGCCCCTTCGGTCATCCCGGCTCCGAGCAATTATAAAGGCTCACGAGCCCGGTTCTTTCTTTCTGGGGTTTTGGATGAAAGTCTGTGGCGCCTTGTCTACCTAAGTAGAACTGATTCAGTGCATGGTTGTGTACATGACAATGGACATCGGCTGTAGGTTTTTGCTCGTGTCTTGTCCCCATCATTCATTGCATATGTGCATTTAAAATAAATACCCCTATTGTTTGAATGTTAACCTGCTCGTTGTGTCACTTTCTGCCATTGCCTGCCATGATGCGTTCGGAATATTATCTGGCTGATTATAAGCCGATACAACGTACATCTGGTCGGACGGGACTTGGCGATATAAAACCGCTCGGCAATCACATACGGAACGAGTTGCTTCGTGGCTCGTTTTCGTGCAGGCCCCGTCGAGGTATAAACTCGCGTCATTTCTGTCCGCGCGAATAGTTAGGTACATCGACAATCCGGCGATTGACCCTGTAGCGGGTGGACAGAAGAGCTGGCTGGTTTATGGTGTGTTAAAAACACCCGTAGCTGGGTTACGGCGTTGATCCCGAAGCTGCGACTAGATTGCCACGTTCGGTGGGCGCGCGCGGCCGCAATTGGGCTAAAGGCGGTCGTCCGCATGCCAGACGGGCGGAAATCTACAAATATATATATATATATATATATATATATATATATATATATATATATATATATATATATATATTCAACTGGATAAAAATTGATAATTTGTGAACTTGACCTTTGAGCTTTTTTACCTCAAAACCAATTAGCTTCCAGATTGTTACCGCCTCTACCAGGTGGTTAAGTTTCGTGAAGATCGGAGTAAAAAAAAAAAGAAAAGGTGACACAAAGGTGATTGACATACAGACAGACAAACAGAATAACAGACAAGACTAACCAATATAGTAGTTGCCAATCTTAGATTTCGCAAGTAACAAACAGAGACAGACAGACAAACAGGAGTGAAAACAACCTCCATCCACCTTCAGTAGCGGAAGTAACAAGATGATGAACAGAACAAATCCTGCCTTCAGTGCATATTCACCAATTCAATATTCTGATGTTTGGAGATCATGTCATTGTGTCATATTGGAGTACGTAGATGTATATTTACATATCACAGTGGGGAATTAAGTAGTATGAAAGTGTGAATGATGAAACATATAGATATGAAAACAAAATTTTTTTTTTCCCCAAAATAACTACTTCATTCAAACCGATTGTATAACTCCCAGGCAGCATCAATTTATGTTATTATTACATCCTCAGAGATGTTATTACATTACTTGAAAAGTCCTCAGGATGTTCGAGGGTTTTCAAAGGTCTTTGGGGTCTCAGCAGCCTAAAGGGTTAAAGGGTACATTCCAATAGTACATAAATAATTAGACACGTAGTCACATGGACGGATGGACGGACAGACTGACGGAGGCAGGGAAGGAAGGATGGACGCACCCCGAGACGAGCTCTTTTTTTATTAAAGATTGTGTAGCTCGGTGACAAAAATTTCAATTTAATCCATTTTGAATTCAGGCTGTAACACAACAAAATGTGAAAGTCAAGGGGTGTGAATACTTTCTGAAGTCTGAAGACACTGCATACAATGCATGTTAACATTTAAATAAATATGTAAATACATGTACAATAAATACGGTGTAAATTAAACAAAAACAAGACTTTTACCTTTCAAATTTATTACAAAACAGTGAGGTGGGTGAGGATAAAACCGTTATGTGCTTGCACTGCACTCTGCCATAAATAGAAAACACAAGACTTAGCTTGGGATGATGATGATGATGATGAGGTTAGAGGGGGAAAGGTGGAGCGGGGGAAAGGTGGAGCAGGGGAAGGGTGGAGCAGGGGGAGGGTGTGTGGTGAGGGGGGGGAGGGTGAGCGGGGTAAAGGGTGAGCGGGAAAAGGAGGAGCAGGAAAAGGGGGCGTGGGGAAGGCGATTCAGTGAACATAAAAGCAACATTAGCTTTACGACGAAGCGCCTGCAGCATTGCCACAATGGAGAAGAGTAACATGATCCTAAAATCACCTGACTGAACCACGATCTTCCCTGCTTGGAGCAAGGTACAAGGTGGCATCGCCTTCCAGAATAATCCCGTATCGTAGGTGTTAAAAAACCTGCTCTGTCACATATCCCTTCATCTCAATTTGTTTCATGAGCTGCGGTTGAGAACGGGGGTCCGAGTCCGGCTATAGGAAATTAAGGGTTTTGGAATGGCGGTTCGAGTACGAGTGTCGGAAAATGAAGGTTTGAGAATGAGGTTTGAGTACGGCGTCGGAAAATTAAGGTTTGGGAATGAGGTTTCAAGGATAATGAAGGTTATGGAATGAGGTTTGAAAGGATAATTGAGGCTTACGAACGAGGAAGAGTACAATGGGGAAGGTTCAACCTGCAATCATTGACCCCGTAATGGGGGGTCAATCACTCCGACTCTGCAATCATTGACCCACAGATGCCGCATTTTCACCTCAACCAAACCAATCTTACAACTCAATATTTTCGCCCAACATCATATCATTTTTTCTGCCGTTTGGCACAACTAACTTTGTCCATCACTTTACATGTGCGCTCATCAAAAGCAGGACACAAGAAACAACGCAAGGCACGAAATGGGAGGTAATCCTTCATGCACAGGACACAAACAATGACATCATCGCAGTTCAATAATCACGATTGGTTGAAATGGAATCCTGCGATAATGAAATCGGAACTCAATAATTTGCCCGTGATTGGTCGAAACCAGTGATATTAGAACCCGTGATATTTGAGAGTTTACTGTATATATTAGAAAAAATAAAAATAAAAATAAAAAACAGAGGGCACACATCAAAAGTGCAGATAAGAGTAAATTTGTAATGCAGTCTATTTTGAAGATCAATTGAGGCAATTATCATTCCTGCTACAATAATGAGCATTGTCAAGGAAAAGATACTGATGGGAATTTAAAACACTCTCTCCAACTTTCCCATCTTCAAACCAAGTTACCATATTTGTTGGGAGATTTTACTACCTCACCACTGACACTACAAATTTTAACAGTATGGCCATACTACCCCATGTCACAAATTACAAGTATGAACAATAGAATAAAATAAATAAAACATCACAGCAACAAAGTAAATTAAGATTTGAGTTGCGTAAATGAGCGAATGAGAAAATATCACTTGTTTGTTTCCTTTTTTGTGCCAGGTCACATGATACTCATTTCTGGTTCGTTGGTGTGAAACATTGCATGCTGATGAGGTGCAAACAGAAGAGCGAAGCTTCAGTTGCCATGTGCTGTGTTGCAATGTATTGAAAATGCCAGCACGTGATCTCTGAGCATACATGTCCATCCATCCATCCAATGGGACCATACTCTGTGCAGAGCGTTGGTGCTGCTAAAGCAGTCTCCTTGGCTATTGGGCATAATCCTGGAGGGGTCGCCACTCCGACACAGTATACTAGCAAGCTGGCACTCGTTTTGCCGACCTTGGAAGGATGACAGGCTGAGTCAACCCCACCTGGTATTAATTCAACAGCTGAGTGGGATTTGAACTTAGGACCCTGGGATCCTAAGTCCACCACACTAACCATTAAGCCAACGCCAAGCATTCGCATACATGTCGATGGTGTCACATTTCTCTTGGATACATGATAGTTTCCTGGAACGTGCGACATGTCGTGCTGATACAGGTGCGAGTAAGGTACTTTGCAGCAGAAGCTGGTGGCTAGTTATGATTCGAAGCATTTTAAAACAAAACTTCGATTATTCCTCGCTATCTCAAAGCTTCTTCAAATCTCATGGAATCTTTTTCATCAATGCCGGTTTGTAATGTTTGTAAATAAAAAAAAAATTACGTATCCAACAATGACGCAAAGGTTTTAAACTTTTAGTACCATGCTTTGGGATAATCGTTTTTCAAAATTGTGACATCAGAGCAGATAAACAAAGGTTTGTTGGTTTCAGATAAACCTTTCAAAGGTTTCAGATAAACAAACAAACAAATATTTATAAACAAATCTCACCTCGTCAATGCTTGGCAATTGAGGTTCAGGTTTGATGGTCTCAACTTCATCTGAAAACTGCACACTCTTCTTCTCGGCCTTCACTACTGCCCTCGCACAAGATCGGCAATCCCTTAACGACCATGCGAGCAATTTATTGGGGTGTAAGCTTCAACAGGGTGGCCCATGAAACAGTGACCATTTCCATTTTCTTTGGATTTTGCTAAGCAGTGATTGTTAGCACTCTTCATCACATCACACATCAACAGTTTGTCTGTGCATGTGGTGTATGGTGCACTGAATGATGATGACTTGAATACAAGCTCAATTTCATCAAATAATAAACAACTTAAAATCATCCATCCGATGTCTGACCCAATCCGTAAACTTCCTAAAACCAGATCTCTGCAACTAGTTCGTCCACCCTCCTGGACTGGGTTATGACAACCTTTCCATCCAATTTCTCCTGTTCCACTTATGCACCTCTTAGCTCTTCTGACCACTTTCTTGTCAAGGCCAATATCAATGTAGCCATCTCCACTGCATCCAATATCGGTTCCATCTGGGACCCATACTCTGGTTTATCCCACAATGCCTGTGTACACTGAATCTTGGTGAGGCAGTTGAGGATGGACAAGCAAGCAGCTTGCTTTCTCAATATGCAAAACGAACCTGACTGAAGGAAATTTAGGTCACCCTGGAAGGCTCAAGTGTGTGTCCATACTTAGGGATCAGAAAAAACTCAGCTGAAAAGACCTTAGTCTGCAGATAATTATAATACTATGAGGGCATGTTGAAAGGTAATGCCTCCTATACTTTTTCTCCAAAACAGGTAAAGATATTCGAATGAAAGAAATACAGATACTAATATCAATCTTTATTCTATCATTGTGCTAATTTATTTCTCAGCATAATCACCACGGCCATCCACACATTTCTGCCAAAGTTCAAATAGTTTGTGATACCGTCATCATAACTGTGCGTCCTACTGACTTAACCAGTGCTTCACAGCACTTTATCATCGTTGGAAGAAAAATGTTCCTGATGTTTGGGGAAGAGATGAAAATCTGACAGAGCAAAGTCGGGGCTGATGATACTTTGTGGCGGTACTCCATTGACTGTCTCTTACTCTAAGCATCGTAATGGTGCACCCAACTCTCATCTCCAGTCAGTCATCCCAACTCTCATCTTCAGCGCTTCACGCTACACAGCACTGACAATGCAGTGCCCTCTGCCATCTTGACTGGCGTAGCACTGAGATATCTAGAGTCAGAATCACAAAACTTTGCACTCAGTGGCAGGAAGAACTAATGTGTGGACTGCATTTTGTATCATTCAAGTATCTTTACCTGTATTGGAGATAAAGAATATGAGGCATTACTTTTCAGCATGACCACGAAAAGGGGCTGGTGTCCCCACATCACATCATCCCTGTCTCTCCTGGATCTGTGGAACGTAAAGCTCTCAATGTTATTGGAATCTCTCAATGCAAACAGGAGGGTAACCTCTCTCTTTTTTTTAACCGCCTCTCCTCCACTCGAGCTCCCTCCGCTCTCCAATGTTTGGATAGAAAAAAGCCAGTCATTTGAAAAAAAACTGTTCGTGATCGTCCTGACCGTTACCAATTGCAGTTTTCTTTCTGGATGAATTTGCCCGATAACTTTGTTTGAATTACAAAGTGCTTTAAACATTTCTAACATGCATATGGACAGAAATTGTGACCTTTTCAGTTCAAGCAGTGCCTTTGTCTTCAAATTCTGTAAGAAATGGCCATCTGCATGGTGCCGATCTTGTCCAAATAAAGCTGTGAGGTTGAAGCATTGCTGTGTTGGAATCACACTCTTCTTTGCACTGGATCACAGGACTGTCTTATTCTTTTGCACTGTTGATAGACGACCTTTATTTGCAGTGTAAATAATAAATCCCATTTGACAAGATTATGTTGACATGCGATGGAATCTGTGGGACCAACAATTACCGTTTACAAACATGATCATCATTTTGTGGGCCACCCTGTACACAATAGTGCAACAGGTCGAGTCATTCTCGGTAAGATGTCTATCATTAAAATGGTCTTAAGGCTAAGCGCATGTAAGTGGTTACCACCCCTATTTTAGGGCATACCCTGACTTGAGTGGCATTTTTTTAAAGTCACAAAGACTACTACTGGTCATGAAATTTGGTTCATTGCACAGACAGTGTTCCATAGGACATTAAAATATATAGGTTCATGGGTCTATGATGTATATTACTGAATCTACAGGATTTTTATTGAATATACATTCCCAGTATTGGCCTTTTTTCTTGTTTCACCTTAAAATATGACATATATTAGACCATGCAAAAATACAACATATAAAACATTCTATATGAAATTTCTCATCAAATCAAAAGGTTGTGACCCACCGTCTGAGAAAATTAGCATTTGTGTCGGTCAGTGGTGGATTCACATGATATATGCACATTCTGGCATATTTTTATTTTTTCTTGTTTTATTGCTCTTTTTGAGCCTGGGACTATGAAATCCCCTAACAAAATGACTAATTTATCAATAACTCATATTTACGTGTCTTAAATTATTCAACTTATTACCAATAAAAAAAAAAAAAAATTTGAGATGATCCGAGTAGATACTTAATTACAGCGGCTTGACCGAACTTTCCAACCCAAATGTCCGACTGCACGTCACGTTTTTTTTTAAAAATGCTATTATTCTTTTGTGCATCAGATTATTTGCACTAAAATTTATTTACAAATGGGGCACAGTGATATAGATATAATAGTATAAAAAATATTGAAAACATGCATGGCTGGTTCAGAGTAATTTTGCATTTTTGTCCGACTGCACGTCACACTTTTTTGAATTTGATTAAAAAATTAATTTTCTTTAAAAAATTTTAAAATATTTTTCCAGGTATTTAAAAAATATTTTATTAAATTAGAAGGCATTTAAAACAGTTTTTGAGAATTTAGAGAGCTTTTTGTTACGCCCAGAATTGATTGAATTGAAAATTTACGTCCAAGAATTTGTTCGATAAATCTCTCTTTTAGTGCTTTTCAGCATCTGACAGTCACTGAATAGAGCAGTAATAAAAAAAAATAGGTATGCATTATTTCTTAATAATCCCAGAAATTGGTATTTTGATTATTCGATTAGTTGCTGGAATAAGTTACATACTATGACCTTCATTCATTTTGCCAAAAAAGAAAAATTAGGTAATTTCATTGAAAACTCGTAAAACCATCAGAATAGGTACCCCTTCTTCAAAGTATCATATTTCGGTATACATACATATATATATATATATATATATATATATATATATATATATATATATATATATATATATATATATATATATATATATATATATATATATATGTGTGTGTGTAATTAAGCTATACGGTTTTTTGTTCTGAACTCAGTTAGACTTGCACTTTCAGGAAAATGTAGTGAGAAAGCAATGGAACAAACTTCATATTTTGACATTTTTGAAACAGTGTTCTCACTTACATGCGCTTAGCCTGAAGCTTTATTTAGCAATGATATAAAGCTCGCAGAGTAGCTTGGACAAACATACTTTCACACAAATTACAAGAACAATAATGGACAATGAGAAAAGCTTTCACATATACATCTGTCACAAACTTCCAAAAGAAAAAAAAAACACCATTGTAGTGTCTGCACAGATAAAGAAATGGCAAATATTTAAATAATTAATAAAACAAATAATATGGCAAAGTTAATACAATATCAAAAGGAAAGAGCCTAACTCCACATTGCCAAGATGTTGCAAGGTTATATCCATATTGCCAACACTCAAAGGTCTACTGATGACACTCTCTGCGGTAAGACGCACCTGGTGCAGGATCAGCTGCGAGGTCTGCAGTCACAAAGTTTGCTGGAAAAAGGCCCGTCCCACGGAACGTCTGACCCTCCCACCAGTTAGTGTCACTGTAAAAAAAAAAACAGCCATTCACATGACGAAAAGCATAATAAATAAATGCTTTAATTCTGGGCCACAATCTATTACATAATGTGAAGCATGGTGTCTGTTAGTGTGTTTGTGCATTTGTACGTCTCCCGTTTCTGGCAGCCGCTTCCCACCTTGCATTAGCTCCGCACACAGGCACAGCTCAACATTCAACCAGAAAAAGAACATGATACCAAACGAGATATATTTTAAACACACAAATACAACATGGAATCGCGGTATGTTTAACAGTGCGTTAAGAGACGAGCTGGTTTGACAGGATGGTCGAGAGGTACGCACACTCGCCTCAAAGCTGTCGAGCCTGGGTTAGAATCTGAGCTCAGCTATAAACTGTCATTCCGGTGTTTCAAAGACTCGGTGTAAATCATCAGTGTGGGTGTCATCCCTCCGATGGATGTTGAACTGGGCATCCTGTCTACCGACATTAGTTGGTGGATGTTGGAAATCCCCACCATGTCCTTCGTGAAGAGTACGCGAGCTATTGCTGACACCATGGCCAAATTCCTGCCTGAACTACTGCTGAAAAGGCAATGGCAA
This sequence comes from Eptatretus burgeri, assembly GCF_056783735.1. NCBI lineage: Eukaryota > Metazoa > Chordata > Myxini > Myxiniformes > Myxinidae > Eptatretus > Eptatretus burgeri. Next base: position 51,468,759 of record NC_140963.1, read on the forward strand.
ACTACCCAGTGGCAAACCACCTGCCCAAACTACTGCTGGGAAGATAATGGCAAACCATATAACCATTGCTCAGAAAGGAGGTGGAGAAAGGGGCGGATGGGGGGAGAGAAGTTTCCTTCTGTATCCATCCTGTCCAACCCAATCCTCTCTACACCCATTGTTTGTCCAGTCTCATTTATTTTGCCTTTAACACACTGTTTGTGTCCACCCCCTCTCCCCCCCCCCATTGTTCCTTTTGTCCTGTTGCGTCCTGATCAGTTAGTTCCTTGGAAGGGAAGTCATCAATTATGTGCCTGTCCGTGCATTCATCTGTCTCTTGTTTATGGCAGCCGCTTCCCATGCTGCGTTCGAAAAGCTCAACATTCACTTTTGAAATGATGGTAGAACAGGCTTGAATGAGGTTGATGCCAAATTTTATTTCGCAATCAGGATCGTTTGCCTTTTTAGATAAAATGAACCTCCACTACCCAATATTGCACCACCATTTTGCGGTGGGCGGTATAATGGTTCGTTTGTTTGTTTGTCTGTACAGAACTTTAGTATTTTTCTCTGCAACCGCTTATCAGATTGACACATTTTTTTTAGCACTGGAGCGACGACTCATGTAAAATGTTTTAATGATAATTATGACATCAAAGTTCACGTGGTGTGGCAGCCAAATTGGAAAAAAGGAAAAACTTTAGAATCCTGCGTCTCTGAAACCGCACCAAGGAAAAAATTGAAACTTGGCACATGGCAAGTACTCATGGGGGAAAAAAAGTGATTTTTTTATGTCAGGTTCCTTCGGTATGACATCATAATTGCTTACATATAAAGCTACATCCGATCAGCACAAAATTTTTTGAGGGTCATCTTGGGATAAATTGGTCCATAGAAAAAAAGTTTAAATAAAATTCATGACGTCATCGGTCACATGGTTCGGCAGCAATATTGTTAAAAAAAAAAAATCTTGAAAAATCTTCGCTGAAACGTCTGAACAGATCGAGGCGAAACTTTACATGTATGACCACCAATCCATGAGGATAAAATGTTCACACCTATGATGTCATAGATCACATGGTTTGGCAGCCATATTGCATTGAGCAAAAAATTAAAAGACAATGTACGTGTCTGTGTGTGTGTGTGTCTGTGTGTGTGTGTCAGTGTGTGTGTCAGTATGTGTGTCAATGTGTGTGTGTGTCAATGTGTGTGTGTGTCAATGTGTGTGTGTGTCAATGTGTGTGTGTGTGTGTGTGTGTGTGTGTGTGTGTGTGTGTGTGTGTGTGTGTGTGTGTGTGTGTGTGTGTGTGTCCTCTAGAACTCCAAAACTATAAAACCGAGCAGCCGAAAACTTTGCATGGCTGCCAAGAAAATTCCAAGGAAGTGCAAGAGTGAAAATAGGGTGTTTGGGTTAATTAAAACACCCCTTCGAAGATAATTAATGGCCTTATTTAATTATACTCTTCATCATTTTGAAAAACCCCAGTTTGCGATGAATGTTTGCTTTCCATCAACCATTCTTTTTTTCCAAGTTCAATGCCAACTCACCCCTCCCTCTCAAATCAACCATCACACTCTTCCCCCTTCAAGCTGATTCCAAACCTTTCTCCCTCAACACTCCTCACTCACCCTTCTCCCACCATTCACCCCTTCACTCACCCTTCTCAAAGTTGCCCCCCCTCACATCCACAAAGCTGCCTCCTTCCCCTATCCTCTCACCTCCATCTCATCACTCCACATCCTCAGATCCTCAACTGCCTTCTGCCCCTCTCCCCCAGCACCACAGAGCCTTTTCTCCTCCTCAGCTGGCCCCCTCCCCAAGCTATTCTGCAATCCCCCACACTCTTTCAACAACTCTCCTTACCTCCCCACCTCCTCCCTTGTCTTACCCTCCCCTCCCCTCCAATCCCCTGCACCCAAAGCCTCCTCCCCTCCCTCTTCATTAACAGTGTGGACCTCAAATATCAAGGGCCTTCGCTCAAACCCTACAGATATTTCCGTACAGGTTGCCACTGACAAACCAGACATAATCGACCTAACAGAAACTTTCCTCCCTCAAGACGTCTCTGACTCCCAGTATCTCTACCTGGTTACTCCCTCCTCCGGTATGACAGACCTGAGCCTCGTCCTGGTGGAGGTGTTGCTCTCTTCATCAAAGACTCGATTCCTCACTCTCCATGCACTGCTCTCACTCCCCCACACCCCAAGGAATACCTCTGGCTGTGGCTTCCCCTCCACTCCCACCATCATTATATGTGTACTGTACCGTCCACCTAACAGTGATATGATGACTCCATCTACACCTCACTATCCGAAAACATGGACAAACTCCTATCTTCTCATCCAAACTCTCTCTTCCTCATATGTGGTGACTTCAATTGTCATCATGCAAGTTGGCTAGGTGTGGGTACCTCTCTCACCTGTCAAGGCACTTCAGCAAAAGCTTTCTGCGACTCATTGGGACTGACTCAATCAGTCAATTTCCCGACCCGGATCTCAACCAACGGTACTCCATCTCTTCTGGATCTGATTTTGACAAATTTCCCTGAAAATATCTGCTGTTCTTCCTCCGCTCCAATCGGTTCTTCTGACCACGTGCTTGTCAAAGTGGACATCTCTCTGACGATTATTAGAGAACCACCTCACCGCCGTCGAGTTTGACATTTCACTCAAGCCGACTGGGAGGGTCTCCAAGCAGCCATCAAACTTATAGACTGGTCTCCTATCGCTACTTTCTCCAACATCAACTCACCCTGGGAATTCTTTCAAAGAAACTTACTCTCTCTCGTGCACAGATTTATCCCCTCTCGTGTTCAGTTGTACTGCCCTTCCTCCCGCCCATGGTTCACTGAAGCTTGTGGCGAGGCAGTTGTCCTGAAACAACTTGCCTTTGTCTCATGGAAAGCAAACCCAACTGAGGGTAATCTCAGTTCCTTCCATAATGCTCGGAACAAGTGTGTATCTACCCTCAGGAGAGCCAGAAAACAACATCTTTCTCAGCTCAAGTCTGAACTCTCAAACCTCTCTCTCTCTCTCCCTCCTCCAAATCCTGGTGGCATCTAATCAAATCTGTTTCTGGTGTATGTTCCCCCTCCATCCCCTCCCTTACCTCAAATGGCCGCGCTGCTGATTCCGCACGTGAAAAGGTTGAATGCCGAAACTCGGTGTTTGCATCAAAATCTTGTGTCCAAAACCCATCGGTTTCTGTACCCACCTTACCCAGTCACACCCAATTGTACCTGGACTCTGTGTCCTTTTCTTCTGTCAAAGTGGAGAGCTTGCTGTCAAACCTCGACTCAGATTCTACAACTGGTCCAGATGGCATCAGCTCACGTGTCCTAAAAATCTGCCCCGCTGCTCTTCCTCACCCTCTCTCTGTTCGATTCACCCTCTCATTTGCTCAAAGTCATCCGCCATCCGCTTGGAAATCAGCAAACATTACTGCCCTTCATAAAAAGGTGCAAAAACAGATCCCTGCAACGACAGACCATCAGCATTCTCCCAATCATCAGCAAGGTTATGGAATCCATCATCGCTTAAGACATTAAATCCTTCCTCTTCTCCAATGGCTTGATTTCCGATCATCAATTTGGTTTCAGACCAGGTCACTCTACCCTGGATAGGCTGCTTCTGCTCTTCCAACAATAGATGGAGATCCTCAATGCCAGACATGAATTCAGAGCCATATCCCGAGACATATCGCGTGCTTTTGACAAGGTCTGGCACCCTGTCCTGCTCACCAAACTCTCTTCCGATGATATCCAAGGCCATCACCACTCATGGCTCACAGACTTCCTCTCCTGTCGCAGCCAACATGTGGCCTTAAATGGAGTTCTTTCATCCCCTCTTCCTGACCAGGCTGGAGTTCCTCAAGGCAGTGTTCTGGGCCCTGTTCTTTTTCTGGTTTTATCAATGATCTCTCCAACTCTCTGGAAAATCCTCTTTGTCTCTTTGCCGATGACTCCACCCTCTGCCGTACCATCAGTCATCCCTCAGATTGACAAGCAGCAGCTTCTTCGCTCACTGCAGATCTGGATAAAATCACAAACTGGTCAAACGTGGAACATGTCTTTCAATTCGGACAAATCTCACACTCTCATTTTGTCTCTCCGAAAGGACCGTTTGGAACTCCCCCCCCCCCCAATCCACTTTCTCAACAATCCTCTGGAAGAAGTCCTTTCTTTCAAGCTTCTGGGCCTCACGATCTGCCATGATCTTTCCTGGGAAAGCCACATTTCCAACCTGGCCTCCAAAGCCAGTGGCCGACTGGGAATCCTCCGTCGTGCAAAGTCCTTCATCAGCCCACCTGAGCTCCTGACCACATCCCTCCCAGGTCTCGAAGTATCCACCTTCGTGTGTGTGTGTTTTGTTGGTTTTTATCTCCACATACGGGTTCCAGAAGGTGGAACGAATCCCTCCCAGGTCTCGAAGTATCCACCGTCGTGTGTTTGTATGTGTATTTGGTTGGTATCTTCATATATGGGTTCACGAAAGTAGAATGGAGCCCTCCCAGGTCTGTGTGTGTGTGTGTGTGTATGTATATATATATATATATATATATATATATATATATATATATATATATATATATATATATATATATATATATATATATATATATATATATATATATATATGTGTGAACTACTGGTTAAACCCAGATAAAACTACTGGCTGTGCACTACTCACTCATCACTTTACTTGTTATATGGATACTGTCAAAATGTGAGCTTCATTGTTCTGGTTGTAGAAAAGCTAAGCGGTAATGGCCGAAAATAAGGATGGGTTGGAAGTAAAACAATCACACAAGTGTGTAAGCGCAGATAACTTTTCTGGATTTAACAATTAAGAACTGCTTACTTAGATGGATTAAATGAAATAATTAATGATACGTGCAATCGTGCATTCATACAAACATCATAATGGCCAAAACATAATCGCCTTTCTTTTCAACACCTTACTACAAGACTCTCAGAGACACAGAGTACATAATTATGGATGTAAATGTCCAGTTATAGACACTCAACAAATCGTAAATGAGTTTGATGGATCTGAACAAATCAAATATCTGGAGATTATCGAACAGCAGTAGAATTAAGATGAATACTAAAAAAAAAAAACAAGTTTGGCAAATCATGAAAATATTAATGGAAGAGGATGATCAAGAGGAACGCCCAATGTAATACATGGAAGCAATTCTGCACACGATTGACCCTATAATGTACAAAGGGAAACCTAAAGAAGTTAACTGTAGAAAAGATAATGACATCAAAATTAAGTTTGATAACAAAGGTGTGGAAATTTTCAATAAGGATAAAATATTACAACAGAAGAAAATGTGACATAAACTTCCAGAAACATTACAACAGAGAGAGCCACCAAGGGTTGTGTACACACTTTACACAATGCAATTTGGGGAAAATCTTCAACCATTAGGAAATTGCAAGCTATAGACAAAGAGGAATGGTTGAGTAACACACATTAATCTAATTGTGAACATTCCACAATTAGTGATCCATCCATCCATCCATTGGGACCATACTTTGTGCAGAGCATTGGTGCTGCCTGAGCAGGAGATATCCCCCCCCCTCTCCACCATCTCCTCCCTCTCATATGGGGTTTGTACATGCTATATCTTTTCAATGTTGAGCATCAAATGAGGAAGCAATACGTACCATATTTAGACTTTGGTACAGGATCGAACTGCCGTATCATCAGACTTAGAGCAGATGCTCTAAACACATTGCCCTACATCATTCTGCACAAATCAAGACAATGACCATTTTTGAGGTTAAAACAAACAAACAAACAAAATGACAAAGCAGCGATCTGCCAATTGTCAGATGTCTGGCATGTCTGATCCATCCATCCATTGGGACCATACTCTCTGCAGTGTTGGTGCTGCCGAAGCAGTCTCCGTGGCTATTGGACACAATCCTGGACAGGTTGCCACTCCGACACAGTATACCAGCAAGCTGGCACTCATTTTGCCGAGCTCGGAAGGATAACAGGCAGAGTCAACCCCACCTGGTATCAATTCAACAGCAGAGTGGGATTTGAACTCAAGATCCTAGGATCCAAAGCCCACCACCCTAACCATTAAGCCAACACCAGGCATATACGTATACTTGAAGATCCACATCATAAACACATGATCACAGATGATCTCAGAATAGTGAAAGATAGAAAATTATATGCATTACTTAGAAAATAAGCAAATTATAGAGAAAATAAAAGGATTAACTGGAATAAAGCAATGGAACTTACAGTAACTGACGGAATGGATGAGGGAACAAACTGATAAACACAAAAGTACCGACCACAAAAATGGCTTTATGGTTGGAGGAAGTCAAGAAACATGTAAAATGGAGAATTGTTCATTTGAAAAGAAAAGTTTGAATCAATAACTGAAAGTAATTTTAAACAATACAAAAACAAGTCATTCTTTAAAACAGCTTCAAACACAATATATTATTGTTCTAATTGACAAAGAAAATAATAATATTGCATTTGTATGCAAAACATTCTCCCTTAAAACACTTTTAGAAGAATTGGGCTTTCAGAATGGTTTATCAAAGACCGACAAAATAAGTAACGACAACTAGAACGGGCACTCATAGAGCGCATACCTTCGCCGCCACTACTTTTTTTGTTCTTGGTATGAGTGTGGGGAACTGGTTTCATATGAATGGTCTTATGACACAAACCACATATCTATAATGTCATGACCCCCCCCCCGACTTTCGGGGGCTACGGACTAAACAACAATCAACTCACGTCGTTTTGGCGAGTCTTCACTCGCAAGCTCGGTGAATACAACGTTTCAACAAGAGAAGGTAATCTCGTTTGATGCTCGTTTCATGCAAATCGAATAAGAATTGACAGTTATGCCGAAAACCGCATATTTTTCAAGGGCGTGACCCCCCCCCCCCCCGACATTTTACCCCAACCGGTGACATGTGGAATGACGTCATTGTGTCACAAGATTGGGCATTAAATTCTGAACATTTTGGTGCTGGGTTCATGTAAAGCGGACAAGAATTGACCGCGTTATGACAAAAACCGCATATTTTTCAAGGTCGTGACCCCCCTGACCTTTGACCCCTAACCGGTAACAAGAGTATGGGCGTCATTGTGTCATATTACACATCACAAGATGAGGCGTTGAATTCTGAACATTTTGGCGTTCGTTGCATGCAAATTGAATAAAAATTGACCGTGTTATCGTAAAAAGACGATTTTGACCTTTTCGTGACCTTGACCTTTGACCCGAACGATCCCAAAATCTAATCGAATGCTTCCTGGCTAATAACCAATCATCCCACCAAATTTCATGCAATTCGGTTTAATACTTTTTGAGTTATACGAATCACAAGATTACAAATAAATAAATAAATAAATACATGCCGACCAAAACATAACCTTTCGCAGAATGCGAAGGTAATAAAATAGACTTGATACAACACCATGTAAACCACTCAAAAGCTAGAAGACTGTTAGTTCCAGATAAACACCATAAATTACCATTCATTTACTGGAGCCTAAAAATGCACAAAAACCCTTGTAAGATGAGGTGCATCATCACAAGTAGAGAATGCAGTTTAAAACCATTGTCCAGTAATATTGTTGCGGAAATGGGCCCTTAGTGTGTTATTAAATATAGGATTAGCCCAGATCCCCCCTTAAATGCATGCTTAGCTCGGTTGTTTGGTAGTTGGACATTACATGTGTGTCGGGAGGTGTAGCTGGCTGTCCAGTGTTCGTGCAGTGGTGGTGTACCGAGAGGCGCCTTGCTTCTTTTTCCTTCCCCCTTCTAACTAGCCCCACCCAGCGCTCTGAGAGTGTCGGTCGGCGAGACGTGTCGGCGAGACGTGTCGGGAGCCGATTGGTGGAGAGCGGCTGCGGACGAGGGATGGACCAATCACGTATCCCGGGAGGCGTCCCAGTAAAGCGAGCCCCAATAAGCAAGAGAGTAACTGCCTGAGTGTCGAGTCGCGATCTGCTGTATAAGGGACGGCTGTATCTGTCTGCGATCTGCTTCGTGAAAAAGGCGAATAGAACTGGCTGCTTTGTGAGTCTGGGATCTGCTTTCGTGAGAAGAGCGAGCCCCAATAAGGCAAGGGAGGAACTGCATGAGGTCTGCCTTCTGCTGAATGAGAGGCTTCAGGTGTCAGTCTGCGATCTGTTTCAAAAGGAACTGGCTGCTTTGTCGGTCTGGGGATGGCTGTGAGAGTCTGGAATCGGCTTCGTGAGAAGCCTGCCCCAAAAGGCAAGAGGAATTGGCTGCTGTGAGAGTCTGGGATCGGCTTCATGAGGAGTGGCTTGGCCGGCTGTTCCTCCTTGGCCGGGATTCGCATACTGGACCTTGTGAGAAACCAGCTGGAACACACCGGATCTTTAGCTCCTGTGCCGTCGACCTTACAGGGGCTGGACGCGCCGAGGCTGGTGCGTGAGCAGAGCCGACAAAAGGAGTACGTCGCCGCCATCTTGTCACGCGGCATACGTGAGCAGTGCCGATAGGAGTACGAGCGCCATCTTGCCACGCTGCATGCTCGAGCTGGGTGCTCGAATCCGACGACATCGGCTTGTCACGAGCCGCATTCGTGCCTCACACACCTTTCCTCTCATCCATGAGGCACTACCAAGTACTCCGTGTCTTGTCTGCATGTTGTCTGCATCGTGTCTGCATGTTGTCCAGGCCTAAGGCTTATTGAGCTAGGGACCCCTTTGAAACCCATATCCGTAGATCCCAAGTTAAGAGCGGGTTAAAGATGACTGATAACGTTCGTGAATGCTTTGCTTGTGTCGTGTTTCCCCAATGTGTCCTCAATAAATCTGGCTGATTCATATGAAAGTTGCCGCCTTGAGTATATTCGTGCCGCGCTGAGGAACAATTGTTCGATTTGTATATAAAATCAAACGGGCTATGGACTGGCAGACTTCGCTCGGTCTCTGACAAACCCAGTCTGTAGCCGGGATCTATTTCCCCAACTGGTAAGGCCCAGGTGTACATTGGTATCATGATCCGAGGCACGTGACCCGAGGCCTGTGCCAAACTAGCCGGCGTTACAGCCCCGGAGACGGCAGTGCTGTTAAGTGACGCCGGTGCTGTTAAAGGACGCCGAATCTTTTACAATATTACAGGGGGATGAAACTAATTAATAAATGCTTAAATAAATAATATACCCGAGTGGGTTTGACCGTCAGCTTGGATACAAAACTTGATGCAACCGAGTGTTAATCAACCTTAGCGACTACGGAAAGTGAAAACAGAATTGTAATTTAATTTAAAATAAACGCGTGAGGCCGCTCGAAGCAAAAATCTCCAGATTCTAGGAATCATTCCCAACATCATGATACAATTTTCAAACTCGCGTTTATGGCCGTGAAATAATACTCTAAATGTGTGCATTTAATGGCTGTATCCAGGACAGAGCTGGACCCCAACTAAAAAGGACCCTCGGGCCACCGAGAAGCTCAATCACTCGCTGCCTGCACATCGTCGCGTGACCAGCCAGCTCGCCGTCGGATGAAATGCCCCAACAAAATCTTAAAACGTCCGTTTTTCACCGGAATTCTTTCAGATACTTGGAGAGCACATCCCCAAACCATCTAAAATATAAACATTAATCTCACAGACGCTACGAATAAGCAGTCCCTCAGGAGGACAGGTGACGAGGTGAAGCAGTGAACGGAAAGCATGTGGTGTCCCTACCAGAGTTTCACGATTATTTGAATTGAATATATTTTCCTCATGTAAAGTGTATTCTTGAGCGGATTTGCATGAAAATTATCTTCATTAAAAGTGTAGCTACACCAGAAGGTCCCAAAAGTGAAAACAGAAATATGCGAGAAATTAAGGCAGCCTCGTTATATGGCATGGAAACGGATGGAAGCTTCCCCTGGCTGCAATGCATTCCACATCGACTGAGGATATAAACATTCAATTTTCACAAAACTTGATGCAACTGAGTGTTAATCAACCTTAGCGACTATGAAAAGTGAAAACAGAATTTAAATTGAACTTCAAATAAATGCGCAAAGCCATGTTGAAGACAGTGGACCTCGTGTTGCCCAATAAACAGGGCCAGACGACAGAGGTAACGAGGAACTAGTTGGTCGAATTAAATCTTCTTAATAATCCCAATGAAACCCATTATTAGGTCACCTCTACCGAGATGATCTAATGAAGTCGGACTAAATGTCCGTCCATTCGTCCGTCCATCTGTACGCCCGTCAACAATTTTTCTTTCCGATCTTGATGAAACTTAGTATGTGGGTAGAGGTCGATGAGTGTTGCACAACGATATAACTTTTGTCCGGGTTCAAGGTCAGGGTCAAGGTCACGAGGTCACGTAAGTTATAAAAATCGCTATTTTCAAAACTTATCTAGTCTGCCATTCTACAAGATATTCGGCAACTGTTTATTGATTATGATAGTAAAAAATATTATCTTGTATCGAACCGGACGGATTTTTGAATTTCCGTCCCGTTTGGCCGCCACGTAACCTGGAAGATGGTCAAAAACACCTCCCGGTACAAAGAAAACTTTTTACTTCCGATCTTGATGAAATTTGGTATGTGGGTTGAGGTCGATGAGTGATACCCAACGACATTTTTTCCAGGATTTGAGGTCTGGGTCAAGGTCACGAGGTCACGAAAGTTGTGAAAGTGACCATTTTCAAAACCTATCTTGTCTGTCATTTTAGGAGATATCTGGCAACGGTTCATCGATTATGATAGTAAAAAACATTATAGAGATGACCGTCACCCCCACATGGGGGTAATTTTTCATTAAGCATTCCAATGCTTCCTTAAAGGCCATTCGACCAATCGGTCATTTTGCACTTGATGACCCGGTAACCTTGACCCTGAGGAGAAAATGCGAAAAAGGGCTCAAAGATCTATAGAGAGCAACTAGTATTATCATCGTGTCAAGTTAGAACTCAACAGGCCGAGACGTCTCGGAGGAGATAGAAAAATAAAAATTGTTGACAGACAGACAGACAGACGGATCTGAGGACATCGAACGGTTATATTAGGTCAGCGAGCTGACCTAAAAACTACCACGAAAAGGCGAGGTTTTATTCTGGTATAAAAAAATTCTGGATCATTGATAATTCCAAACCTATAAATCGACAGTATCAACAACACCAACGAGAACGACCACTCGGAAGATTCCAAAAATATCTGGACGACCAGGCTGATGAGTTCACATTTTGTATCCCACTAATAGGCCGGAACTGGATTCGGACCTGAACGAAAATTAATTGGCTTGTTCTTGTCACCTAACCAACTCATCCACCAGATTTAGTCCGAATCCATCCATAACTTTTTCAGATATCGTGCGATATATCAATTTAACCCGATCAATCAATGGTGAAGAATAACCTTATAAATTACCAAGATTCTCCAATCCGGATCTGCATTTGGATCTTCACCAAAATTGAATCAATTCTTCCCTGTCACACTCAACCTGTCCACCAAGTTTGACCGAATCCGTCTCTAACTTTTTGAGATAACGTGCTAGATATCGTTTTTGGCCCCATCTCTCAATGGTGAAGAATCACTTAAAAAAATTCTAGTGGCTGGATCTGAATCTGGATCTTCACCAAAATCTCATCAGTTCATCCTTGTCACACACCAAATTATATCTGAATCTGTCCGCAACGTTTTGAGATATCCTGCAAATAAACAAACAAACAAACAAACAAACAAACAAGAAGACGTCGTGCAGAGCACGATACTTGCAAAGTCCATAAAACAAATTTGACCGAAAAAATAATTGATGGTTGACTTCAATGACCAAATATGCAACTCTTCAAATTTCAAGTCAATCGGATGAAAATTGAGGATTTTAGAAATAACACCTTATTTATTGAACTTGGGGCGATGCTGACCTTTTGGTCCATGTTTACCTCAAAAATAATTGGTGGTTGAATTCAGTGAGCTGAAATATAAATCCTCTTCAAATATCAAGTGAATCGGATGAAAATTGACAATTATATAAATTTGGCCAATGTTGACCTTTTGGCATATGTGCCCGTTATATTCTTTCCAACGATTTATAATTAAATAATATGCTGACGGGAGGTCAGGTAAAATGTCCCCAAAATGCATCTCTTCAGTCTTTTAGAAGTAATTATTGTATGTCTGATTATATTTTACACCGTCCAGGGGAACCAGTTGGCGATCTTTTTGGATTTGGATTCTATTTTTATCATCACGTCCAATTTACCGTGTACATACAACATGGAATCATAGTTTGTTTATTAACAGTGGGTTAAGATATGACCTCTGACACGATGACCTCGAGGTACCCACACTCGCCTCTAAGCTGTCTCGCCTGGGTTTGAATCCCGACCCAGCTATAAAATGTTATCCTGGTGTTTCACAGGCAGGGTGAAGCATCAATATGTGTGTCGTTCCTTCGAGTTAAACATGCCTTATTGGTCAGCCCTGTCAGCGCGCTGGGATCTGAAGCTACCTGTGCGACCTGCTATTTTTTTAGTTTGGCCTGCTCAACAATGTCTTGAAGTGGAACAGGCCACAAAGGTTTCTTAATGATAAAGCGCTCAAATGTTTTTTTTTTCCACTTTCCTCACTCATATTATCGAATGCCTGATCGGCATACCTATGAATCACTGCATACATCACTTTTGTAGGCACAATAGTTTTCAAATTAGGATCTTGGAGTGATTCCATACATGATATGATGTCATTTTCCACGACTGACCGTCACGGATTAATTAAGGTATTTGAGCATATAAGAACCATCACTTAGCTGACAGGAAAACCGAGTTTTGCTGCGATGGCTAATCTGTGGGCAAAAACAAAAAAGGAAGCCTGGGAGATCCTGCCCTCCGTGCGGGGATAACCAGCATCGCAAGTTGGCGTTTGTAGTTTCCCCACATTTGCCTGTGTACCCCAACACAAAGCTTCCTTGCCTTTTTTTTTGGGGGGGGGGGGGTCACAAACCTTCTGGGGATGTCCCTGAATCCACCATCGTTGGTTTCATCAAAATCCGTTAAAATTATTATAAACATAAATTAAGAAACAAACGAATTAGTTACCAGAAGTGGTTTCTGAAATAATACACCAATTTAATAATGTGCATTAGGACAGCACTGTGGGACCCCGACATTCGCAGGGGATATGTTCCTGAAAAATGCCATGAATGTCGAATCTGCAAATGTTGGGGCATTGTCACAATGGCGAAAAGGATAGGTTCCCGGCAGTTCATGATTCATGAGGGAAAATAAAAAATCCCGTGAATAACTGCGAAAAAAAAAAATAAAGAAAAAAATATCGATGAACATATTCATGAAAATGCGGAGCATAAGGCTGCCAATGGAGAAGCACGGCACATTTTTAAACCGTGAATACGCGGGCGAATAGCGAATTCGAATAGCTAATCCCTGAATGTCCAGGTCAGACAGTATTATTGGCCTATACGTACTATGTCAATGGAAGGCCCGTAACACCTATCCTTTCAATATTCGCTTTGTTTGCGTTTCGCACTGAAAGGTAAGGTATGGTGATTGTGAATATGACCAGTTTGACGATGTGTTAGGCGAGAACTGCATGAAAATAAAAACGGCGGACGTTGGAGTCAGCCATTCTACGCCGTAATAACGTCCCTGACATAATGACATAGCATGACAGACAGACAGAAAACTGCCTCTGCTTTAATATATAGTTAATCAAAATATGATTTTGGATTTGAGGATCATATCTCATGGACGAAATAACTCAAAATCTGGAGTGTAATCTGAAAAGTTGAAGAAATCAGCATTTATTATAACTAAGCATATTTATTTTAGAAAGACTGTCATCCCTTCTTCCCTGTCATCTTAATTCGTACTGCCATAGGATAGGAAGTTACTCACTCGACTGGGACCTACGATACTTGTAGGAAACCCAAAGATTTGAACCATCCATTTAAATAATTCCCTCGATGTGACGGATCAAGATTGCCAAACATTTTTGACCATTTAAACAGAAGCATTCCCGACTCTGCAAGGCGGTTCTGAGATACAAGAGAGCATCGAGTGTTATGGATTACCAAAAGTTTCCTTCGTTCACTGCTGTTATATCTGAGTGCGTGGCGTATATCGAGCCTTGATGGTCTGAAAACGCCATAAAACTTAAAAAGAAGAGGACGAACATCCCTCCTCCATATTCAACGAAGCAATGGTTGGAATTTTAAGAAAGATCTGCGATGCGGCCGCATGGTGTTCACACACATCTTTTGACGATGCAGCAGTGCTGAGTGAGTGACGTGGTAAAGGTGTGTGTGTGTGTGTGTGTGTGTGTGTGTGTGTGTGTGTGTATACAGTAATCCCCCGCTATATCGCGGTTCACCTATCGCGCCCCCGGTTCATCGCGGGTTTTCCCTTGGAACCTAACTATTTTTTTTCTGTGGATTTCCCCAGTACATCGCGGTAATAATATATAAAATATAAATTATTTAAGCAATAAATTATAACGCGTGGCGCTCAACCAGTCACACAATGCACGAGACAAAGTTTCGCTTGTGAACTTCGAATATTTTCTACGTTTTTTCTCCAAGCCCCACAATGCCGCCCAAACGCCCTGCACCTTCTAAGTCTTCTGGCAAGGAACTGAAGCGCCAGAGGAAGGTCCTGACGCTCCAGGAGAAGGTTAAGGTGCTCGATATGCTTCGGGAAGGAAAAAGGTTTGCCACGGTTGAACGAGCACTGCCAAACCGACCAGACCAGACGAGTCGATCTCCGGCACCTCGAACCCGAGCACTGCCAAGCCGACCAGACCAGACGAGTCGATCTCCGGCACCTCAAACCCGATTACTGCCAAGCCGACCAGACCAGACGAGTTGATCTCCGGCATCTCAAACCCGATCTTGCAACCTTACTGAGTTTAAAATGTGTTTTCACTGTTTTTTATTCCATTATTATTTTCTGTATATTTTTATGCTTCCAAATGTTTTCTTTATGTGATTAATTGAGTTTAAAATGTGTTTAAAATGTGTTTTGGGGAGGCATCCATTCATCGCGAATTTTCACTTATCGCGGTGTTGTTTGGAACGTAACCCCCGTGATAAATGGGGGATTACTATATATATATATATAAATTTATAAATATATATATATAGTATTATATATATATATATATATATATATATATATATATATATATATATATATATATATATATATATATATATATATATACATACATGTTGGGATTTGTACCTTTTTCTTATTAGCTTTGTTTCTTCCCAACTCAAGTTCACTGGCTTGCAGTTAATTAAAATGTATTCCTGCTTGTGCTTGCCGTTCCAAGGGAACATTGTATAAAGAGATAAAGAATATGGTCAAACTTGAGTGATCCACAGGAACATTGTGTAAGTGGATCTGGGAGTAACTTCACGTCCTCCTTATCTTGCTTGATTCACAGTTGTGAAAAGACATAAGCCAGTTGGTAAATGCAGCTGGTCAGGTTGAAAGAAAGGACAATTGTGAAATAAGCATTTGTCAAAGATAAAACTGTATATAAGGGAGTGGCCCAGCTGACTTTGGCAGAGCGGCACTCTCAGAGTTCCTCAATTGGTGTTCCTAGTGTTTGCTGCTCTTCATGCGGCCGCATGTATTGGTAAACATTAAATAGTTTTCTCTCAAGTACATTGACGTCTTCATACCTCAACTGAAAGGGTGATCGACACTCCGACATGTATATATATATATATATATATATATATATATATATATATATATATATATGTATGTATGTATGTGTATATATATATATATATATATATATATATATATATATATATATATATATATATAT
>NC_140963.1:51489568-51587068 GCF_056783735.1 Eptatretus burgeri
CCTCCGCCGACTGCCTCCAACCCTTCTCCAACTCAAACTCCAACTCCTCTCCAACTCCGACTGCCTCCAACTGCTTCCGACCCAAAAACTGTCAACTCTTCTCCAACTCGCCTTGACCGAAAAACTCACTGAATTCGCCCCGCGCTCGGCGCTTTATAGTGGTGTGGGAGTACCCATATGCAAATTTCTGGATCAGAACGAGCTCAGGGGTGGAGCCACGCTCGCCCATTGGACGGAGAAAAAGGGGCGTGAATCTCCCCTGATCCTCGAATTTGCATATATCGATTCTACTCTGACGCGCCTGGAGGCGGGGCCAAATCGCCCCGCGCTTGCTGATTGGACGGATCAGAAGTGGGCGTGCATCATTCCTGATCTGACTTCTCCTCGGAAAGGCCGCAC
Organism: Eptatretus burgeri; assembly: GCF_056783735.1. NCBI lineage: Eukaryota > Metazoa > Chordata > Myxini > Myxiniformes > Myxinidae > Eptatretus > Eptatretus burgeri. Next base: position 51,489,968 of record NC_140963.1, read on the forward strand.
TTTGTACCCGCGGCTCAGCGCGCGCCCTGTACGAGTCCAGGACAGCCTGACGCTTGGTGCCCACAAGCGGTGCGGGAATGGCCGTAGAAGGAGAGGCGAAGGTGGTGGAGGGTCCAAAGTGCTGGTCCATGGCCACGGTGACGCTTGGAATGGCGGTGATGCGATGTTTGCGGGAGCGAGCTGTGAAGGTAAAGGTCGTGGCTGTTGGCGTTGTTGTTGTTGTGAAGCGGCGTTGCGGTTGGTGGTTGTTGTGTGATGGCGGTTGAGACGTGGTTGGTTCAAAATAAAGATAGAACAGAAAAACGGCTATCTTAAAGGGTCGCAGCCTGAATGAATCACATTTATTCCCTCTAAACAACGGGTTTGGGGCGAACTCCACATTCACTTGCAGAGATATCTCATCTACGGGACCTGAATGGTGGTTTGCGAATTTCCTCAACCGTAACACTACCCCCTCCCCTTTTTACAGACTCGTCCCGAGTCGTCAAATTTTCGTGTGCCATCATGTGTAGTTCTCCCCTCGTACGTTTTACCTACGGATCCTTGAGTGCGACATTCATGGTATTCGTGTCCCCAAAATAAATAACCTGAGGGCTGAGTAACTAACTAAACAAACCCACTCACACGGACGACTTAAATAAAATTGCCGGCGCTAAGAAAGACATGCCGGGGGCGCACTCATATGTACAGTACATCTTAACCTTAACTTACAAATTTTACACTAAACCATGGCCCAGGATCAATGGACTCTGCAAAAAGAAAGCAGTTAGCAGGGAGCCAGGCTGCCTGCATGCAGTCTCTGGCTCAAGCAATGCAGGTGACAGGGAACGTGGCCGGCTGCTCACACGCAGTCCTAGGCCTCCCTTTTTAAAATGAACCCAGTGAACCACAACGGTGCATGGGCTGCACAAACGCAGTCTCCTGGTGCGGCTGCCCGCAAGGCAGTCCCTGCAGAACACTGAACGGGTACTGACACACGCAACAAAACGGTGCACGGGCTGCACAAACGCAGTCTCCGTGCCAGCTCAAGTGGCACACGCAATGAACACAACGGATGGATGGATGGATGGATGAATGGATGAATGGATGGACGCAAACACGGTGCACGGGCCGCCACTGCAGGCCCGTGTTGTAGCTGCCAACAGGGCAGTTCTTGCAGCTTGCAAACTGTTACTTTCTGATCCTGGCGCACATGGCAATGAACAGGGGGGGGGGGGCAAAGCAAAATTGAACGGGGGCTGGTGAACATGGGCAGTGGGCATGGCATGGCAAAGGCAGCAGGCAAACAAAGCCTGCAGAACAAGGCCGCTGCAGGCAAACACAGCCGGCAGACGAACTGGCCGGCACAGGCCTTGCAGTAAACAGCTGCAGACGATCCAGCCGGCACAGGCCTTGCAGCAAAACAACAGCTGCCGATGAAGTGGGCCGGACTTTTGCCTTGAGATGGAGGTTGGTGGAGGGAGTGCGGTGGTGCTGGCCACACAGAAGGCGGGCTCGGACCTACCCTACGGTCTCCCTCCCACCTATCGCATTTGCCTGTCACTGTACCTACCCACTCCCTTAATTTGTCCAAAACCAATTTTGCCCCAATTAATTAACTTTTTTATTTTTACTTCCCCACTATAATTCGTCCCCTAACCCCCTTTACTGTCCTTGTTCGGCTAACCTATCGTCCCCTAGCTTACTCCCAACCCCTACGTTCCCTTCCCAGAGGGGAACAAGGGAGAGCTAGCGTCCTGTTTCGAGGCCCAACTGAAGCCTAAGGATGGCCTCCCCAGAGTTCAGCGATCTATAACACAAAGTGGGTCCAGCGGCCCACAACAAGAGCGAGGGGATGGATGGTGCGGAGGGGTACACTTCCTAATCTACCCTAACCATTTAACTTTTAAACTACCCCGGGGCTTTCAACAAGCGCCTCACGCTTAAACTATTGGTTCTATAAACCCAGATTCCCGTCGCCCTTGTTGGTGTCCTCACAATTTCGGGCCTCGCCCCCAATTTTCTTTCCGTGCCCTCACACGGTCTCATGGCTGGGACGCGTGGCTTCCCCTGGCAGGCACTATCCTCTGCCGAATCTCCCGCTATGGCACCCCCGGGCACTACACTGCCTCCGAGCCTACCATCTCCCTAAACACCGGGGAATGCCCCCCATGGCACCTCCCCTGAAACGCACATGTGGCAGGCTGGCTTCCCGGGCCCCTTTGCGAGGGTCACCCGTGCCCACAACACTGCCCACGCGGCTAACGGCGCCCCGGGCTCCCGCACCAAGCGGACGCACCCATGCCCACTACGCTATCCCGGCCCCCCATGGGCCCTTGGCCTACTACGGCCGACTAGCCTGGTGCCCGGGGTACCCACTCAGCGATACTCACCTTCCGCAGCCACGCTCCCAGCCCGTAAACTGGGCTCCTGCACCCCTCCAAATGGGTATCGAGCCTACTTTCCCACCAACAACAAAACGACCTCCATTTTGTCAATTTAACTAACCCCCTAACTCACTCTACACTGACCCCGGGGGTCCCTTGGGCAGGAGTCACTCCTCCCCCAATCACTCATCGCACCATGCATTCCCCATTCGCTCCACACACACAGACCCGCTGGCCTCACTCACTCAACATGTACTCATTCCACTTCATCTCACCAACTCTTCAACACACTCACCGCTGAACTCTGTCATCCTTCTAACTACCTCCCCTAACTAACTCGTGCTCCCACGTCGTCCCTTAAACTACAGCACGTTCCTTTTAACACTACGTAGCTAAACTACGTCCCCTCTACACATTCACAAGTCTGTCCATGTCCTCAAAATGTCATTTCCCATTTCCCCATCCGAATTCTCAACTACAATCCCTCTACCTAATCCATTCCACGGGCCCCATGAGGACTTACCCCTGCCCCATGGAGCCGGTCTAACTAAGCTAACCCTTCCCCCTAACTAGTTTCCATCCTCTGCCCAGGTTAGGGGGTCTTCCACCCCTTGCCCGGGAATCCTGTGCACCCGAAAGTGAGGCTTGCTTTTCTTTTTCCCACATGCGCAGCACCAGCGCGGCAACTCACAGCTCGCGCACTTTGCACCTGCCCGTGACGTCATGCAGCTGCACGTGTACCTCGTCCCTCCTTGGACGGTACCATCCGGCAGGGATACCCCTCCTGCCGGATTCCAACCCCACGTGCAGCCATGACGTCACCGTGCGCATAAAAAAACACAAGCTCCACGTCTCGAGGGGTTCCCCACGCGAACACATGTGCTCTGTCCGTTGGAGCTGAACACACCCGCTCGCGTGGAGAACCCGTCCGGTCCAAATCCGAAATCCTGCCTAAACTTTGTCCGTCCGCGGGATCGGCAAATCCACCGCGTGCATTTCCGGACCGGGACTTCACTCCCGCAAGCGAGCACGTGGGGGCCTCGTGCATTGCACAACACGGACCTCGCGCTCGCTGCTGGGTGAACTCGGCACGGTGCGCAAAACATCTACAGCTGCTACCCGGCTTTTGTCCCTCTGTCGCCGTCGTCGTCTCCATTCGACACACGCACACCTGCGTGTTACGACGCTCACTCTCCACTCCGTTACATTCACATTCACACCGGGAGACGCGGCTGCATGCTCACGCATGCCGACCGACATCTCCCTCACACACAGCGACCTTACACACGCTGTCGCCCTCACACTCGGCCGTTCACTCATGCATGCCACCTCACTCACACACGTGGCTCCACTCACTCGCGGCCTTCCACTCACTCGTGCCATTTCCCTCACACAAACCATACCACTCACACACGCGGGGGCACTCGCCCGCGGTGCCTCATCCACACACGGCGTGCTGGGAAGCACACCCTTCTGCACACTTACCACCACACCACTCACACACGGGGTCACTTCCACACACGGGGAGGCACTCACACCTTGCACCACACACACCGGGACAACCACACTGGGGATTCGTGTCCCCACAAGGGTCTCCGGGGCCTCTATACCCCCCAAGCTCTCCGTGCACCTGTCCACAGCACCCGTCCCCTCAACCTCGCAAAGCACGACCGAACCCACTTGGTCGTGACTCCCCTCAAGGGGGCATACTCCCTCCCCTCGTTCCTGGAAGAGGCCATCCAGCTGCTTGCACTGGGTCTCCACCCAGTCCGCCAGCTCCCCCTCATGGTCCTCCACTACTTCCGTGTGTGTGTGTACGTCTCTAACCTTGTCATTATCATGCAGTCTCTCCTCTATTTTTTTCTGTCTCCCGTGTCTCTATACATTTTCTCTCCTTGTTCCTTATTTCTGTCTCTTCCTGGTTCCTTTTTCCTTCCCATCTGAGTCGTTCTTTCTCTCTGAGCCCCATTAGCTGTTCGTTCTCCCTCCGGAGCTCCTCGATCTCCGTTGACTCCAATCTCGCTCTCCGTTTTAGTTGTTCAATTTCACACTCGTATAGTTGTTGTTTTCTCTCCCACTGTTCCTCCTGCTCTTTGTTTTCCAATCTCATTGTTTCTTTCAATTGGTGCATTTCCTTCTTGTGTTTCATTCACTGTTCTCTCACTACTCTTCCTCGTTTCCTCTCCTGTCCTTCCTTCTCCAGTTTCATGGTTTGCTTCATTTGGTTAATCTCCTTTTTGTGTTTCATTTGCTGCTGTCTCATTACTCTTCCTCGTTTCCTCTCCTGTCCTTCCTTCTCCAGTTTCATGGTTTGCTTCATTTGGTTAATCTCCTTTTTGTGTTTCATTTGCTGCTGTCTCATTACTCTTCCTCGTTTCCTCTCCTGTCCTTCCTTCTCCAGTTTCATGGTTTGCTTCATTTGGTTAATCTCCTTTTTGTGTTTCATTTGCTGCTGTCTCATTACTCTTCCTTGTTTCCTCTCCTGTCTTTCCTTATCCAGTTTCATGGTTTGCTTCATTTGGTTAATCTTCTTATTGTGTTTCATTTGCTGCTGTCTCATTACTCTTCCTCGTTTCCTCTCCTGTCCTTCCTTATCCAGTTTCATGGTTTGCTTCATTTGGTTAATCTCCTTTTTGTGTTTCATTTGCTGCTGTCTCATTACTCTTCCTTGTTTCCTCTCCTGTCTTTCCTTATCCAGTTTCATGGTTTGCTTCATTTGGTTAATCTTCTTATTGTGTTTCATTTGCTGCTGTCTCATTACTCTTCCTCGTTTCCTCTCCTGTCCTTCCTTATCCAGTTTCATGGTTTGCTTCATTTGGTTAATCTCCTTTTTGTGTTTCATTTGCTGCTGTCTCATTACTCTTCCTTGTTTCCTCTCCTGTCTTTCCTTATCCAGTTTCATGGTTTGCTTCATTTGGTTAATCTTCTTTTTGTGTTTCATTTGCTGCTGTCTCATTACTCTTCCTCGTTTCCTCTCCTGTCCTTCCTTATCCAGTTTCATGGTTTGCTTCATTTGGTTAATCTTCTTTTTGTGTTTCATTTGCTGCTGTATCATTACTCTTCCTCGTTTCCTCTCCTGTCCTTCCTTCTCCAGTTTCATGGTTTGCTTCATTTGGTTAATCTCCTTTTTGTGTTTCATTTGCTGCTGTCTCATTACTCTTCCTTGTTTCCTCTCCTGTCTTTCCTTATCCAGTTTCATGGTTTGCTTCATTTGGTTAATCTTCTTTTTGTGTTTCATTTGCTGCTGTCTCATTACTCTTCCTCGTTTCCTCTCCTGTCCTTCCTTCTCCAGTTTCATGGTTTGCTTCATTTGGTTAATCTTCTTTTTGTGTTTCATTTGCTGCTGTATCATTACTCTTCCTCGTTTCCTCTCCTGTCCTTCCTTCTCCAGTTTCATGGTTTGCTTCATTTGGTTAATCTCCTTTTTGTGTTTCATTTGCTGCTGTCTCATTACTCTTCCTCGTTTCCTCTCCTGTCCTTCCTTATCCAGTTTCATGGTTTGCTTCATTTGGTTAATCTCCTTTTTGTGTTTCATTTGCTGCTGTCTCATTACTCTTCCTCGTTTCCTCTCCTGTCTTTCCTTATCCAGTTTCATGGTTTGCTTCATTTGGTTCATCTCCATTTTGTGTTTCATTCGCTGCTGTCTCATTACTCTTCCTTGTTTCCTCTCCTGTCTTTCCTTATCCAGTTTCATGGTTTTCTTCATTTGGTTAATCTCCATTTTGTGTTTCATTCGCTGCTGTCTCATTACTCTTCCTTGTTTCTTCTCCTGTCTTTCCTTATCCAGTTTCATGGTTTTCTTCATTTGGTTCATCTCCATTTTGTGTTTCATTCGCTGTTCTTTGTCTATCTCCTCGTACTCCAGCCTCAGCTTTTCTTTCAATTGGTCAACCTCAGATTCATGTTCTTTTTGTTTTCTATTCCATTGTTCCTCTCGTTCTTCCCTCTCCAATCTCGTTGTGTCCTTCAATCTCCTGATTTCTCCTTCCTGCTTCATTCCTTGCTCCTTTACTTTCTCCTCGTATTCAAACCTATTTTTTTCCTTTTGTCGTTCAGTTTCAAATTCATACTCTTTCAGTTTTCTATTCCACTGTCTTTCTTGTTCCTCCTTCTGCAATCTCGTCATTTCTTTCAACTGACTGATTTCTTTCTCCTGTCTCATTCGTTCTTTCTTCATTACTCTTTCTTGTTCCTCATTCTTTAGTCTGGCCTTCGCTTCCAGCTGTTCGATCTGTACAGTGTGGTTTCTTGAAGTTTCATTTTCCGTTCTCTTCCTTTCCTCTTTTAACACTCTCAGTTCGTTTTGTAGTTCCCTCTCTTTGTTCTGGTGTTTCCGTAACTCTGCAGCTATTTTTTCTAATTCCGTCCTCATCTCCGCACACTCCGACCTTGCTTTGGCTTCTTTCCATTGTTTCTGATATTCCTGTTCTCTTTTTACCTTCTCCTCCAAGCTTTTTCTGTCTCGATTGCTTCTTCCGACCTCATCCGTCAGTTGCTCCAATTCCAACATGCATTTGCGTTTTTCCTCCTCTGTTTTGTTTTTCCATTCTTCCTCCAATTGTTTTTGAAGCCCGTCAATGTCCGCCTGCTTCACCTGCCATAACCACGTGGCTTGAAGCGGTGGCTGTTGGGAGTACTCGCCTCGTGTTGCGCCATTCGCCAAGCCATAATTAGCCGCTCGCTCCATGCTGCGCTGAGGGGCGATCGCGCCGCCATTATGAGACCCAGTTTGCGGGCAAAGACCGTGCTCAGTAAATCGGGTTGAGCTCCCCGGTAGATTATAATTACAAGAGGTACCATCCCGGGCCATGGATTCTAAATTATTACTACACATACCTAATCCACCTGGCACCCACTCGCCTTGAGACGCCATCTTATTTCTCGTAAAAGGTTAATTTGAATCGCTCGTAATTTGGAGGGAATCGGGGGTCGCTCCTCTCACCACTGGACCGATTCCCGTGAATTTAGCTGGAGACAGGAGAGCCCGTTTTCCCGCTCTCCGACACCAGTGCCACGAGGAGGGGGATGAGTTTGTGTCCCACGACCTGACACCAGTGTTGCGAATTCGCGCCCGCCGGCATGCGAGCGGCCACGTAACTCGAATCGCGGCATATCGCCCACCGCACGGACAATTCTGTCGTGACCCTCTCGGACTAACGCCGGGAAATAGTCACGGGTGGGACTTTCGGCCTCACCACAATCGTGCCAATCGGCCCCCCGCGTAGGATAGGGTTGTTCACCAAATTCGACCGACCTAAGTACCCACACGGAGGGTAGACTGGGCGATCGCACCTCGCCGCAGGTTGACTCTGGACACGGGCCACTTAAGCGACCCGTTCCGTACTATCAGGATAACCGAGCGGTGTTATCGTCGACCTTGACGGTTCCGATTAATTATCGGGCGTATTAAGCCCACTACCAACCCTTTACGTGAAGCAAGATGGAGATTCAATTAAAGAAAAGACGAAGCGAAACGGGTAAAACAGTTCAACATAATTCACAATTATTCCGTGGCACACGGAAAGCACACATATACAATTACAACAATTATGCACCAAAAGCAGATGTTACAAAAGAAACACAACAATGCAGATCTACTACCGACTATGCGAGCACACGGCAACACTTACACAGTTTTACTTTACAGACGGCGCCGACAACACATATACTCAAAAGCAAAAGAAAAGGGCCACCCTCAAAGACAAGGGGGCAGACGGGGCCTGTGGGCCGCGAGACCGGGTGGAGCCCACCCGTGTTTTGTGATGAGCCGCAAATGTGGCGGCGGTGCCCCGACTCCGCGCTCCTTCGCGGGTTTCGTTGGCACTGCTTGGAGTGGGGTGGGAACAGGGCCCCCTTTTCGCACTATCTCAACGCGGGGGGGGGGGAGGGGGGAATTGTTGATGCTCTGGGGAAAGAGGATAGCTGGCTTGCTTGGGTCCCGCGACGAGCGACTCCGCTGCGACCTCGTCGCCGACCGCCGTCTTCCTTGCCTCGGACCCGAGGTATCCGGTCCCCTCCGCCGACTGCCTCCAACCCTTCTCCAACTCAAACTCCAACTCCTCTCCAACTCCGACTGCCTCCAACTGCTTCCGACCCAAAAACTGTCAACTCTTCTCCAACTCGCCTTGACCGAAAAACTCACTGAATTCGTCCCGCGCTCGGCGCTTTATAGTGGTGTGGGAGAACCCATATGCAAATTTCTGGATCAGAACGAGCTCGGGGGTGGAGCCACGCTCGCCCATTGGACGGAGAAAAAGGGGCGTGAATCTCCCCTGATCCTCGAATTTGCATATATCGATTCTACTCCGACGCGCCTGGAGGCGGGGCCAAATCGCCCCGCGCTTGCTGATTGGACGGATCAGAAGTGGGCGTGCATCATTCCTGATCAGACTTCTCCTCAGAAAGGCCGCACTTTGTACCCGCGGCTCGGCGCGCGCCCTGTACGAGTCCAGGACAACCTGACGCTCGGTGCCCACAAGCGGTGCGGGAATGGCCACAGAAGGAGAGGCAAAGGTGGTGGAGGGTCCAAAGTGCTGGTCCATGGCCACGGTGATGCTTGGAATGGCGCTGATGCGATGTTTGCGGGAGCGAGCTGTGAAGGTTAAGGTCGTGGCTGTTGGCGTTGTTGTTGTTGTGAAGTGGCGTTGCGGTTGGTGGTTGTTGTGTGATGGCGGTTGAGACGTGGTTGGTTCAAAATAAAGATAGAACAGAAAAACAGCTATCTTAAAGGGTCGCAGCCCGAATGAATCACATTTATTCCCTCTAAACAACGGGTTTGGGGCTAACTACACATGTACTTACAGAGATATCTCACCTACCGGACCTGAATGGTGGTTTGCGAATTTCCTCAACCGTAACAATATATATATATATATATATATATATATATATATATATATATATATATATATATATATATATATATATATATATATATATATATAAATAAGATAGAACAGAAAAACAGCTATCTTAAAGGGTCGCAGCCCGAATGAATCACATTTATTCCCTCTAAACAACGGGTTTGGGGCTAACTACACATGTACTTACAGAGATATCTCACCTACCGGACCTGAATGGTGGTTTGCGAATTTCCTCAACCGTAACAATATATATATATATATATATATATATATATATATATATATATATATATATATATATATATATATATATATATATATATATATACATATATATACCGTACATACATATATTACTAATTTTCATAGTATTGGCTGCCAAATTATATATGATGAATTAATTGGAGTTATACATTGTACCTGGCTCTCTTTTTCTAATTCTAAATTCCTTCCACACAAGGTGTGGGTACCTTCCCGAGTACATATAAATTCCGTTTAAATTGGCTGTTCCTCATTTATAAACTGATAAGACAGGCGGACAGACGGACATGAATCAATTGCTTAACCTCGCTTTTCGCTTCGTGTGCATGGGGTGAAATATGGGGGGATGCGTTGCTGTGGAAAAGAGTTAAATTTAACGACTCACCTGTCGTCAAGAACAGAGATCATCTCTCCAGCCGAGAAAGTAAGCTCGTTATCTTCAGCCGCCTCAAAATCATAGAGGGCACGCACCTTCCTTGGCTCGGGCTTTGATGCAACGCTGGATGAGCCCATGCTGGGGTACAGTCCTGCCGAGCCTCCTTGCCCTTTCTGCTCCTTCAGGGATAGCTCAATTGCTGTGGTGTCAGCACAATGCGCATATCATTGCAGGATGACCAATTAAAATTATGAGATACAGCACATCCATGCTCTCACTAAATAGCACATCAGTATCACCAAATTAGTTTTGCTGTTGCAATTCCGAATACAACACCCCACCCCTTTTGCCAAGGTTATCACAAAATGTATCCCAAGTTATCCCAGGACTTACCACGTGCTAGGTCGTCATTCTCCTGTTTGTTTGCAGCAGTGCCAGATGGCTCTTGTGACAATGGCGTGGAGGCTGGCTTGGCCAGAGGGTCCGAAAGCTGCACAGGCAAGGGTAAATTATATTAATGATGAAATGTTACACACTGGGGTTAAAAATTAGAGAACAAAAAGAAAAAATACATCTTGAGAAATTGTTTTGCAAGCAATGCTTTCCTTTATTAAAAGCCACAGATTCAGTTGCACGCCCAATAGGAAGTTCATCAATAATGGAAGTCCTTTCAAAGCAAATAGTTTAAAACAATAAATGGACCGTGTGGTATGATGTCTTGTGCGTCCTGCATCTGGAAATAAAGTTACCAAAAAGTAACACAGGTAGATGGAATTGGTAAACTCTAAGTACTGTATTTACAAAACAAATACACTTGCCATCGGGTCTAAACCAAGGGCAGTGTTGACATTTATCAGAAGTTAAAGTCCAAATAATTGATTATCAATTGCTTTGCTTTTACGCTGCTCAATACAAATTAAGAGATAACTTCAAATGGATTTTCTGTTCTTGAGCCAAGGCTTGATAATCAATCACCATCAAGGTCTCGAAATCCCCAAACCCAACCCCCTAACCATCCAGAGTTCATTTTCACGTGATCCTACATCGAAATTTATGTGGCACAGGCTCCAACAAAAAATAATGAATCACAGCAATGCTCATAAAAATAACAAGGTTAAACCAAATTTTCAGCCACCTCGTAATTTTTATTAAATGTTTCAAAGACTTGAAAAGAAATGCCCCATCAATGAAAACTCGCTCTTTAGATGAACAGAATGACCTGTTAGTCGGCTAATGGTTCGAAGTGCGGTCTGTGATGCCACCTGGTACAATGTGCAAAAACTGTCCCCCACGAACCTGCGAACCAGAGGAAGGTGATGAGGAAGGGAACGCAACACCCTGCTCCTTCAGATTCTTAATCATTGCTGAGATGAGGCTCAATTGAGGATCGTTACGAAACTCTTCTGCCCATTCCACCATAAGCGCTTTAAGTTTGTCGCACACCTTTGGATGTGCCTGCGGACAGGTGTTGCGGAACAGTTGTCAGGGGAAATTTTTTCTGCACAGGCAATGGGGATAGGTTTGTGTTGCATGAGAGCAGATATGGGGTTGAGGGAGGAGAAAGTGGGGGGAGAGGGAAGGAGGAGGTGGTGCAGTCATTATTTTTGTACACATCACATGCAGATGGCTCCACATGAACACACTCAATCAAAAGGTGAAAAGGTGCTTTCATGACCTTGTTAAATACGTTGTTCGCCTCATTCGCAAAGTCTCGGGAACAAATTTCCAGATGGAACGACTTTCCAGAGTTTGCGGCGCAAGCTCCTAAAAGCTGGGAATAAGAAAAGGTTTCCGATTAATATTCAACTTTTAATGAACACGTTGGAATGACAAGTAAAACCAAACCAAACTACAGGATATTTTGAAGCCAAAATGGACAAATTAATATTCCGGTCAGTTGTGGGACACTGTATTTAAACAAAAACGTCTCCACCGTGGATTGCCATGCAAGCAAGCCGTTGACTATATTCAAGCCAAAGTTTACTTTTCGAGGAGAGGAGAAAAAGGAAGAAGTTTGTTTGAGGTAGGGGAGAGTAGGGAGCAACGTGGGGAAGGGGGGCACTGTGCCGATAAAACGGATGAAAAGGAACTGTAGGAATACCTCCATGCAATGGATGCCAAAATTATTATTATTATTATTAAATGCTGGTGGGAGGGGTTATGGACGAGATGAGAGAGTGGGGGCTTGGGGGATGAAGGAAAAAGGGGGTAATGGGGTTCCTTCTGGAAACCATTGCCTGGAGTACTTCACATTTGTTTTTGGTCTTCCTGCAACTTCATGATCCAAAACCATTGCTGGCCAAATAAAGATCCAAAGCCAAAGCAGGCCAGACATTGCCCTTGAGGACAAAGATATGACACCAAGGTAAACCCAGAATATATCAACAAGGCAGGTGCAATCACATGATTGTGTCTTTTTCAGTCACAATCACTTTTCCCCTTTGACATCAAAGGCATTTCTCATCTGAATGCCATTTTGCATGACCCTGAAAGCACTCACGCTATCGACATTCCGATGAATTTTATCTACTACTGTATTGCTTCTGTCAGACATCTGTACTTCCAAACGATTACAACATTATATCTGTGCCGATAAAATAAGCCACTCTTCAGTCGTGAGTCTGATGCGGTGTTTCCAGGTGCACATGATACTACTTGGAGCTCAGTGCTTGCGTTTGAGAGTTTGTCCTACAAAACCAAGGCGAATGGAAGAGCAAAGCAACACAGGGAAAAAAGGCAGTGTACTTAAAGTGGGACAGTGTGACCCCAGGAGGACACAGGTGAGGGAATGAAGGAACACGAAAAGAGAAAGAAGCAGGGAGGGGGAAGAAAAAAACTTGCAGGAAGGGGTTTAGTTTGGGAGGTTTATGGGGGTAGAAATCATTGCAGGAAGGAATGGATGACAACTGATGGTAGAGTATTGTCAAAATGACATTCTGGAGAGACGACAGTGATGGAACAGCCTCGGAAAAGCAGTTCCACAACCGAGAAAAGAGAGGAATACAAGAGTTGAGGCATTCAGCAAGTCTGGATTTTGGGAGTGTAACCAGGAGTGAGGGGGGGTGGGGTGGGGGTACTGTAAGATCATGTGTGTCCTGGATGACCTGAGGAGCATCCGAGGACTGAGTGCAGAGGAAGCGAAACAGGGAGAAGCTGTATAAAAAGAAGTCCATAGACACAGGCCAAGTACGTCTGGCTCATCATGGGAGATGTCAACCATCTTGAAAGATTTATTTTCCACAAAATCCAGGAGAAAGATGTGGTGCTGGGACACCAGCCTTGAGGGGAAAGCAGTCGGCCTACTCCATTTAACGATGGACAAAGGCCTTGGAGGCTGCGAGTAGTTCTGATTTTAAGGAATAAGGTGGAACAACAAATTATGCCCGATCTAGCGGCTGACTTTGGAGATCAGCTTTGATATTTCGTCAGCCCAGGACAGTTCGTTTTTAATGATGATGAGGCCTAAAAGTTCAAAACACTGAACCTCTTCCAGTGGCTCACCATCAAAATAGATCGGTGGGTTTATTTCACTGTCCTTTTACCTGAGCATCACATGTGTTTCTCCTAGATTGTGGAATATAAAACTCTCAACGTTATTGGAATCTCTTGTGATGAGGCTGAAGCACAACGCCGGTTGCTCTCATCGCAGGCAAGTTGGTGGGCTCTATTTTTTGTATTTTCCTGATATCCCTCCCTCCGCTCTCTCAATCCTACTCTATCCAGAAACTTCAGGATGCACAAGTTCTACAAGTAACTCCCTCCTGGTTAAACTTCCAAAATACAGGCTGACTACACACCTCAACTTTTTATGCCTTGCTTCTCCTTCTCTGATGTATGAAACTGCATTCCAGAGGCCATCCTTTCCCACGATTCCCTCCAGGCTTCAAGCAGAAAGTGCACTACCACCTCATGTCATCCCCCATCCTGACCTTTGGTCTTTATTACCCCCTTAGTCCTTCCTAAATCCTAACCCAAGTCTCCTACTTGCTGGTTTTAGTGTTTTCGTCCCTCTTGTCTATCCTTTTCCTGTTCATTTATTCCCTTGCTTGTTGTGCCCAATTGTTACTGCATTACCAATTGTCGTCAGTTCAACACCACTCTTCTCTGAGCATCAGTCTTTGAGAGAAAGAGGAAAAAAGTTTCCTTCAGCCTATGAAAATGGTTTGCCAGAGTTGAAAAGGTTGCATCTAGTATGATGAATGAACACAGAAGAACGACAGTTCATGTCATGCTGCAGATTTGGTCTCAAAGCCGTTTTCCTTGTCATGCACTCGCCATTTCAAAACCGAGTGCAGGAACTCTTCATTTTACAAATGGAATGGTGACATCACACAGGTATGTGCGGGCATGTGCGTTGTGCACAGGTACATGTTGGCATTTTGAACAAAGTCAAAATATCACAGTCGTTAAATTTGAAAAATTGATACATCTGCATCAGATTGGTATTCTTCTGCCAATGTGAGTATTAAGCATCCAAAATAGTGGAAAACGCACTATCATGGAAGAACCCATGTTAACAAAGTAACAACGCTGATCTGCATCCTCACCATAGCTACACAATGGCACCTCACATGTGCAACCTGGAATTCAATGTTGTTCAGCACAGCCCTTTCCCACAGGACCCATGAAAGTTGCTCATCCTTGAGCAACCCAGAGTGAAGGACTGGTCTCTCTGACTGACATTGGAAATTCTCCAAACGACTAGACCTCACAAGCATTCCCCAATGATCCGTAAAGGGAAATCCGTTCAATGAATTAGAAACTTTACCTGCAATGACATTTCATCAAACTCGTACGGCCCAGTTGATCTCCATAAAGAGACGTAGAGACAAAAACTATGGCAATACTAAATGCACATACAACCATTTAAAAATAAAAATGTTCTCATGAACAATGACAACAATCATGTGGATAGTAATGCAGCAAAGAGGGTGAGGGAGAGGGGGCACGGCACACAGCGAACAAAGATACTCGATCACTCAGTTTATTCCATCGGTGAAGAACAATACTTCTAAAAAGTACCAATTATGGTTGCATGATCAAAAGGCAATCCAAAATAAGAATTATATAAAAGTTTACCATGTCCAAAATTCAAATACATACAATGATGTTAAAAATAAATAAATAATAAATAAATAAATAAAACCAAATAAAAACTGTTCAGGACCTGAGTGATGATTCAAATCAAATAAATATAAATTAAATTTACCGCTAATGCTTGCATTGCCACGTGGGGGACCTTGTGGTTAACTCTCTTCATAATGACCCGCAAGCAATCCCGTGCACTACGGGAGGGGGAAGACCAGCAAACCACAATGTTCGGTGCAAGAGGATGAACTGAGGATTTGGGATTTGGCATTCACGGACTTCGAGAAACATCAATTTGATTCAAGTAAAAATGGGATACCCCTGCGGATGTTGCCCAACTCGGTCGCAAATGTCCATTATGAGGGTCCAGTCTTCAGACGTGTTCATCTCGCTGGTCGCCTTCTCTACAGGTGAAGACAATGTAAGTTGCGCACAAGTCAACGCAATTATATTCTTCATAAAATACGATTCATGTCACAACAACAAGGCTTCACAAAGTTCGGAATGGCAAAGCCTCAAAATTATTAAGCAAAACAGTGTGAATAAAATTTGCCTCAAATTAATCAAAAACATATGGGAAAGTTATAAAAAAATTTTTTCAGTAGGACAAATAAATTGAACCCGAGTGGTATACTTGGCTGACTGCTGCTTCGATTGCTCCTATTTTATTTATTTATTTACTGTTAATAAATATGCCATGATATTTTTGTTCTTAAGAAATATGGGTCATTCCATGTCAAATCATCAAAGAATCTGCCATCATCTCTCAGATATTTGTAAAACTTTGGGAACCAATTGGGACCCCTGAAAAACGGCAAGAACTCAAATATTTTTGCTAACAGCCTCTTAATTAGTGAGATACAGACTAACGAACTTTGGACTAATTAGCACGACGTCGCGAATTCAAATGGCCATATCTCTAAAAGTACAACACCTAGAGAGCTGGTTTTGGTGTCATTTTAAAGGTATTTTCATGCCCTATGAATTTGTCTGGGCAACATTTTCCTACCTCCAACCACAAAAAAGTTATCACAAAATATAAACTTCAATCGTAAATCCCCAAAAAATGTATCCTTCAAATTCATCCCAGAGGTACCTTATGATGTCAAGAAGCTTCGACATAAGTTTTGTGATGGGCACTCCAATAGTTTCTGAGATATGAGCAATAATGTACATGTACGTATGGCATATAGGTTCGAAAATCAGCATTTGTAATGTATTATACAATCAATAAGCGAGTTCAAGTACACAGTGTTCACTAACCTGACTTAGGCTTTCAATTTCCTCTTCAATGCAGCAACAGCAGCACTTGTTTCTTCCCCTCAGGCCCAGTTGAAAATGAAAGTATGTGATACTTCAAAGCAATTGATGGTCGTTCCCTGTGTTCCCTGTCATGGCTAGGTTAGAATGATTGTATAATACATTACAAATGCTGATTTTCGAACCTATATGCCATACGTACATGTACATTATTGCTCATATCTCAGAAACTATTGGAGTGCCCATCACAAAATTTATGTGAAAGCTTCTTGCCATCATAAGGTACCTCTGGGATGAATTTGAGGAAATTTGAAGGATACATTTTTGGGGATTCACGATTGAAGTTTATATTTTGTGATAACTTTTTTTGTGGTTGGAGGTAGGAAAATGTTGCCCAGACAAATTCATAGGGCATGAAAATACCTTTAAAATGACACCAAAACCAGCTCTCTAGGTGTTATACTTTTAGAGATATGGCCATTTGAATTTGCGACGTCGTGCTAATTAGTCCAAAGTTCGTTAGTCTGTATCTCACGAATTAAGAGGCTGTTAGCAAAAATATTTGAGTTCTTGCCGTTTTTCATGGGTCCCAATTGGTTCCCAAAGTTTTACAAAAATCTGAGAGATGATGGCAGATTCTTTGATGATTTGACATAGAATGACCCATATGATGATTTTGCAATTTAACACGACTCCATACATCTATGTATATAATAATACGCTGGTTCGTCCATCCGTTTGTGTGTAACATTCCTTCCACCCATGAAAGACATCATTTGGCAATGTTGGTCTTATGCGAAGTCATACACTTATTCATTAATTGAAGCGGTCACATTCACAATTGCCATGACCTCCCTACAAGTTTTCCCTTAAGTGTAAAATGACCAATGTGACTGTGAAAAGGATCATTAGATATCGAAAAGTTGGAACCGATCGGCACCACGGGCCTTTGTTACGGAACAGGCCCCATGTTCAGGCCTCGATCATACGCAGTTGGAATCTCTCCGAGCTATGTATGAACAATGTATTATATGTGCACATCGGCAGTGAACATGATTTTGCCTCAAACACGGGGGGGGGGGGGGGGGGAGGGGATTTTTGGCTCGTCTAAGAAGTCGAAAAGAGCTGTGAAAGCCACAACAATGTCCTTCAGTCAGTCAGTCCTTCCTTCCTTCCAGCAATGAGTTCATGAACATTATTTATGTCCCCCCCCCTACTCCTCTAAGGATCCTCAATGGATCATTTTGAACCTCGGCATGACGATTCATGACTTCGATATGCAAAAACTAATGGGGATCATTATTAAATTTCCATCCAGGTGGTGAGGTAAGCTAATAAACCCCACGAGGACTGCCCTCCATCGGACGATTCATTTTTACCTCCTAATCCGCCACAGGAGGTGAAGGAGCTCATCTTTTCACCCCTTTCTGTCAGTTTGTTTGTTTGTTTGATTGTGTACAGGATATCGCAAAAAATTGTGCACGAATCCGGGTGAAATTTTGTGGACAGGTTCGGTGTGTGACGAGGACGAACTGATTAGATTTTGGTGAAGATCTGGATCCAGATCCAACCACGAGGATTTCAAAAAGTGATTCTTCAACATTGAGAGATTGGGCAAAAAACGATATGTAGCACGATATCTCAAAAGGTTGTGGACGGATTCAGACGAAACTTGGTGGACACATTGTGTGTGTGACAAGGAAGAGTTGATCTGGTGATTTTGGTGAAGATCTGGATCTGGATACGACAATTATTTACTTTTTAAAGTGATTCTTCACCATTGAGAGATAGGGCCATAAACGAAAAAGTACTGTGCAGCACGATGTTTCAAAAATGTATTGGGCCTGATATGTTCTCATGGATCAAGCATTGCGTGGCGGAGGTGTGCGCTCCACCGAATGTCCTTCTGGTTTTTGATAGAGACAGAGTCAGCCATCTGTTTCCACTATTTTGGCTCATTTATGCAGCCATCAGTGACCAGGGAAGCCACCAGGGACTGGCATGACCAGGGAAGCGGCCACAGACCGGCCTCAACAGGGAAGCGGCCACGGACCGGCGTGACCAGGGAAGCGGCCACGGACCGGCGTGACCAGGGAAGCGGCCACGGACCGGCGTGACCAGGGAAGCGGCCACGGACCGGCGTGACCAGGGAAGCGGCCACGGACCGACGTGACCAGGGAAGCGGCCACGGACCGGCGTGACCAGGGGCACGGCCACGGACCGGTTTTACCAGTGGCATGGCCACGGACCGGCTTTACCAGTGGCACGGCCACGGACCGACGTAACCAGGGGCACGGCCACGGACCGGCGTGACCAGGGGCACGGCCACGGACCGACGTGACCAGGGGCACGGCCACGGACCGACGTGACCAGGGGCACGGCCACGGACCGACGTGACCAGGGGCACCGCCACGGACCGGCGTGACCAGGCAAGCGGCCACGGACCAACCTGACAAAGGAAACGGCCACGGACCGACATGACCAGGGGACCTGCGTGATTATATAATGACCAGGGTGACCAATGACCGGTGTAGTTGGTAAAAGGTTGACCAGAGAAAATCACATCCCAAACCCCGGTATACGTGTGTGATTCATCATCGGTGTGTCCGTAACACACACGTACCCACGTCCTGCTCGAACGCGTTCGCTGTAAACAGCGGCATCGCGGCTCCGCTCCAAATTCGCCGTTGTTGTTGCTGTTGTTGTCGTCGCTGGTAGTTCCTGCTGATGCTCCGTGTGACGTTTCCCAGATGTCTGCCCGAAAGCTACTCTCGTTTGTGTATGCCACAGCTGCTCTAACTGTTGTTCGTGTTGGCGACGGTTTCTATCCAACGATCGCAGCTTCACCGACCAAGACACCAGCGGACTGTCAGAGGGGAAAGCTGGATGTGTCACGTGACAAGTGAAATCACTTCCGTTTCCTGCCGAATGACGTCACCCGTTCTGAGATTGATCGAGCATCAAGATCTACTGATATCTATATAAGACACTAATTATACCTTGACAACAATAAAGTGAGAATGATGATGAACAAAGTTGAAGAACATTGTCAGAATGATAACGAAATTGATCCAAAATGTTTCTCATGTTTTGAAGCGACTTGTCCTTGTGGAATTCACGAATCTGTTTAAAAGGAATTCGAACATGAACCTTGACCGAACCACTGTGCAGTTCTGGACTGGACATCATTTTAAAAGACTCACTTCAGGTGTCTTTCCTGACGACTCGACCAATGCCAACATGTCCGCCATTTTCAGGAAAGGAGTCGTGACCGATACAAACTGGCATGACGTTGACCGGTTTCTCTGACGTCACAAGTCGCGAAAATTGCGCCGTTGGATTGAATCCGTGAGTTGGCGCCGCAATCACTGCAAATACAGGGCAAACTTCTGATGACGTCATATGTAGACCGGCAAAGTATATCATTGGATGTGTTCCTGTGGGAGGGGTCACTCGTAATTTGTTCTTAACGTGAATACGGTATTTTGAGGATATACGGTACTGCACGAGCTTCCAACAGGTGTGTTTGGTACCTGTGTGCATGGTTACTGTGGTTGTGATTAATGATTATGGATGAGGTGTGTGTGTGTGTGTACGTGTGTGTGTGTGTCTGTGTGTGTGTGTATGTGTGTATGTGTGTGTGTGTGTGTGTGCGTGTGTGTGTGTGTGTGTTTGTACGTATGTGTGTGTACGTGTACGTGTGTATGTACGTGTGTATGTATGTGTGTGTACATGTGTATGTACGTGTGTGTACGTATGTGTGTACGTGTACTTGTGTGTATGTATGTGTGTGTACGTGTACTTGTGTATGTGTGTGTATGTATGTGTGTGTACGTGTGTATGTACGTGTGTACGTGTGTGTGTACACGTGTGTGTGTATGTGTGTGTACGTGTGTGTGTGTGTGTGTGTGTGCATGCCTGTCGGCCATCTTGCAGGTCCCCTCTGTTATTGAAAGCTGGGATTTCCACCGTCACATTGATTCCCACATCAGTAATAGACCATTGGTAGCATATACAGTCGGTCCTTCTCCCCTCCCTTCCCCAAACCTTTTTCTCAAGCTCTTTCACAATCAATGTCTGGTCTGTACTGACATCGATGTGCGATTGAAGTAGAATGTTCAGCAATCGCCGAGAAACTCCACCAGTATGACACGTTTGATTCAGCTTTAGAGTGCAAAATGGAGAGCTTATTCACACATTCCATCTCAAGGAACTTTGCCAGATGATTACTTCTGCCACCGAAGGTGGACCGAGGTTATGTTTTCACCCCTCTCAGTTTGTTTGTCTGTCTGTGAGCCAGATAGCTCAAAAACTATTTTTTTTTCTTTTATATACCATGTCGAGGCTCGTGTAAGAGCTAATAAGCAGAAACATATACCAAGGCAGGAGACAAGAGAGGTGGGAGAGGGAAGCACAAAAGAGTGGGGAAGAGACAATAGGAGATCTGTGGAAGGGAGAGGGATGGGGTGGGGTACACAGGGTAAACAAGATGCTACTACAGGGACTTTCAGGATTTTTTGGCAGTTTCACCAGAAGGGTTTTTTTAGCGGACATTAAGGGGTCTGAGGAAATATAGGGGGGGCAGATCACAGACAGAGCAGGGGGGGGCAATGCCGGAGAGGAGATGGTAGAACACAGAAAGCCTCCGGTGAGAAAGTGAGAGACCCAAAGGCTTAGCTTAATCACGGGAGATATCAATGATCCAAAAAGCCTGGGTTTCCACAGCAGGAAGCCGAGCTAAGCTGAGGCACGAGCACCACCCCAGAGGGGGAGCAGTACTCCATTAGGCTGTGGATGAAAGCTTTGTCCGTGGTTGGAAGCTCAGGTGTGCCAAGGAAGCACTTTGCATGACGGGGGATTCCTAGTCGGCGACTGGCTTTGGAGGCCAGCTTAGAGATGTGGCTTTCCCAGGAAAGATCGTGGCAGATAGCGAGGCCCAAAAGCTCGAATGAAAGGACTTCTTCAAGAGGATTGTTGAAAAAGTAGATGGGGGGGTCCAAACGGTCCTTTCGGAGAGACATAGTGAGAGTGTAAGATGTGTCATGATTGAAAGACATGTTCCAAGTGTTGGATCAGCTTGTGATTTTATCCAGATCTGCAGAGTGAAGAAGCTGCTGCTTGCTGATCTGAGGGATGACAGATGGTACAGCAGAAGGTGGAGTCATCACCAAAGAGATAAGGAGGATTTTCCAGAAAGTCAGAGAGATCATTGATGAAAATCAGAAAAAGCACAGGGCCCAGAACACTGCTGTGAGGAACTCCAGCCTGGACAGGAAGGAGATGAGAGAATTCCATTAAGAGCCGTGCACACGTTGACTGCGACAGGAGAGGAAGTCTGTGAACCATGAGTGGAGATGTCCTTGGATACCATAGGAAGAGAGTTTGGTGAGTAGGGTAAGGAGCCAGACCACATTAAAAGCACACGATATGTCTCGGGATATGGCTCTGATTTCATGGCCGGCATTGAGGACCTCCATCCATTGTAGGGAGAGCAGAAGCAGAATATCCAGGGTAGAGTGACCTGGTCTGAATCGAAATTGATGATCAGAAATCAGGCCATTGGAAAAGAGGAAGGATTTAATGTCTGAAGCGATGATGGATTCCATAACCTTGCTGATGATTGGGAGAAGGCTGATTGGTCTGTGGTTGCAGGGATCTGTTTTTGCACCTTATTTATGCAGAGCGGTAATGTTTGCTGATTTCCAAGCAGATGGCGGATGACCCTGAGTAAATGAGAGGGTGAATAGAACAGAGAGAGGGGGAGCAAGAGCAGAGGAGCAGGTTTTTCGGACACGTGGGCTGATGCCGTCTGGACCGGTTGTAGAATCAGAGTCGAGGTTTGACAGCAAGCTCTCCACCTTGTTAGGAGAAAAGGGCACTGAGCCCGGGAACAGCTGGGTAAGGTGGGTGGACGGATGAAATTCGGTAGACAGGTCGGGTGTGTTGCAAGGACAAATTGATTAAATTTTGGTGAAGATCCCGATCTGGATATGAGAATTATTTATTTTTTAAAGTGATTCTTCACCATTGAGAGATGGGGCCAAAAAGGATACAGTACTGGATAGCATGACATTTCAAAAATGTATTGGGCCCGATATGTTCTCATGGGTGAGGCATTGCGTGGTGGAGGTATGCGCTCCACTGAGTGCCCTTCTAGTTGTGCTAGATTCTAGAAGTTTGATAAGGTCATGTGAAGGTTTGTCGATGTCATTGTAAAATCTCTTGTTTAAGTTTGGTTGGTTTTCATGTCAACAAGTTATCATAGCATTGGAAGTTGTGAGAAAGAATAATAATAAAAAATAATGGCGATTTAAATATAGATGTATATGTGTGTGTGTATATATATATATATATATATATATATATATATATATATATATATATATATATATATATATATATATATATATATATATATATTTTTTAGTGAATCAAATCGGAAGTGTGTCATTAGTGTTTACCGGAAAGGGATCTTCCTTATAAATCGAGGGCCTGTGTATTGATTTGTGTGCTTGTGGATTCCTGTGTACATTCTGTAGTGGTAAGGTATTTCTGGTGTGTGCTTTCCGTTGGTGTGAGTGGTCTGATTTTGTCGTCCTCCTCTCATTCCTTTCTTTTTCTTTGTCTAGTCTTTTTTGTCTTTTTCTTTGGAGGGGTGAATCTTGCAAATAGCTTGTGTCGGGTTCATCTGGCTGTGCCGGGATGGGTTCCAGAGTAGAGGAGCGGCAGCCAAAACCACCATCCTATCCAGTTTCCTCCTGATGACTCCATCTTTGTCTATTTGGGTTCCTCTTGATATTCCAGAGCTGGATTTGGTCCGTTATTTGATTCCGCCACCTCCTTTCTGGTCTTGCACCCTCTGCTCTTTCTGTGCTTTTCCATGTTTCCGAAACCCCCAGGTTTCTGCAGGGCTCACACGGTCCACAATCAACCCCCATCTGGAGAAACTACCTAAATCCAGGATCACTGCTCACCTACACTCTTTTGTTCCTCTTTTTTTTTACCTGCCTATGGAATCAACTTCCTCATCCTCTTCAATCTCATTCTGCTCTCCAGGTTTTCGAGACAACTGTTCACCACCATCTCAGATCATCCCCAATCCATAACCATGATCTTTTCTACCTTTATTAATCTCATCCCAATCCCTCCTCCTTCCAAACTTCCAGTTTTTCCTCCTTGGAGTTTCCTTCTGTATCCATCTTGTCCACCCCATGCATGCGTGTTCTGCATCCTGTTTTTGTCTGTTATGTCCTGATCCATTCAATGTACTCGGTCTTCCATGAGCCTAGATTATGTATACAAAAAAAACCTGTTCAGCCTGGTGGAGGAATGCACTCTACCAAGTGCCGCTCTAGTTGTATCTATGTTCGAGCCAATCAGAGGCTCAAGCATTTGTGATAATTTCTTGATTATATAATAGATTGCTATGATAACATGACAGTACAATCGTGAAGATGGCAGGTGAACAGTCAGAGATGCCGTACAGCACAGGGGTCTCCGTCTGGCCATCCCCCAGGCAGATGCCAGGCCCATCCCCATCTCCTTGAGATGATGGTCAACCTGCTGCAACCACGAGGCACGTGGTCGGCCCACTGGCCTCCTCCACTCATAAGACTCCCTCGCTGAGAGAATCTGGTGAGCAGGATCTGCGTCAGGAAAACGAGCCACATGTCCATACAGCCGCAGCTGACGCTCACAGATTATGCAGGCAACAAATCTCATGCGAGTCTCTCTCAGCAACCGCTCGTTGGACACAAAATCCGACCAGCGATAGCCAAGGATTCTCCGAAGAGACCTGGTACCAAAGGAATTAAGTCTTCGTCTCAGATCCTTGGTCAGAGTCCAAGTCTCGCATCCATAGAGCAAGACTGGAAGTACCAAGGACCTGAAGACTCGGACTTTCGTCCTCCCGCACAGGTACCGGCAGCGCCACACCCCATGATCCAGTGAATCCATGACTCCCCAGGCCCGACCCAGACGTCTATTGACCTCTGACTCACAGCCAGCAGAGACATGAATATCACTGCCAAGGTAAGTGAATCTCTCCACGACCTCAACATCCTCACCACAAACAGACACAGACAGGACAGCAGCATCCAAGATGTCACCGAAAGCCTGGATTTTAGTTTTGACCCAAGAAACCCCTAATCCCAGTGGCTCCGACTCCTCATTCAGCACCTCGAGGGCCCCCAAAAGGATATCTAAAGTCTCCGCAAAGATGACTGCATCATCTGCAAAATCAAGGTCCGAGATCTTGACATTCCCAAACGATGCACCGCAGCTTGATCTCTCCGACATCCTCCCTAAAATCCAGTCCATACAAGTGCTGAAAAGTGTGGGGGCCAGCACACACCCCTGACGAACTCCAGTAACAACTGGAAATAAGTCAGAGATGGTACCACCACACTTCACAGCACTCTCAGTACCAAAGTGGAGTTCAGACATCAGATCGATCAGTTTTGGTGGCATCCCACGAAGACCAAGAATCCTCCAGAGGACATCCCGATTCACTGAATCGAACGCTTTACAGAGATCAACATAGGCTGCAAGCAGCCCTTGCCGAAACTCTCGTCTGCGTTCGGTGAGGACACGAAGGGCAAGGATACGGTCAATCGTTGACCTCTTTGGTGTAAAGCCTGACTGCTCTGGACGCTGGTGCTCAAGCAGATGGTGGCGAACCCTATCAAGAATTATCCGAGCAAAAACCTTGCCCGGCACTGAGAGCAGCGTCACCCCTCGGTAGTTGTTGCAGTCTTGGCGATCACCCTTCCCTTTCCAGAGAGGGACAACAAGGCCCCTCTTCCAATCAGTTGGGATGATGCCTGTGTTCCAGGCAGAGCACAAAACTGCATGCAACGACACGAGTGCAGCATTTACACCAGCCTTGTGAAGTTCAGCATGGATGCCACAGATCCCTGGAGCTTTGCCCCATTTCAACCGGTTCACCGCAGCCCGTGTTTCCACAAGCGAAGGTGGACAACAATTGATTGGAGGGTCAGCAACAGGGATTGTAACACCCTTGACGTCGAACTCGACAGCTGGGGGATCAGCCTGGTACAACCGCTCAAAGTAACCGGCCCAGTGGGCCTTCACTTCAGACTCCTCTGTCAAGAGCCTACCACTCTCTGCTCTAACTGCAGTGCTCCGAGGGATGGGATTGGATGAATGCAATGCGTGAATTCCCCTGTAAGCGGGACGAGAATCACCTGTCCACAGGTGATGCTCTACCCCCTCACAGATTCCTCGCACATAGGCCTCCTTGTCCACCCTCAGTGCACGTACAGTTTTACGCCTCAGCTCCCTGAACAGCTCAGCTCTGCCATTCAGCCTGGCCCTGCGACTCTGGTCAATGGTATCCAGTGTCCCTTGACAGACAAAATTCTTCTTTGCCCTGCGGTGAGTTCCAAGACATCCACCGGCAAAATCAAGGACGGTGGTCTTGAAGGCACTCCACAACTCTTCAGGACCCCCCAAAGCACCCAGACCCCCCAAGTGTCCACTCAGCCTGTTCGCAAACTCCTCAGCTACTCTCTCATCCCTGAGCTTGCCAACATCCAGCCGAGCCTGGGATGGTACCATTCTCCAGGATTTAAGGTGCAGCTTTAGAGTTGCTACAACAAGCCTGTGGTCAGTATTGAGGAACTGAGCACTCCGGTCGACCCTGCAGTTCTGGATCATCCTCCAGCGACCGTCAATGAGGACATGGTCAATCTCCTTTGCCACACCGCCAGCGTTGGAATACCAAGTCCAGCGATGAGCTTGTGGGTGCTGAAACCATGAACCAGCCACCCTAAGTCCATGACTTCTTGCAAAGTCAAGGAACTTAGTGCTATTCTGGTTCATAGTTCCTGACCATTGGGGATGAACACACACCTCATAACCATCCCTATCAGTTCCAGTTGATGCATTGAAATCCCCCAAGACTAGAAGTGTATCTCGCCAGGGGCACTGATCAACCACAGACTCGAGCGTGGCGTCGAATGCGTCCTTCACGGTGAGATCACTCGCCTCAGTCTGAGCATAAACAGAGACCAGGGAAATGACACCTAAGGAGTGACGAATCCTTAATCTCATAATGCGCTCGTTGACCGATGTTACCTCAATTATCATTGGGGTCAGCTTATTGGACACAGCTACAGCAACTCCTTGGGTATGGTAACCATCAGAGCGACCAGGCCAATAGTAGGTGTAACCACCCACCATTATCTCGCCGCAATCCGGTCTCCGAACCTCAGAGAGAGCTGCAATCCCGATGTCCAAACGCTTGAGCTCAGATGATAACAGAGACAGGTGATCATCCTCTCTTCAGGATAGGACATTCCAGGCACCCACCCAAAGGGACCGCCTCAGGTTAACCCAAGGAGACCGCCGTCTGGTGGACGACACCTCAGCATCACTCCGACACACTCTCCTGCAATCTGACCCAGGGATGTTACCCCGTGGTTTCCCTCCTATCATCAAAGATTGGGGGTCCCGAAGGCTTTGCCCCAATCCCGTCATCCGGTGCGCTGCCCTGCGAAGGGAAGCTGCACAGGAGGTACTCCCACGGAGTGGGTTTTCAGGTTTTTTTGCGTTTTTGTGTTTTGCAGAATGAAGGGTTTTACGGTGGCCGGAGTGCAAATCCTGCCACCAACCTCCTAATAAAAAAGTAACCCAACTGCAGGAGGACGTCCGCAGACACAGTTGGGCACTAGATATGGATGGCCGTTGGCTCACAAGGAGCTCCTCCGCCCTTTGACAGGTTTTGTTTTTAATCCTGCTGGGTGTCCATGTCCAAACACCCTCCTCACCAGAAAACCTGGTGGGGGAGACGGTTTAGTCGCCGACAACCCGATCATGGAACAGGTTAGTACAGGTTTACATGGTACCTGTAGGAAGTCACAGATCTAACCTGACCTGACATAGGGAAGACCCTTTCTGACCCCTTCAAGCCAAAAGAGGCCTTCTTATCCGAAAGTATTGGGTCAGAAATTTTCTTATTATGCATTTTTGTTTCATATCAATGGAATAGAGCAGCTTGCAACAAAAAATTTTTCTCGGGTGCAAATTTCTGATTAAGACCCTTCGTTGGACCCTTATAAGGGTCCTTCTTATCTGCAAATGACGTAGATTTTCATTT
The DNA here is from genome assembly GCF_056783735.1 of Eptatretus burgeri. Lineage (NCBI taxonomy): Eukaryota > Metazoa > Chordata > Myxini > Myxiniformes > Myxinidae > Eptatretus > Eptatretus burgeri. The sequence continues at coordinate 51,517,301 of NC_140963.1, forward strand.
CTTCCCTGTGTGTTTTGTATTCAGGATCCAATATGAATGTCATGAAATAATAATGAGCCGCAGGCGCAAATATTTTCGAAAAAGTGTTTTAAGGGTCTACCACTTCTAAACGCCAGAAATGTGCAACTCAAGAAATGGATTTTGTTGGATGTCAAGGTAACGATACGATTAAGAGCATCAAACCTTTCGGGCATGAGTTTATGATTAAACTCTGAGCAGATCTCAGTCTGCAGCTACTGACCGGCATTGTGGAGATAATCTGCCTGGTTTGGTCTGCGTGTGCTGGCTCATGTGTTTTGGTTGGGTCTTAGCTCCCCCACAATAACTTGGCATGGGTATTAAAATGCTATCTATGAAAAAAGCAGTTAAACACATCCTCGAAACTTCACAATTAAAAAAAAAATTAATAATAACAACAACATGGATAAAAATTTTGTTTGCATGTTCAGTCACAATTTAAAATTAATACTTAGAACTTCGATCCAAGAGCAGCACCCTCAAAGTCCATCGATTGGAGAGATGTTTGTAAACTTTGAGCGCTTCCCCAATCTACCGACCTCTTTCACTCAAATTGTTCAAAACCGTGCCTGATTGGACTGCTCATAAACAACAGATTTGTTTGCTTCTGTGTGTCGAGGTTTGAGTAACCACCAGGCATGTAACTCCACGTGTTTGCACTTGTATTGTAACCGCACCTCACAAAAATTACAAACGTTACACAGTTTACAAAACCCAGCGTGGAGACGGAATCGTACTGTTTGCAGTGTCTGAACAAAAATGAAAAATTCACCAAAAAATAAAAAAAATCATGTGATTAGTTCTATCAACAAACCTTTGGAGAGCAAATATACAATACCTCGATAACCTACAGTTCACCAGTCGCATCAAAAATACAAAGACATGCACGGCTTTCGATTTTCCGATACGTATACACAAGAAGCGAGAAGATGTTGAAATGTGACAGGAGTTGGGCGCTTTTGACATCTACAACCACGATGGTCTCCGGGAGAGTGTAGAATGAGAGTAATTACTCCGCTGTGTATCACCACGAGGCTTTGGGGGCAGAATGACATTGCAAAAAAGCGTACCGTTACAGGCCAGCGTACACATCGCGGTGAAAAAAATGGCATTGTGTCTTCAATCGTATAATGTTATTTGGGAAACCAATAATGGAGAAGCAAGAAAACCATCATTTGCCTTATATGATCTGATATGATGCAAGGTGAGATTGATTATTTGAAATATTTCCACACAACCCTTCGAGCAACCGATGCTTATTATACAAGGAACAGTATGTTCTAAAAACACATGGCTGAACCACGTGCTATCTTGGACTTTGAAAGCCACCGCCTCATTCCACCAACCATCAAATGCCATCACGTGACAGCAGATAAACTGTGACCGAATCAGAGCCAATCACTATCGACTGTAATCGGATAACACACAATTTCCAATAAAGTTTACAATGCATAGCCAATTGGCTATGGGTTTGGCAGTGATTCATGGAAAATAGACTGCCAAACCCAGTGAACAACAGACTGCTGCCAAAAACTATGAAACAATATATTGCAAAAACCCAGGGAACAATAGATTGCCAAGCACATGGAATAAGACACTGAAAACCTCAGGAAAAAAGAGACTGCAAAACCCAGGGAACATAAGACTGCAAAACCCAGGCAACATAAGACTGCAAAACCCAGGGAACATAAGACTGCAAAACCCAGGGAACATAAGACTGCAAAACCCAGGGAAAATAAGACTGCAAAACAAAGCGATCAATAGACTGCAAAATCCAGGGAACATAAGACTGCAAAACCCAGGGAACAGAAGACTGCAAAACCCAGGGAACATAAGACTGCAAAATCCAGGGAACATAAGACTGCAAAACCCAGGGAACAGAAGACTGCAAAACAAAGGGAACAATAGACTGCAAAATCCAGGGAACAATAGACTGCAAAACCAAGAGAACATTCGACTGAAAAACTCAGGGAACATAAGACTGAAAAACCCAGGGAACATAAGACTGCAAAACCCAGGGAACATAAGACTGCAAAACCCAGGGAACATAAGACTGCAAAACCCAGGGAACATAAGACTGCAAAACCCAGGGAACATAAGACTGCAAAACAAAGAGAACAATAGACTGCAAAATCCATGGAACAATAGACTGCAAAACCAAGAGAACATTCGACTGCAGAATCCAGGGAACAATATATTTCAAAACCCAGGGAATATTAGACTGCAAAACCCAAGGAACATTCGACTGCAAAACAAAGGGCACAGACTGCAAAACCCAGGGAATATTAGATTGCAAAACCCATGGAACATTCGAAAACCCAGGGCACAGACTGTAAAACCCAGGGAACATAAGACTGCAAAACCCAGGGAACATAAGACTGCAAAACGAAGGGCACATTAGATTGCAAAACCCAGGACAGACTGAAAAACCCAAGGAACAATAGATTGCAAAACCCAGGGCACAGACTGCAAAACCCAGGGAACATGAGACTGCAAAACCCAGGGAACAATAGACTGTAAAATCCAGGGAACAATAGATTGCAAAACCCATGGAACAATAGACTGCAAAACCAAGGGAACATTAGACTGCAAAATCCAGGGAACAATATCTTGCAAAACCCAGGGAATAATAGGCTGCCAAGCCCATGGAACAATTGTGGCTTCAAACTCAAAATTTATCAAGTTTCCATCGTGTGGGTAAAAAAATTTACAACGAATCGACGCCATTGGTTGGCACATGGTGATTTAACAAGTAACAAAGCCTATCAGGGAAAATTTGCAAAAGCAGAGGATCAAACCATGGTGAGAAGATACCAAAATCAACTCCATCAAAAGTATACAGTGTCAGGGACATATTACATGATGAATGTAATGCATTTCAAAGTCAGCAGCAGTAATCAAATCTGAAACCACACTTAGGGACATGTGCAATGTACACGTTTATGCAACACAACCGTGCAAATCAGCTTCGGAACAGGCCAGAAAAAAGTTAACCAGACCATTAGGAAGTGGAAAATTGTACACGGCGGGATTAGGACTTCTTAACCCCACAGCCCAGAACAACGCTAAAGCTTATTTCTGTATTTGCACCATTTATTGGTGCTCTACAAGCTCCGAGAGCTCAAGCGCCAAATGCTTGACCCAGTTATGGTGTTTTGAAATGCGAGTGGTACCTTTTATCGCATTTTTTTTATGGTCGGAGAGCAGGCCTGGAGGGAGATTACATCATATTAATTTGGCTTGAGCAGTGCTCGAGGGTGAAAACACTAAGACCCCCTCTCCAACTTCCAAGAGTCTAAGATCCTTGATATTTGGTCAATTAAAGGGAGCTACACCCTATACACCTCTGGATCATATCGAGTCAAGCTTTATTTCATATGCTTGCTCGAAACCATATCATTATCATTATTACCGCCCTGCAGTATAAACCATACAAGCTAGTCCAATGATTGATTGTACTGAAAAGTAAAAGGAAAGTAGGAAAGGGAAGTGCATTTTGAATAAACTGAACTTAAAACTAAGGCGAAGCTTGAACAATCATTTTGACTTCAACACATACTTTTTATGAATGTGATCGAAGGATTGTCGTTGTGCATTGGTGACATGGAGCGGCACATTTTCTGCTCTGGCCATTTAAGAATTTTGATTCGGAATAAATAGCTTCATTCAATTGCCCGTTCATTTCGACAAGAAAACTTGATGACTTGAGTGAATCGAAGCAAAAAAGTTGAATTGAGGGCCGTATCGTTCTTGATTAATTGATGGACGACTTCTCCCAAACTGATGAAGGGTTTTAGTTTCCAATACTGCTGGATGACATGCTTTGCAGAGAGAATTATTTACTTATTTACTTTTTTTTTTTTCTACATTCCTTAATTTCAGCTTCACAATCCATTGTTCCAAACCACAAGAATCCTATGATGAGTCGATGTGTTTTAAATGAAATTTGCTTTTACCGTATCGTACTGGCAGGAGCATTATCACTGCAAAGTTTTGCACATATCTCCCATTACTATGACCGCAATACCAATTTGACCAAAACCAGTGGTGATGCAACCACATTAGAACATTGAAGCAGACGCCTTGCGCTCACAGCACATCTTCCTGTGAAGACACATCTCATTCTCATATCCGGTTAGATCAGCGAGGAGTCGACCTGGAGACTGGAGCTACGGGTTTTTGGACTGCATTTCGTGAGCAGAGACACTTGGGTGCCACCATTGGCACCGCCATTGCTCATGGTGGAGTTATGCTGTTGTTTCACGTCGACGGCCAAGTAGCGATCGACACACCAACGTCTCCACTTCCGCTTCAACTCAGCTTGCACCTGTATGACAAATGAAATGGCTGAAGTTCATATACATCTCTTTCAGTTGCCATGCATGACCCAGCTATATACGTACATTAATTATTAGAACTCATTTGCACCACAAACAATTCCTGTACAGCGGCAAATTAAGTGCTGCCATCTCCACCTCAATCCCAGCTTACACAAGAAAACCCCACCTTGGACCAGGCCAGTGAAGTGTTCCTGTGGAATGCTTCCCCATATCATTCCAGTGTGAGGAACAGTTCTTTAGTCCAGTAATGTCTTCATGCTCCCAATCTGCTGCCATCGCTTTCCCACCCCCCCTCCCTCCTAACAGCAAGAGAGACAAAATGGTGGACACAATAAGGCCTCCACTTGCCATTTTCAAGATGAAAGTATGTCTGGCACTTTGGGCAAAAGAGAATATAGGGTCAGAACTGGTGTCAGGTTTGAGGAATGAAAAGGTGTTCCATTTTATTCCAGCACAGCTGTTCTCCAAGTGCGTGCTTTGTTCTGCGAAGCAATATTTGGGGAAAACAGCGAAAGCTGAAATTTGAGTACGAACAAATGAAGAATTACAAAAGGAAAAGTGAGGTTGCACCAAAAACGAGCCGGGATTATATGAAGAACTCTACGTCAAATGTGGGAAAGGGCCTGAAATTATGCCTACATTACAGATGTTTACACAATCGCCCATGACCCGTAAAGAAGTAGAAATGGGAAGTTCTGCTCACGGCCTGGAACACCAACATTGCGGTTATGCCTCTTGAAATGGAACACTTCACAGTATTAATGATGCAGTTGTCGTGAACATAATGGGGGCAGTGAGTAAGGCACAATGTACGTAATAAAAGAAAATATAAATCTTCTTACTTTACAAAGCTGCCTTATGATGCCAATGATATGTAGACAGGTGGAACTATCAGCAAATGCCCAAAGAAAGAGTCCCCACGGCATTTCAGAATTTCAGAGTATACAAGCTGGAAACAAGTGGTTTCAGAATATAATGAGTATGCTGAATCCAAACCCATTTTTCCCCAAAATAACTTTTTGAGTTGAAGTGTCGAAAATGGCTCATTAAAATAAATCATCAAAATCGCCAAAAAGCAAGTTGGCTTCACACCTGTAGATCTATCATGACCGACCCACACATTGTCTGTATCATATCTCATTATACACTACTGAAAAATGAGAAATAGTGCTTCGTCCGTGTTTGGAATAGTAAGTATTACTCTTAATAAGTAGAATGGAAAACCATTTTGTCAAACCAAATTTTCATTTAAAATCAATTCACTTTGTATGACATAAAATCAATTATTACACTTTGAATTACATTAAATGTATCATATACAGTGGGGAGAACAAGTATTTGATACACTGCCGATTTTGCAGGTTTTCCCACTTACAAAGCACGTAGAGGTCTGTAATTTTTATCATAGGTACACTTCAACTGTGAAAGACGGAATCTAAAACAAAAATCCTGAAAACCACATTGTATGATTTTTAAATAATTACTTTGCATTTTATTGCATGAAATAAGTATTTGATCACCGACCAACCAGTAAGAATTCCGGCTCTCACACACCTGTTAGTTTTGTCTTTAAGAAGCCCTCCCATTCTTCACTCATTACCTGTTTGAACTCGTTATCTGCATAAAAGACAGCTGTCCACATTCAATCAATCAGACTCCAACCTCTCCACAATGGGCAAGACCAGAGAGCTGTCTTAGGACATCAGGGACAAAATTGTAGACATGCACAAGGCTGGGATGGGCTACAGGACAATAAGCAAGCAGCTTGGTGAGAAGGCAACAACTGTTCGCGCAATTATTAGAAAGTGGAAGAAGTTCAAGATATAACAGTCAATTTCCCTCGGTTTGGGGCTCCATGCAAGATCTCACCTCGTGGAGCCTCAATGATCATGAGAAAGGTGAGGGATCAGCCCAGAACTACACGGCAGGACCTGGTCAATGACATGAAGAGAGCTGGGACCACAGTATCAAAGAAAACCATAAGTAACACACTATGCTGTCATGGATTAAAATCCTGCAGCGCACGCAAGGTCCCTATGCTCAAGCCAGCGCATGTCCAGGCCCGCTGAAGTTTGCCAATGACCATCTGGATGATCCAGAGGAAGAATGGGAGAAGGCCATGTGGTCTGATGAGACCAAAATAGAGCTTTTTTGGTTTAAACTCCACTCGCCGTGTTTGGAGGAAGAAGAAGGATGAGTACAACCCCAAGAACACCATCCCAACCGTGAAGCATGGAGGTGGAAACATCATTCTTTGGGGATGTTTTTCTGCAAAGGGGAAAGGACGACTGCACCGTATTGAGTGGAGGATTGATGGGGCCATGTATCGCGAGATCTTGGCCAACAACCTCCTTCCCTCAACAAGAGCATTGAAGATGGGGCGTGGCTGGGTCTTCCAGCATGACAACGACCTGAAACACACAGCCAGGGCAACTAAGAAGTGGCTCCGTAAGAAGCATCTCAAGGTCCTGGAGTGGTCGAGCCAGTCTCTAGACCTGAACCCAATAGAAATCTTTGGAGGGAGCTGAAAGTCTGTGTTTCCTCGCGACAGCCCCGAAACCTGAAGGATCTGGAGAAGATCTGTATGGAGGAGTGGGCCAAAATCGCTGCTGCAGTCTGTGCAAACCTGGTTAAGAACTACAGGAAACGTCTGATCTCTGCAATTGCAAACAAAGGTTTCTGTACCAAATATTAAGTTCTGTTTTTCTGATGTATCAAATACTTATTTCATGCAATAAAATGTAAATTAATAATTTCAAAATCAAACAATGTGATTTTCAGGATTTTTGTTTTAGATTCCGTCTTTCACAGTTGAAGTGTACCTATGATAAAATTACTGACCTCAACGTGCTTTGTAAGTGGGAAAACCTGCAAAATCGGCTGTGTATCAAATACTTGTTCTCCCCACTGTATATTTTGTATTTTATTGTCTCTCATGGGGACTAGATATTTTTAGCTTATCTGGAATTGGAATTTCAGATGAGGTATTGTCATCATGCGCCGTATGTCCGTTTGTCTCCTATTTCGACATGTGGGGGCCAAACCGCTGGGCCCCTCCGGCTGAAATTTGGCAGCAATGTTCCGTTCCTGACTGGTAACAGGGACTGCAAAGCTCGTTCCGGTCATGTGAATAAATAGGTCAAAATGGCAGACTTAGTAAATTTGTTTAAAAATCTTCTTCTTCAGACCCACCAGTCAGAATGTTACCAAATTTGCATTACAACATTAGGACAGGATCGTGATGTTAAATTGCGGAGGTCATGCTGATCACGTGACCAAAAGTGTGTTAAAATGGCGGACTTGGTAAATTTTTGGGAAAACCGCAGAAATTCCTTCAAAATCTTCTACTCCAAATCCACCAGTCAGAATGCTACCAAATTTGGGTTACAACATTAGGCCAGTGCCCTTTAAGGGGGCATTGCATCATTGCATGGCCCCGAGCCAATGATGCAACCAGCAGCCTTTTGCTGCACACAATGGAGAGAGGGGGAAAGAGAGGGAAAGCGAGAATTTGGCCAAATTCTAAATTCCTGCTCCAACCTACAGGGGACACTCAGTCACTGGTACAGCCACACTCCCAGCAATGATGCAACCAACAGTTACAGGCTAAATACAAAATGAAACTCGAGAGTTCATAGAACACCTTACTCAGCAAAAACAAAAAAGGACAGTCTTGAGTAAAAGGACATGGGAAGGGTCTTTTCAAGTTTTGCTTTGCTTTTCCAAACACTGTTCACTTTGTTCGTGAACTTTGAATCACAGGCGGAAGGCAGCTATATGAAGCCGATGGGACAAAAGGAACAGTCTCGAGCTGACGATGCTCCGCTGACATGTGTTTTTAGCTCGCCTGTTCGAAGAACAGAGAGCTATAGCGATACCCCCGGCGTGAGCGTCAGCGTCAGCGTGAGCGTGAAAATGTTAAATTTTTTGTATTACGGAAAAAACTCCTCGACGGATTTCGACGAAACTTGGTGGGGGGGGGGTTAGGTATGGTCCAAGGATCATGCCATTAGATTTTGGACTTGGTCCCCCCCCAAAAAAAATTGTTAGAGAAAAAAAAAATTTTTGCAACTTTTTTTTCGACAAAATTTCGATTTCTTTTTATTGCATTTCTACATGTTTTAAGTGATTTCCAACCCCCCTCCCCCAAATATTTTTTAGAGAAAAACTTTTTTTTTGCATTTCTCTGTGTTTTAAGTGATTTCCAACCCCCCCCCCAAAAAAATTTTTTTAGAGAAAAACATTTTTTTTTTTGCATTTCTCCGTGTTTTAAGTGATTTCCAACCCCCCCCCCCCCAAAAAAAAATTGTTAGAGAAAAAAAAATTTTGCAACTTTTTTTCAACTCGATTTTTTTTTTGCATTTCTACATGTTATAAGTGATTAGGATTTCGACGAAACTTGGTGGGGGGGGGGGGTTAGTTAGGTATGGTCCAAGGATCATGCCATTAGATTTTGGACTTGGTCCCCCCCCCCCAAAAATAATTGGTAGAGAATTATAAAAAATATTAATTATTAGACTCGTCTTAAAAACGATAAATGTATAAACAGGCGAGCATTGGGTGGCTTTGACACCAACTCTGGTTTTTATTACCATCGAGGTTTATCCAAGCATTTGCGCAATCCCATACCTTTTGCCAACTCTTCTAACCGGCTACCACTAGATGGCATTACAATATACATTTACAGAGAGAGAATATGGGTCTTTCTCCCACCTTGAACTTCCATATGCTGCCCAGACAGAAACCAAAACTTGGGGTATCCTTTGGCTACATGCAAAATTTGGGAGGATTTGGTTCAGTAGTTTTTTTAAGTTTTTGAAGCATATAAAAAACAAACAAATATATAAACAAATATCCAATTTCACTTTTATCGTATAGATTCCCAAAGACAACAAACAACTATGAAGGCAAAGTGTGCAACCTTGATTACACTGAACAACAAATTTCAAAAAATTTTTTTTACTGGAGATGTGTAAAGTGATTAAGACTAATTTGGGTACGCTGATTTCAAAAATCATAACCGTTTTGCTGTATCACGTCAGGATTTTCAGGAACAGAAATATTCCCATTGTCTAGAAGTCAGGATTTCAATGAAATTTACATATGTCTTTAACATGTCTATTTCGTACAATTGTTGTTAACTTGTGTTATATTTCTTTCTTTCAGATAAAGATGAGTAGGCGTTCCTGTACCAATCATCCTGACAACTTCTGTTATGTCTGTGGTCGGTATACCAAAAAAGATAAACAGCGAAGTATATCTACAGCAGTGAAAATGAAGGCCGCCTACTTTCACTACTTCGGGTGTAAGGTGGGGGACCAAGAACAGAGCTGGGCACCACACATCTGCTGCACAAGCTGTCACACAACCTTGACTCAGTGGTTGGTGGGCAAGCGCGCGAGCATGCCATTTGCGGTGCCCATGATATAGCGTGAGCCGCAGAATCATCATGATGATTGTTATTTCTGCTGCACAAGCATCGCCGGCTTCAACAAGAAGAATAAAGGTCACATCAAGTATGCTGACTGCGTCTCTGCTCGTAAACCTGTGCCTCATGATGACGAGAACCCCGTTCCAACACCTCCAGCTGATCAGAACATAGCTGTAAGCAGTGGTGAAGAGGATGGTGATGATGAACCTTTTGATGATGATGAACCCGACACTCAAGAATCACATCTTCTGAACCAGGGAGACTTAAATGATCTTGTAAGAGATCTCTCGCTGTCAAAGGCGAAGGCAGAGCTGCTTGGATCAAGGCTAGAGCAGTGGAATCTAATTGAACCCTAACACCAAGATATCCTTGTTCAGAGCACGTCACAGAGACATGGCTGAGTTCTTTGAGATGGAAGACACGATGACATTCTGCAGTGACATCAACGGTCTGTTGAAAGAACTTGGGTGTGATCACGATCCTGCAGACTGGCGCCTCTTCATCGACTCGGGGAAGAACAGCTTGAAGGCTGTTTTGCTCCACAATGGCAACGAGAAACCATCAGTCCCACTGGCTCACGCGTTCGGCATGACAGAGACCTATGAGACTATGCGGCAGCTGCTTGATTCCATCAAATACAATGACTTCAACTGGCACATCTGCGGAGACTTGAAAGTGGTGGCGCTGTTGTTAGGGCTGCAGTCAGGCTACACGAAATACATGTGCTTCCTTTGTCTCTGGGATAGCAGAGACGACAAGAATCACTGGACGAAGAAAGATTGGGAAGAGTGAAAAGAGCATGTACCTGGTCGACACAACGTGAAGCATGTCGCCCTTGTCGACCCAGCCAAGGTTTTCCTTCCACCACTCCACATAAAGCTCGGCTTGATGAAAAGTTTTGTACGGGCAATGGATCTGAATGGGCGTGGGTTTCTATACCTCAAGGAAAAGTTTGGCAACACCTTGTCGGAGGCCAAGATCAAGGCTGGTGTCTTTGTTGGACCGCAAATCCGACAGATTATGAAGGACGAAACTTTTCCGACAACTCTAAACCCCAAAGAGCTGGCAGCGTGGAGGAGCTTCAAAGCTGTGACGGACAACTTCTTGGGGAACGAGCACGCGGACAACTATGAAGAAATAGTGCAGCAGCTGCTGGAGTCCTTCAGGAAACTTGGCTCCAGGATGTCCCTGAAAATCCATTTCCTACACCAGCACCTGAACTTCTTCCCTGACAACTTGGGAGCAGTCTCGGACGAGCACGGCGAGCGATTCCACCAAGAGATTTCACTCATGGAGACGCGTTACCAAGGGCGGCACAACCCGAACATGATGGGCGATTTCTGCTGGTTCCTGCATCGTGAAACTGACACAGAGCAGCACAAACGCAAAGCCAAATGCCTAAAGCATTTTTAATTACATTCTAGTGGAGTTTTTCTGTAATTTCTATAATTTTGAAGCATTCATGATGAAATAAATGAATAAATGAATTTTTGTAAATTTCATTGAAATCCTGACTTCTAGACAATGGGAATATTTCTGTTCCTGAAAATCCTGACGTGATACAGCAAAACGGTTATGATTTTTGAAATCAGCGTACCCAAATTAGTCTAAATCACTTTACACATCTCCAGTAAAAAATTTTTGTTGTTCAGTGTTATTAAACATGACTCTTTGACACTTTCAGGCTTCATCACGAAGACAAATCATCCTAAAATTCAGGACATGCCACCAGTCAGCAAGTGTACTGTGTGACATCATAGAACCCAGATGGTGTGTGTGTGTGTGTGAGAGAGAGAGAGAGAGAGAGAGAGAGAGAGAGAGAGAGAGAGAGAGAGAGAGAGAGAGAGAGAGAGAGAGAGAGAGAGAGAGAGAGAGAGAGAGAGAGAGACAGACAGACAGACAGACAGACAGACAGACAGACAGACAGAGAGACAGACAGACAGACAAAATCTCACCTCCCCATTGAGGAAGCAGTACAAGATGGCGACAACAAAACCCTGCAAGACAAAAGGCAAGGTGAAACAAACCGAATCATGACATTTCTTGATTTCTTTCAACTTTTTGGCATTTGTTGGTTATTCGCTAAAGTGAATCAGTGGACTGATTTCGACATTTATGAGCATGTTAAATGTTATTTATTAAAATGTTGATATTGTCGTGGCATGTAATTTGTGATCTTTGCCATTGTGATGCCTTTCTTTGCAAAGACGTGTTTATGAAAATGAAGAAATGAATCATTGTTTCAATAACAATACGTTTTTTTGTTGTTTTTAGAACTTGTGACTGTGATATTTACTTATTATCACCATGACCATATAATTTCAAAGAAGGGAGTGAAATAACTACATGTGTGTACATACAATTTCACCCTGAAACGATTAATTGTTTTGACGATACAAAGTGAAAACAGACAATAGGTCTCGGTCTGTGTCTCTCTCCCACCATCTCTCCAACATTCTCTCTCTCTCCCTCTCCCTGTCTCACCCCTTCCCTCCCCCCCCATCCTCTCTCTCTCTCTCTCTCTCTCTCTCTCTCTCTCTCTCTCTCTCTCTCTCTCTCTCTCTGCCATTATGTATTTGTAACATTCTCCCCTATAACCCCGTGACAATTAAACCGACAGTAACAAAAAAGAAACAATCATCAAGGAACATCCACATGTGAAGAATTGTGCAAAAATCCAGATTTGTGGGAGCTTTCTCTGCAAAGATGTACTCCAGTGTGTCGCAGATAAGACTGAATGATTTACATTTTTAATAACTTCAACAATAATGTTCAATTTAAACAAGACACAGCATTTAACAACGTAGAGCCTCGCAGGGATATTCAGGTTACAGTGGACCTCAGAATGAACGATCTATATTCAAGTAAATGTGTGTGCGGACTCACACACTCACGAGCACACCAAGCAAATTTGAGTAGCTTCTCCCATCCCTTGAGGAGCGAGGTTGATCAACATGATAGATTTAAACGACAGACTTAAGCATTTGATTAGGGCTTGTCTCCCATTCTTGCTCGTTTTCTATTTCTATCGGTTGCTGATTAGATGTTCGACTGCAGCATGGTGTCAAGACCCCCAATGAGTGCTGGTTATTCACCGCCGTTTCATGCAGGAACATGGCATAATTGGACATGCTGCTGCTTCTAAAATCTGATGGAAGCCCACCAACTAAAAACAAAAAAAAAATACAGTTTACATAAGTCATCGTAGACGCCATCGAATTTGGATTGCCATTTTCTTCGAGGCAAAGCAGCGCACATTGAGGAGGCAGTTGCACGAGTCCAATGCAGCTTTTGGAAGATCTCCAAGAAGTAATAATCATGTGAATTGTTACATCCGAACATGTCGAAAACCTCGGTTCATCGGATCTTGGAAGAAACGAAGCAGAATCGGTGCATTTCGAAGGAAAAGGGACAAAACGGTCTTCATCACTTTCCACGACGCATGAAAAGAGCGAGCCAAGAAAATGGTCGGCACCTCAAATTAACTTCCCAGCCTTCAAATCACTTTGCAGCACACCAATAATTACCAAATCCAGTTCATGATTCATGCTTATCCTCACTGAAACCTTTTTACATTTGTATTAGTGACATAACAAGTAATTAATTAAATAAATAAATGGCTTAGTCTTCTGCGGAACACCTGCACATACACGGCCATTGTGATATTTCTATGTAACTGCATGCGACGTTTACACATCATGTCCAACACTTAACGAAACCCATGTCACTGGAGGACGAAGATCTATGCAAAATGTCTGTTTTGTAAGACTCACATTGGAACGTTATCCTATTGACAGTCAGACAGGTAAACAAGTCGACAGTACGTGCACGGTACCTGCTGGTTGAGGAGGCATATCCGATATTTTTGACAAATTAAAACGAGGATGTGTGTGTGTGTGTGTGTGTGTGTGTGTGTGTGTGTGTGTGTGTGTGTGTGTGTGTGTGTGTGTGTGTGTGTGTGTGTGTGTGTGTGTGTGTGTGTGTGTGTGTGTGTGTGCGCGTGGGAGGCAGCAATGGGGTCATTTTGTAAGAGACCTGGAATGAGCCGAGGGAGAGTTCGAAGTAGAGCCGGATCTCCAAGGATAGGAAGAATGGCACCATGTCTGGAGTGAACGCGAACAGGATGTAGTGAATGCCAAATAGTGGGATGAGGAGCAGGGTGGACTTGACAAGTCGCCTGTTGGCAGAGAGGCTGCTTATGAGACTTTTACCTCCATGGGACATTCTGGCGATGTATGCAGTTGAATTGTGGCAAGCCAAGTTCGAGTCCGATACCATAAGTATTGAGTCTCTCTCGGGCAGTTAACACAACACAAAGAAAGCAAACAATATACTGTGTTGATGTGAGAGCTCAGGCTGACATATTTCACAACTTTTAAAATATCTCAATTCTCAAGTGAGGTACAGTGTGGTTTTGGACCTCGCCAATAGTTAGCAAATTTCAAGACAAATCCTCAACAAGCTTCTGATAAACATCGACTTGCTGATGTGCCAAGAGAGACACAAATATGTTTCATTGATTATATTCACAAACTTTAACTTCATTTTCTTATTTTGGAAGAAAATGTACAGCACGTTCCAAAAAGACCTGGACAACTTTAATTGTTCATATATTGAGAAGTACAAATGATACAATGATACCCTTTGGTTTATATGATACAGGAACTCATAAAGTTTTTTTTCACATCATCAGTGCACTTCAATGTGAGCTCTGTTTGTCACGTGCAGGACATCAAGGTGGTACGCAAGTTCTTGCCATGGCTGGTCGCATAGAGGACGATGAACGTTACCTGAAAAAGGTCATGTTCACAGACGAAGCTTGCTTTCATGCATCGGGGAAGGTCAACCGGCACAATGTGAGGATCTGGGGCTCTGAAAACCCCCACATGGTCATTGAACACATACGCGATAGTCCAAAGGTCAATGTGTGGTGTGGCCTTCTCCATGACCGCTTGGTGGGTCTGTTTTTCTTTGTGGAGGATACAGTGAAGTTACATGAACATGAATGAAGGATTTGCCTTCCCACCGATTGAAGACCTGTAACCTGATATCACTTTTCAACAGGACGGCGTTCCCCCACATTAGATCTTAGTCGTTCCAGCCATCCGGAATGAAAACTTTCAAGGTCGCTCGATTGGCCGAGATGGACCAACCGCCTGGCCCCCACGATCACCAGACATAACCCCTCCCTGTTGATTTTTTTTTTCTGTGGGTGTTTGTCAAAGATGTTGTCTCCAACCTACAGGATCTTCGTTCTCAGAACACAGCTGCATGCGCACAGGTGGACGCAAACGTGCTGAGTGGAGCATCGCAAGGACTTGCCTACTGTTCAAGACCGTGTGATATTATATTTAACGTCCACCGACAACCAGTGCTCGCAGACAGGTCCTCCAGATTTTAAAACATCCTCGATAGGTTACTCTGGCAACCCGATGTAAGAATGGTATATCGTGAAAACAGATGGTACGTAATTATCAGTCATGACAGCTGATCAGTGTTGTCAGCTCCCCCCTCCCCACCCCAGTCTTCTTCAGTCCTTGGAAGATTTCATGGTCTCACCTTTCCCTTTAAAATGACATTTCCTTATCGGTTCATCTTCTTTTCTTTAATCTCCTTCTTTTTACTCTCAAAGCTGTTCATGAAATTAAAGATGCATCACATGACAAAATGCAAACACTTTACTCACCACCGTCTGTATATGACGTCATATTTGAAATTCACTGGAGCATTGAATTGAGTCGTCGTGTTCATGGGTCGATGGCAGCGGAATAAAACGGGACAAATAAAACCTCAGAGTGTGGCATCTCTGCACGTCACGTCGATAGAGCACGAGCACGGTGCATTTAGGATTTAACCCTGTGTATGCTGCACCTGACTGCTGGTTGCATCATTTGTGCAGGTGTTGCTATGCCCCTGATGCAGTGTTGACTCATAAATTAGGACAGCATTTTGAGATTTGGCCAAGGTAGCAGCACACATTGGCCTGTTATTTTCGAAAGGTACCAAGGTTTAACCCCCCCCACCAGCGAATGCTAGCAGACGAGGCAGCATGCTCAACGTCGTTTCTGTAACCGACTGTCCTGTAAGTGGTGACCCGAATTAACCCCGTGAATGCAGTTTGTGCCACAACCCACAAGGCTCCCACATCTCACTTGTAATGGCTGCAATCATTCCCTCCCACGTCTGGACATTTCAGCTTCTTCACCAGGATCCGAATGATGCTGATGAACATGATGAGATTCACCTGAAAATCATAATTTTCATTACAATAATGATTTTAAACCAAAAAGACATTCCATTGAAGATTATAAGAGACACTATTATCAATCATCAGAGCAATATTCTATGAACCAGTTAATCACAAAGTATTATTTTGCAAAGTTTTGCAACAAAGTGGATTGTCGAGTGAAGAACACTTTGTGAAATGGTCGATATGTTACATGCAGGGCGACCAAAGCGACAGTAACAAGTTGGGATATTACCAGGATGCAGAACAGAATTGGACCTTTGATGATCCACCAGATCTCTGGGATGTTGTTTGTATTCCAGCAACTACCAAGAGAAAGGAAAAAGGGAGGGAAAAGTAAATCCGGAGAGAAAGGTTTCGGGGAGCGTTGAGACCTCATGGATCAAAAGTTGTTACTGCCTAGAACATCTTGAATGGTGAAACGTCAATGCAGCCTTGACTGCAGTCGAAGCATAATGATACTGCACGCTTTTTTTTTGAATCACAAGGACAACAATATAGGTCCAGAATTTCAGTTACAGACCTTTCCTCCCCTTTGTAGAACGTGAAGAAGAATCCTCGACATATTTGATGCAAATCCCAGCAAGAACGTTCATCTAATACCTGGGATGACATCAACAGTATGCTATCCTATCCACCGCAGGTAGTTTCGTGATCGGAGTATACCATCCACCGCAGGTAGTAGGAAGCTGATGTTTCGGATGTTAACCCTTTGTTGGAGCAAACAACAATCCCTTATTTTGCTCCGTCAAAGGGTTATCATCCAAGACGTCAGCTTCTGTTGGTTTCCTCAATCAATGTCCTGTTGATATCATCCATATGTTATTCTTGTTCGCTGACGCAGATAGACACGAGCCTTCACCAGGAAGACAAGCTCTTCAATCCAATACATACATCGACTGCCTCATGAGGACCAGTGTATAACCCATTTGGTAGTGTGGTTACTTCTATGTCACCTATTTCACTACTCATAAATGTTATGGATCATTACCTTCATCTTCCCTGACTTTCTCCAATGGATACTTGAACATCATCACATGTCCTTTTTTTAATCTCCACGTCCTGTTCCATCCATCCATTGGGACCTTACTCTGTAGAGAGCGTCGGTGCTGCCAAAGCAGTCTCTTGGGCTATTGGGCACAATCCTGAACAGGTCACCACTCCAACACAAGATACTCAAATGGCTTAATCATCCCAGCAAGCTGGTACTCATTTTGCCGACCTCGGAAGGATGACAGGCCGAGTCAACCCCACCTGGTATTAATTCAACGGCCGAGCAGGATTTGAACTCAGGACCATAGGATCCCAAGCCCACCACCCTAACCATTAAGCCAACACCAGGCATACACATCCTGTTGAACTGTGCCGAAGGGTTCAAAACTCAAATGCTGTTCAACAGATGATCCACTCTGCTGCATTTTGTGCTCTCTGCCTGGCTGACTATCTCCTGAATTAAAATTCTTTCACATTATTAATTACTAGTGGATATACCTATCAAGGATGGAATGGCATCTGATCGGATTGGAGGGCCATCGAACAAAAACAGCAACAAAAATTGCATGAGAAATGCAACGAGAATGGCGCTCGGTAGAGCACATACCTCTGCCCTGTAATTCCTGATCAACGACAACATATCGGGCCAATGCATTTTTGAAATATGCCATGTATCATTTTTGGCCCGAACTCTCAATGGTGAAGAATTACTTAAAAAATTCTAGCAATCGGATCCGGATTCGGATCTTCAGCAAAATCGAAGCATTTTGTTGTGGTCACACACCCAATGTGTCCACCAAGTTTCATCCGAATCCTTCCACAACTTTTTGAGATATCGTGCTATATATCAGTTTAGCCCTATCTCTCAATGGTAAAGAATCACTTAAAAATTATCACATCTGGATCTTCATCAAAATTGAAGCATTTCTTCCTTGTCACACACACAACATGTCCACCAACTTTCGTCTGAATACGTCCACAACTTGTTGAGACATTGTGCTAGATATAGTTTTTGGCCCTATCTCTCAATGGTGAAAATCACATGAATAATTCTCGTAGTCGGATTCGGATCCGAATCTTCACCAAAATCTAATCAGTTCGTCCTTGTCACACACCCAACCAGTCCACACAATTTAATCCGGATCCGTCCACAACTTTTTGAGATATCCTGTACACAGACAAACAAACAAACAAATGAAATTAACCAATGTCACCCCCAGGGTGACCAGTATCTTGCCAAAATGTGAACATGAGTGTCTTATTTAAGGTCACACTGAGGTGAACAGAACTGCTATCCACTAAGAGCGACTCCTTGAGGAATATCTGCCTCCGACAGATTCCGATGATAATCGTTTTACAGAGTGACCATGAACAACACGTGTTTGCCTCATAACGTTACCCAATGACGTCATAATGGCTAAAGCTTGACATATCTAGAAAACACTGATCGAGGACTTCAATTTGAGGTACTACAGGATATGGTTCCTTAAACTTGAAAATTTGATTTTGGGGTCAAATATGTTTGACCTCAGGCGCTAACCCTGAAGGTCAAGGTCGATCACAAACAAACACTAATAAACTGAGTGCTAAGCCATTTACGACATTCCCACAAAGTTTGGAGATGATTCGATGAAAATTACTCAAAAAGAAGGGTTTCATCGAACTCCATAATTGACTTCAAAGTGATCTTGACATTTGACCTTGACTTTGTCCATTAAGTGCACTGAAAAGTATTCCAAAAAGACAACCATATATGAACCCACAAGAGTTTCCAATGAGAACTTTGCTATACAGAGTGACCTAAACAAGAGTTTCTGATGTGAACTAAATCAATGCAAAATACATGAAAAACGCAGTTTTTCGTCATAACATCGTCAAATGATGTCACATCGTCAAAATAGTTGTATGTTTAGAAAGCCCTCATTAAGGGCTTTAATTTGAGGTACTACTCGATATGGTAACTGAAACTTGAAAATTTGACCTTAGGGTTAAAAAAGGATGACCTTTCAGTTGACCTTGAAGGTCAAGGCCGATTAACATTAAAAAAAAAAACCAATGTCACCTGTAGGGTGACCCGTATCTTGCCAAAGGGTGACCACGTGTGACTTCTTTAAGGTCACACTGAGGTGAACAGAGCTGCTATCCACCAGGAGCAACTCCTTGAGGAATATCTGCCTACGAGAGATTCTGATGAGAATCGTTTTACAGACTAACCATGAAAAATATGGGTTTGCCTCATAACGTCACCAAGTGATGTCGTAATGTCTCAAGCTTGACATATCTAGAAAGCACTCATCGAGGTGTTCAATTTGAGGTACTACACGATATGGTTCCTAAAACTTGAAAATTTGACCTTGGGGTCAAATATGTTTGACCTCAGTCGCGAACCATGAATGTCAAGGCCGATCGCCACCAAAAACTAATCAGCTGAGCGCCAGACCATATACTACATTGCCATAAAGTTTGGAGATGATTCGATTAAAATTACTCAAAAAATAAGGGTTTCGTCGACCTTCATGATTTACCGCAAAGTGACCTTGACCTTTGACCTTGACCTTGACCTTTATGTGTGCTGAAGCTTATTGTAATAATATTGTGATATGTGTACCCACAAGAGTTTCCGATGAGAATTGTGCTCCACAGAGTGATATAAATGTGAAAAATCCAATGATTACAGACAAACAAACAAAAAAAACTTACCAAGTTACAGATCTTGCAAAAACTTCGTTTTGGCAAGATAATTGATCAGCTGAGCACCATACCACACCCTATATATCCACCAAGGTTCGAGATCCTTCGATCAACGTTACTTAAAAATTAAGGGTTTCGTCGACCTTGATTATTGACCCTTTTGTGACCTTGACCTTTGACCTTGACCTTTATATTTTCGTATGGTTAATGGTATCTCTCCGGGACCATTGTACATGAAATATCAAGAGATTTTGATGAGAACTGAGGAAATAACATTTTCATTAAAAATCCGTTTTTTCGTCATGATGTCATCAAATGACGTCATAGCGTCAAACTTTTGACAGATCTGGAAAGCACTTATCAAGCGCTTTCATTTGAGGTATTACTCGATATGGTATCTAAGATTTCAAAATTTGACCTTGGGGTCAAAAACTTTCGACCTCCAGTGCTAACCATGAAGGTCAAGGCCAATCGCCACCAAAAATTAATCAGCTGAGCGCCAGACCATGAACTATATTCCCATGAAGTTTGAAGACGATCCGATCAAAATTAATCAAGAAATAAGGGTTTCGTCGACTCCCCTGATTTGCGACAAAGTGACCTTGACCTTTGACCTTGAGCTTGAGCTTGAAAATTTGATGCACTGTAAGGGACCTCTATCGGCCTCTGACATGCGAAGTTACAAAAATTCCCAATGATAACTGTGCTCCTGCAGAGTGATCGATACATGATTACAGACAAACAAAAAAACATAAAAAAACATACAAGCTGACTAACATATCTTGCAAAAACTTCGTTTTGGCAAGATAACAAGAAGAAGTCATGCAGACCACGATACTTGCAAAATCCATGAAACAAATTTGACCTCAAAAATAATAGGTGGTTGAATTTAATGACCAAACATGCAACTCTTCAAATATCAAGTGAATCAGATGAAAATTGACAATTTTAGAAATTCGGCATATGTTGACCTTTTGGCCGATGTGGACCTCAAAAATAATTGGCTGGTTGAATTCAGTTAGCTGATATGAAAATCCTCTTTAAATTTCGAGTCAATCGAATGAAAATTGAGGATTTTAGAAATACCTCCTTAGTTGTTGACCTTGGGCCTATGTTGTCCTTTTGGTCGATGTTGACCTCAAAAATAGATGGTTGAATTCAATGACCTGAAATATAAATCCTCTTCGAATTTCAAGTCAATTGGATGAAAATTGAGGATTTTAGAAATCCCACCTTCGTTGTTGACCTTTGGCCTGTGTTCACCTTTTGACCTCAAAAACAACAGGCTTCTTCCTTATGACAAACTCTATCATGTGGTGAAGTTTCTTGAAGAGTGTTTAAAATTGTGACCTGTAGGCGATTGACAAACAGACAAACAGACAGAAAAATAAACCAATGTCACCCCCAGGGTGAACAGTATCTTGCCAAAATGTGAACATGAGTGACTTATTTATTCGATTAAAGTTACTCAAAAAAATAAGGGTTTCGTCGACCTTGATGCTTGACCTTTTTGTGACCTTGACCTTTGACCTTGATCTTTATATTTTCGTACGGTTAATGGTATATCTCCAGGACCGTTGTACATGAAATATCAAGAGATTTTGATGAGAACTGAGGAAATAACATTTTCATGAAAAATTCGTTTTTTCGTCATGAAATGACGTCATAGCGTCAAACTTTTGACAGATCTGGAAAGCACTTATCAAGCACTTTCATATGAGGTATGACTCGATGTGGTATCTAATATTTCAAAATTTGACCTTGGGGTCAAAAACTTTCGACCTCCAGCGCTAACCATGAAGGTCAAGGCCGATCGCCACCAAAAATTAATCAGCTGAGCGCCAGACCATGAACTATATTCCCATGAAGTTTGAAGACGATGCGATCAAAATTAATCAAAAAATAAGGGTTTCATTGACTCCCCTGATTTGCGACAAAGTGACCTTGACCTTTGACCTTGACCTTGAAAATTTTTATGCGCTGAAAGGGACCGCTATAGGACTCTGATATGCGAAGTTACAAAAAATTCCAATGATAACTGTGCTCTGCAGAGTGATCGATATGTGATTACAGACAAAAAAAACATACAAGCTGACTAACATATCTTGCAAAAACTTCGTTTTGGCAAGATAGCAAAATCTGACCAATATATTTGAAAAATCTTCGATTTTGCAAGTGACAAACAAGACAGACAGAAAGGGATGATAACATAACCTCCTTCAGTTTCGGTGGCAGACGTAAAAATGCAATGAATGCAAACAACAACTAGAATGGCACTCGGTAGAGAGCATACCATACCTCGGCCAGGTTGAACAGTTTTCGTCTTGTATCCCACTGATGGGCTGGATCTGCATCCGGACCTTTATCAGAATCGAATCAGCTTGTTCTCCTCACCGAACCAAATCATCCACCTAGTTTTATCATAACTTGTCCAAATTTTTTTGAGATATCATGCTGTATACCAGTATCATTTTTGACCCAACCTCTCAATGGTGAAAAATCACTTAAATTCTCCTATCCAGATCCGGATCTTCACCAGAAGCTAATCAATTCATCCTTGTTGCACACCCAAACTGTCCACCAAATTTCGTGTGAATCCGTCCATAACCTTTTGAGATATCCTGCTCACAGACAGACAAATAAACCAGGGGGAAAACATAACCTTTGTCCATATTAGGAGACAAAGGTAGCAATCCCACGACAGATACACTTGAAGTGACATCCACTGGGATACAGGTATGTCATCTTGCAGAGAGAATGCTTTGATGTACTTTTGATTGGGACAAATGGAATAAAAGCTGTTGGTAAATATAGATGACCTAAGTGGAATTGTAAGACATAGTTAATTATGTAAATGAAGTTTAGTGCAGATAGGTGAAATGTTCAGAGAAAAAATAGCAATCATGACAGACACTGCACATATTATTTATATGGATAGTATTATGAAGGAGGCTGCACTACCTTTTTGTGAACTTTGTTCCCTTTGCAAAGACAGAAGAGAAAAACAGGCCTTTTTGTCCTCAGCTACAGTAATGATGTAACAAAAGCAATTAGAGGTTCGATAGGAACATCAAGTGTCAAAAGTCTCACCCTGTGTTCTCATAAGCCCAGCGAGACAAGGCCCAAGGAATGGTAAAAATGGCTGGAGCACCTGAAAAAAAACAAACAAAGCACATTTAATTACAAAACAAACAAACAAATACATATACAAACTGGAAAGTATCTGAAAATGCAAATCCCTTCCACGTCCACTTTGTATTCAGACTTCTTCCATATGCTAAACATGACGAAAACAGCAAGAACAAATCCATTTTAGGCGAACTTGACCTTTTGACCTGAAAAGCAATCAGCGTCAGTGACCAAATATGCAAACTCTGCTCAAATTTCTCGTCATTCGGATGAATATTGATGATATTATGCAACCTTGACCTTTGACCTTTTGATTTTTTTTTAAAAAACCAAACAAAAAAAAAACAATCAGCTTCTAGCTTTTGAACTGGTGAACCAATTCAGTGACCTAATATGCAAATTCTTAAAATTTCAGGTCAATTGCATAAGACCAACATTGCCAAATGATGTCTTTCATGGGTGGAAGGAATGTTACACACAAACAGATGGACGAACCAGCGTATTATTACATACATAGATGTATGGAGTCGTGTTAAATTGCAAAATCATCATATTTCTTAACAGCAAAGATATCACGGCATATTTCTTAACAGGAATTATTCAAAAAAATTGGAGCAATTAAAGCAGAGGTCAGCTGAATACACCACTCAGGGTCAATTTATATATTTTTTGTCCAACTGAAAAAATTATAACTTTCCCGTCAGTTTGGATAAATTTGAGTCAATTGTTACGAAACTATTTTTCTCTCTGAGGAGCGTTTCCGTTTTTCAGGATAGGACAGACAGACAAACAGCATTAGCCTATCATACACACACACACACACACACACACACACACACACACACACACACACACACACACACACACACACACACACACACACACACACACACACACACACACACACACACGCCCACACACACACACACACACCTAGGTGGATATAGTTCGAGACCTGGGAGGGCTTGGTTCCACCTTATGAAACCCGCATATGGAGATGACAACCAACAACACACACACACACAGAAGTGATTGCAAAACTCCGTCTCCAGCTGCATGGGGGATTGGCTAATGACAACGTCACTGGGTGGAGCGCAAACCTCCAACAGGCTGAACAGTTTACATTTTGTATCTCACTGATAGGCCGGATCTGGATCCGGACTTGAACAAAATTCGAATCGGCTTGTTCTCGTCACCAAACCAACTTATCCACCGAGTTTTGTCACAACTCGTCCACAACTTTTTGAAATATCATGCTATATACAGTGCATCATTTTTTGTTGTTGTTGGCCTGGTGTTGGCGCAGTGGTTAGGGCAGCGACTTGGGATCCAAAAGGTCCTAAGTTCAAGCCCCGTTGGGCCACTGAATTAATACACCAGAGGGTTGACTCAGCCTGTCATTCTTCCGAGGTCGGCGAAATGAGTACCAGTGTACTGGGCTGGTGTATACCCCGGTTAAAATAGGTGTACCATATCCCTGTGTCGTAAGAGGCGACCAGCGTTGCGTCAGGAAGGGCATCCGGCATAAAACATGTGCCAAATCACTATGCGGATCATACGGATGATCTGCTGTGGCGACCCCTAATGGGAGCAGCCGAAAGAAGAAGAAGAAGAAGAAGAAGAAGAAGAAGAAGAAGAAGAAGAAGATACAGTGCATCATTTTTGGATATAATTTTTAAATTTGAGTATCCTGATTCAGATTCACAAAATTGAATCGACTCATCCTTGTCACACACCCAACCTGTCCACTAAATGTGGGCTGAATCCATCCACAACTTTTGTCGATGTCGTAATTATATCTTTTTTAGCCCAATCACTTAATGGTGAAGAATCGCTAAGAATTCTCGCATCCAAATCTAGATCTTCACCAAAATATAATAATTTAGTCCCTGTCACACACCCTACCTGTACACCAAATTTCGTCTGTATCCATTCACAGCTTTTTGAGATATCCTGTTCACAGACAAACAAACAAACAGACAGAGGTGAAAACAACCTCCGGTGGCCAAGGTAATGAGAACGAGCAATCAAAAATTGCATTTACCCTCGCCCGGACTTGTTTTATGTGGTTTTACAGTATGTATTTTATAGATGTACTCACATTCTAATTGTACATACTTTACAGACAAACTCACATTCCAATTGTTCATACTTATCGACGTATTCACATTCTAATTGTTCATACTTGATAGACTCACATTCCAATTGTATATACTTTATAGATGTACTCACATTCTAATTGTTCATACTTTATAGATGTACTCACATTCTAATTGTTCATAATTGACAGACTCACATTCTAATTGTTCATACTTTATAGATGTACTCACATTCTAATTGTTCATACTTTATAGAGGTACTCACATTCTAATTGTTCATACTTTATAGATGAACTCACATTCTAATTGTTCATACTTTATAGATGTACTCACATTCTAATTGTTCATACTTTATAGATGTACTCACATTCTAATTGTTCATACTTTACAGACAAACTCACATTCTAATTGTTCATACTTTATAGACTCACATTCTAATTGTTCATACTTTATAGAGGTACTCACATTCTAATTGTTCATACTTTATAGATGTACTCACATTCTAATTGTTCATACTTTATAGATGTACTCACATTCTAATTGTTCATACTTTATAGATGTACTCACATTCTAATTGTACCTACTTTACAGACAAACTCACATTCTAATTGTTCATACTTTATAGACTCACATTCTAATTGTTCATACTTTATAGATGTACTCACATTCTAATCGTACATACTTTACAGACAAACTCACATTCTAATTGCTCATACTTTATAGATGTACTCACATTCTAATTGTACATACTTTACAGACAAACTCACATTCTAATTGTTCATACTTTATAGACTCACATTCTAATTGTTCATACTTTATAGATGTACTCACATTCTAATCGTACATACTTTACAGACAAACTCACATTCTAATTGCTCATACTTTATAGATGTACTCACATTCTAATTGTACATACTTTACAGACAAACTCACATTCTAATTGTTCATACTTTATAGACTCACATTCTAATTGTTCATACTTTATAGATGTACTCACATTCTAATCGTACATACTTTACAGACAAACTCACATTCTAATTGCTCATACTTTATAGATGTACTCACATTCTAATCGTACATACTTTACAGACAAACTCACATTCTAATTGTTCATACTTTATAGATGTACTCACATTCTAATTGTACATACTTTACAGACAAACTCACATTCTAATTGCTCATACTTTATAAACTCACATTCTAATTGTTCATACTTTATAGATGTACTCACATTCTAATTGTACATACTTTCCAGACAAACTCACATTCTAATTGCTCATACTTTATAGACTCACAATCTAATTGTTCATACTTTATATATGTACTCACATTCTAATTGTACATACTTTACAGACAAACTCACAGTCTAATTGCTCATACTTTATAGACTCACAATCTAATTGTTCATACTTTATAGATGTACTCACATTCTAATTGTACATACTTCACACAGACAAACTCACAGTCTAATTGCTCATACTTTATAGACTCACAATCTAATTGTTCATACTTTATAGATGTACTCACATTCCAATTGTTCATACTTATCGACGTATTCACAATCTAATTGTTCATACTTTGTCGATGAACTCACATTCTAATTGCTCATACTTTATAGACTCACATTCTAATTGTTCATACTTTATAGATGTACTCACATTCTAATTGTACATACTTTCCAGACAAACTCACATTCTAATTGCTCATACTTTATAGACTCACATTCTAATTGTTCATACTTTATAGATGTACTCACATTCTAATTGTACATACTTTCCAGACAAACTCACATTCTAATTGCTCATACTTTATAGACTCACAATCTAATTGTTCATACTTTATAGATGTACTCACATTCTAATTGTACATACTTTACAGACAAACTCACAGTCTAATTGCTCATACTTTATAGACTCACAATCTAATTGTTCATACTTTATAGATGTACTCACATTCTAATCGTACATACTTTACAGACAAACTCACATTCTAATTGTTCATAATTGATAGACTCACATTCCAATTGTATATACTTTATAGATGTACTCACATTCTAATTGTTCATACTTTATAGACGTACTCACATTCTAATTGTTCATACTTTGTCGATGAACTCACATTCTAATTGTTCATACTTTACAGACAAACTCACATTCTAATTGCTCATACTTTATAGACTCACATTCTAATTATTCATACTTGAAAGATGTACTCACATTCTAATTGTACATACTTTACAGACAAACTCACATTCTAATTGCTCATACTTTATAGACTCACAATCTAATTGTTCATACTTTATATATGTACTCACATTCTAATTGTACATACTTTCCAGACAAACTCACATTCTAATTGCTCATACTTTATAGACTCACAATCTAATTGTTCATACTTTATAGATGTACTCACATTCCAATTGTTCATACTTATCGACGTATTCACAATCTAATTGTTCATACTTTGTCGATGAACTCACATTCTAATTGCTCATACTTTATAGACTCACATTCTAATTGTTCATACTTTATAGATGTACTCACATTCTAATTGTACATACTTTCCAGACAAACTCACATTCTAATTGCTCATACTTTATAGACTCACATTCTAATTGTTCATACTTTATAGATGTACTCACATTCTAATTGTACATACTTTCCAGACAAACTCACATTCTAATTGCTCATACTTTATAGACTCACAATCTAATTGTTCATACTTTATAGATGTACTCACATTCTAATTGTACATACTTTACAGACAAACTCACAGTCTAATTGCTCATACTTTATAGACTCACAATCTAATTGTTCATACTTTATAGATGTACTCACATTCCAATTGTTCATACTTATCGACGTATTCACATTCTAATTGTTCATAATTGATAGACTCACATTCCAATTGTATATACTTTATAGATGTACTCACATTCTAATTGTTCATACTTTATAGACGTACTCACATTCTAATTGTTCATACTTTGTCGATGAACTCACATTCTAATTGTTCATACTTTACAGACAAACTCACATTCTAATTGCTCATACTTTATAGACTCACATTCTAATTATTCATACTTGAAAGATGTACTCACATTCTAATTGTACATACTTTACAGACAAACTCACATTCTAATTGTACATACTTTACAGACAAACTCACATTCTAATTGTACATACTTTACAGACAAACTCACATTCTAATTGCTCATACTTTATAGACTCACATTCTAATTGTTCATACTTTACAGACAAAGTCACATTCTAATTGCTCATACTTTATAGACTCACATTCTAATGGAACATACTTTACAGACAAACTCACATTCTAATTGCTTATACTTTATAGACTCACATTCTAATTGTTCATACTTTATAGACTCACATTCTAATGGAACATACTTTATAGACTCACATTCGAATTGCTCATACTTTATAGACTCACATTCTCATTGTTCATACTTTATAGACTCACATTCTAATGGAACATACTTTATAGACGTACTCACATTCGAATTGTTCATAATTGATAGATTCACATTCTAATTGTTCATACTTTATAGATGTACTCACATTCTAATTGTTCATACTTTATAGACGTACTCACATTCTAATTGTTCATACTTTATAGATATACTCACATTCTAATTGTTTATACTTTACAGACAAACTCACATTCTAATTGCTCATACTTCATAGACTCACATTCTAATTGTTCATACTTTATAGACTCACATTCTAATGGAACATACTTTACAGACAAACTCACATTATAATTGTACATACTTTATAGACTCACATTCTAATTGTACATATGTTAGAGACTTACTCACATTCCAATTGTTCATACTTATCGACGTATTTACATTCTAATTGTACATACTTTATAGACTCACATTCTAATTGTTCATACTTTATAGATGTACTCACATTCTAATTGTACATACTTTATAGATGTACTCACATTCTAATTGTACCTACTTTACAGACAAATCCACATTCCAATTGTGCATACTTTATAGACTCACATTCTAATTGTACATATGTTAGAGACGTACTCACATTCCAATTGTTCATACTTATCGACGTATTTACATTCTAATTGTACATATTTTATAGACTCTCATTCTAATTGTTCATACTTTATAGATGTACTCGCATTCTAATTGTACAAACTTTGGACACAAACTCACATTATAATTGTACATACTTTATAGACTCACATTCTAATTGTACATATGTTCGAGACGTACTCACATTCCAATTGTTCATACTTATCGACGTACAGTATTTACATTATAATTGTACATACTTTATAGACTCTCATTCTAATTGTTCATACTTTATAGATGTACTCGCATTCTAATTGTACAAACTTTGGAGACAAACTCACATTATAATTGTACATACTTTATAGACTCACATTCTAATTGTACATATGTTAGAGACTTACTCGCATTCCAATTGTTCATACTTATCGATGTATTCACATTCTAATTGCACATACTTTATAGACTTACTCACATTGTTATATTAATATGCAAAGCCATATTTTGTGGACGTATCTCCTCCGAAACTGCTGGACGGATTGTCCCCACTTTCGGCATGCGGGTGCTCTGTGGTCTAATGAACAGCATGGGCTCTGTGAGATCGCGCCATATGGACAGGTTTGGGAATTTTTGGCGATTTTCTAATTTTTACATTCATTTACATGGCGACGTGTGACGGCACCTCTGAGAGGCGTAATGACGTCATGACATCATCAGTCATTTGTTGACGTAATTACGTCTGTCGTCGACAGACCGTCACCGCTAAGAGGCGTAATGCCACTCCTCGAAAACAACGTCTGCAATGTGAAACCCTCTTCTGCACATGCTGACGACCTCAGAAGGTGCATTTGACACAAAAAAAATGGAACAATAAACATTATATATAAAGAAATTCTACAACTCACATTGTGAACACTGGATATATTGACGTCCTAACGAACCCTCACTTTTGAAACTTCGCGTGGAGCACGGGTTTGACTAGTTCTAATTGTACATACTGTTGCGGTTTTGTAAAACTGCATGCCTCCGAGGCAACGGCATACAACATACAGCGATCCAAAGGCAGTTATTTCACTCACATGTGTATTAGTTAGTACTTTCCATATGTATGTGGGTAAATGGGAAAGATGCGTTGCGTAGGGCTCTTTCAGTTAAGTCTCCAATCTTCAATCTCTACACTTCTTGTTCCATTCCTTTGCTCCACTTTGTGTCTTTCACATGAAACACGCATACAAACCAATAGGAACCAAGCAAGCAGCACAGGGAGAGCCGCGTATGCATCTGTGTGCCAATTTTCCATTCAAAACTACACGCCAATTTCTCAACTGTTGTCTCACCTCAGACCTTCATTCTGCTTACCATACTGTACTGTGCTCACCACAACCACTTTGTATGACTCCCAAAAATATCCGCAACAACTGACGCTTACATTTTAGTTACAAACGCGCCGTTATTGACGACACCGTTGCAAGGAATTTCCACCTCTTCGCCACAACGCCAAATGACAATCTTCACGCCACAACGTACTCCTACTTCTCTACAACTGCTGCAACTGCCACGTATTCATCAAACACTTACCTTCTCAGGGCAGCTCACCTGATGACGGGATTGGGGCAAAGCCTTTGCCCACCAGACAGCGGTTTCCTTGGGTTAACCTCAGGCAGTCCCTTTGGGTAGGTGCCGAGAATGTCCTATCCCAAAGAGAGGATGATCACCTGTCTCTGATATCATCTGAGCTCCAGCACTTGAACATCAGTATTTCAGCACTTTCTGAGGTTCGGAGACCGGATAGTGGCGAGATCAAGATGGGTGGTTACAACTACTATTGGTGTGGTCATTGTGATGGTTACCATGCCCAAGGAGTTTCTGTAGCTGCGTCCAATAAGCTGACTCCAATGATATTTGAGGTAACACCGGTCAACGAGTGAATTATGGGACTGAAGATTCGTCACTCCTTTGGTGTCATTTCCCTGGTCTCTCTATATGCTCTGACTGAGATGAGTGATCTCACTGTGAAGGACGCATTCTATGCCACGCTCGAGTCTGTGGTCGATCAGTGCCCCATGCGAGATACTTTTCTAGTCTTGGAGGATTTCAATGCACCGACTGGAACTGATAGGGATGGTTCCGAGATGTGTGTTGGTCCCCACAGGTCTGGAACTGTGAACCAGAATCGCACTAAGTTCTTTGACTTTGCAAGAAGTCATGGACTAAGGGTGGTTGGTTCATGGTTTTTGCGCCCATAGGCACATCGCTGGACTTGGAATTCCAACGCTGGTGGCGTGGCAAAGAGATTGATGATGTGCTCATTAATGGTCACTGGAGAATGATTCAGAACTGCAGGGTCTTCCGGAGTGCTCAGTTCCTCAATACTGACCACAGGCTTGTGGTAGCAACTCGAGAAGTTGCAACTTAAATCCGGGAGAATAGTAGCTCAGTTTGGTCAGACCGAGCCGGGGGCAGAACTAGTCAGAACGAGCTGGGGGCATAGCGAGACAGAACTCGCCAGACGCCAGAGCTTGCCAGAAGAGGCTACGGAGACATTCTACCTTGCTGGGCAGACGGGCAGCGCATGGAACAAGTGTCGGAGCTGAGTGAGGGGTGCCGCAAGTTAGCGTGATCAAGCGTGGGGTCATGAGCTACTGCTGTGAGCCGAGACTGCTCTCATCTTATTGACGCTCAGTTAGGTTGCATCCCACAGCAACACTTGCACATACAGATTCTCACACCATTACGATAGGGTCTTTGCTCTTATGTATCTTTCTTCGACCATCTATCTCTTGTCTGCTGTGGATGCAAAAGATCGATCGACATGGGCAAGCCTGACCAAGAATGTTCTTTTCAAAGCAAATTCAAGAGTGAACCATACTGATCTGCACCTCACATTATTCCTCTTTCACCATGCTGCACACCACGTTGCATTACACTTGCACCTCTCACTCACGCACCCATGACACCCTCAGTATTTCTTCCACCTCTCCTTTCCTAAAGCGTTTTGGGTTGCGCAGGTTCACCAACAGTGCCAGGTATTGAGAGGTCGCTAATCCTCAACTGCTTCTATCTTTCTGGACACTCTCTAATTTTCCTCGATTGTGTGTGTGTGTGTGTGTGTGTGTGTGTGTGTGTGTGTGTGTGTGTGTGTGTGTGTGAGATTGCGCCTTTCGTAGCATAAGTTAAGACCGTTTGAGAACATTTGTGATAACTCTGCATTGTGTCTTCTTCTTTTGTGAATATTGTACATATTTTTCCACACCCCACAAATTCCTTGCTTTCCCTGCTGTACATTTGCAATAAATCCCATGCTGTGCTCAATAACTTTCCTCACTCTTGTTTAAATAAATGTGCCTGTTAGAAATGATCCCAGCTTGTTTTTGTCTTTTCCTTCATTGGTCTAGTATGGCCCACACCCAAGGTTAGCCAGGACGTTATTCCCCAAAATCCATTAAATAGTGGGTGTGTACTCGGCAGCTCTGCTCGGCTGCACCTGATACAGTAAGTAACTCAAGTAATGCAAGTACACATAAAGGGCATCATTCCCTGATAAGGAGATCACATGTTCTGAGGTAAACGGTTGTCTGATGGAGGACCCTGGGTCACTTGGTCAAATTATTGGCGTTTGCGGTCGATTAGTGACCCGCCGTGACACAAAGTTATTCATTTGTGACAACCTGCAATTCTCGGTGAGTCCAGAGAGAAACAAGGGACAGCCCCTCCCTTGTGGTTCCCCCACGACTCTGGGGCTGTGACATTTTGGTGTCAGGAGTGCGACAATACTTCAGAGACGTTCTCGGCTGAAAAAACAGAGAACGTATACTACAGGCTACCACTAGGTAGCGTTTGTGGCCTACCTTTTTGCACATTCTGTGCAGACAGACAAACAAACAAGAAAGATGTCATGCAGAACATGACACTTGCAGAATCCATTTACAAATTTGACCTCAAAAATAATTGGTGATTGGATTCAATGACCAAATATACAACTCCTCTTCAAATTTTAAGTCAATGGGATGAAAATTGACAATCTTAGAAATTCCACATTAGTTGTTGACCTTTGGCTGATGCTGACCTTTTGGTCTATGTTGACCTTTTGATCTATGTTGACCTCAAAAATAATAGGTGGTTGAATTTAATGACCAAATATGCAACTCCTCTTGAAATGTCAAGTAAATCGGATGAAAATTGTCAATTTTAGAAATTCGGCCTATGTTGACCTTTTGGCCTATGTGGACCTCAAAAATAATTGGTGGTTGAATTCCGTGACCTGAAATATAAATCCTCTTCAAATATTAAGTCAATCATGTGAAAATTGAGGATTTTAGAAATCTCACCTAAGTTGCTGACCTTTGGCCTTTTTTGACCTTTTAGTCTATGTTGACCTCAAAAATAATAGGTGTTTGAATTGAATGACCTGATATGCAAATCCTGTTCCAATTTCTAGTCAATCGGATGAAAATTGAGGATTTTTGAAAATTTGACAAGTTTGTTGAACTTTTGACCTCAAAAACAATCGGCTTTTTGTTTATGATGAACTTGGTTTAAAGTTCATGTATGATGATGAACATGTGGTCAAGTTTCATGAAGATCGATTTAAAATTGTGACCTGTAGGCAATTGACGTACAAAGAAACAGACAGACAGACAGACAGACAGACAGACAGAATAACGCACAAGACCAACCAATATACTTGAAAAATCTTTGATTTTCACAAGAAACAAATACAAATGGACCTTAATGCAATACTCTCTTATTTAGCGAGGGTAACTAGAAAGCATCTTAAAGAGCAGGTTGCGGGTCACCAAACATGTTCTGAAAATTTATCAATATAATTATATGTGCATTAAATAGTTCGATGCAAACTATTGCGGTTGCCTAACTGTTGGGTAAATTAATGAATTTTAACTCCGAAGTTGTTATTTCTCGAGGCTGTTGAAAAAAACAGCCGCGTGCCATTTATGGATGTTGACATCACGTTCTTCAAAACAAAGCAGACGCTCACTCGCTCATTGAAGAAGTGTCCAGTTCAGCGGGCCGTTCTTTCGCTTTTTTGAGCTTGGAACTGTCTATATTATCCTTTTTTATTTTGAATTAGTGTAGAACAAAGTTATTTGGATATTTGTACATCATGCCTCGTCCGTGTGTCGTCATGTTTTGCTAAAATGGCTGGAAAACGGGTAATCGCTCCCACCGATTCCCGAAGGAATCCAACATTCGCCGGCAGTGGATAAGATTTGTACAAACAAAACGGGCAAATTTTCCCCCAAAGAAAACGGGTAAAGAGGACCCTTTGGATAGACTTGTCATTTGTGGTGACCATTTCACTGCCGAGGATTACGAAGGCATAAACACATCTGATCACCACTCTGTGAATATGAGTTGTTGGTTGACAAGTTCTCCAGATGCTGCTCTGTCACAGAAGCAATTGTTGAGTTTAAGTGAGAAAAACCTTGAAATGTATTCTCAAAGAGTACATGGAAAAACACATAAATAAACTCTGAAAAACACAAGCATGAAAAAATTTCTCAACAAATCAACTTATTGTTGATTAAATTACTTCTTTAACAGCATCAGCAAATTGGGCTATTTCATTTCAATTGTAAAAAATTGATCAATTTTCCACTTTTTTTTCTAAATTTGGTAGAATATTTCCCAATGAGGCTAAACATGTTTTGGTATTTATATGCCACAACAGTCTCTTGAAAGTTGGGGATTGTTCTTACTGTTCACTTTTGCTGGGATCAAGCTCAGCTGTCAGAAAGACTTCAACGCCAAGGCTACGGTGTACAATATATTTGGGTCGATTATTGATTCATTCTTTGTATTTCTGCCTCTTGAGTGACTAGAGGGTTAAAAATTATTATATCAAGTCACAGACGAATCAAACTTTACATTATTTTATGTATCGAACAAGAAAATGAAAATCTCCAAACCAATCTGTCTGGTGGAGTCTGTCAGTGTGAACTGCCGGGCAGTCAGTCCTGCCACTTGTACACGAAATAGGCCGTTTTCTGGCACTTGTAAGTGGCTCCAATTTATATGGCTCAGGGCCAGAAACTCCATAGTATAAATTCCCATCATCCTCCGACTCGTCCTCGTCCATATCGGAATGAAAACACTCAATTTCATCGCCGCTGAAATCACTCTCTGATTCGCATCTCGCCTTTGTTCACACGCTGTTTCCGAATATTCACGAAGTTTTCGGAGAACGTGATGTCATAGCATCTTCGGTAAATTCCGGTCTGTTTTTCGATCACTGACAAAAGTTTTGACTTGAAAGTTAATTTTAGCATATTTTGAGTTTCAAATGTAAGAAAATAATTGCCCGATTATATTAATGTGATTACAACCTTCGAATCACGTGAAGTCATCAGCGACCCAAAACCTGCTCTTTAAAATGAAAAGCCCAACCATGTCAAACTAAACTTGATGAAAACAACAGCTTAAACAATGAAAAATGTCTAAATTAGTGTTCTCTTTATTCTGTTAATGCCTGGTGTTGTCTTAGTGGTAAAGGTGGCTGGCTTGAGATCTCCTGAGTTCAAGCCCCTGTTGTACTGTTGAATTAACATCAGGTGGGGTTGACTCAGCCTGTCATCCTTCTGAGGTTGTGAAATGAGTACCAAAGTACTGGGGTAATAACCATCCGGGGCAACCTGCATCAGAGTGGTGAGCATCCAGGACTGTACTCCTTGCCTCGGACACCACCTTGGCACCCCTATGTGCCTTTATGGTCCGAAAGGAATGGTATTATTATTATTGTTATTATGATTATTATTTTCTTTACGAAGGAAATTATGGCCTGGACACACACACACACACACACACACACACACACACACACACACACACACACACACACACACACACGCACACACACACACACACACACACACACACACACACACACACACCTCCCTGCTGTGTGGGAAGATGAGCTCACATCAACAACACCATCACCACCACCACTGCTACCACAAAACAGCCAGCTGTTGAAAATAAAATTATAGAGTCTACTGGATGCAGTGCCTATAGATAGTCGACACCACCCCCACCCCCACCCCCCCTTCAAATTTTTCACCATTTGTTGCCTTCTAGCCTGGAGTGAAATTGCATTAAATCAGACTTTTCCCACATTCATTTATACATCGTAACCCACAACTTCCAAGTGAAAAAAACATTCTACAAATTTCAGAAAATTAATTTAAAATACAAATCAAAAAAAAAATTGGTTGGATAACTGCCCAGCCCCCTTATAATAGCAGTTGTAAATTATCTCAGGTGTAACCAATGACCTTCAAAATCACACACCAAGATAATTGGTCTCCACCTGTGTTAAACTATAGTGATTCTGATTATTTCAGGATAAAATCAGCTGTTCCTGTAGGTTTCCTCTGCGGGATAGTGCATTTCACAGCAAAGACTCAACCATGAGCACCAAGCAACTTTCAAAAGACCTCAGGGATAAAGTTTTGGAAAGGCACAGATCAGGGGAAGGGTATAAAAATTTCAAAGGCCTTGAATATCCCTTGGAGCACAGTCAAGACAATCATTAAGAAGTGGAAGGCATATGGCACCACCAAGACCCCACCTAATCAGACCGTCCCTCCAAAATGGATGACCAAGCAAGGAGACTGATCAGAGAGGACACCAAGAGGCCAATGGAAACTTTTAAAGAGCTATTCTCTTATGGCAAAGACTGGTCATTGTGTGCAGGTGACAACAATAGCCCAAGCACTCTACAAGTCTAGCCTGTACGGTAGAGGGAAAAGAAGGAAGCCATTACTCAAAAAAAGCCCACCTTGAGTCCTGTCTGAGGTATGCAAAAAACCATTCCAGAGATTCTGTAGCCATGTGACAAAAAGGTTTATGGTCTGATGAAACCAAGAGGGAACTTGGTCTCAATGCAAAGCATTACGTTTGGTGCAAACCAAACACAGCACATCACCCAAATAACACCATCCCTACTGTGAAGCATGGTGGTGGCAGCATCATGTTATGGGGATGTTTCTCATCAACAGAGACTGGGGCATTTGTCAGGACAGAAGGGAAAATGGATGGAGCAAAATACAGAAAATTCTCGAGGAAAACCTGAAATGAAAGGAAAACCTCTGCAAGAAAGCTAAAATTGGGATGGAGGTTCACCTTTCAGCATGACAACGACCCGAAGCACACAGCCAAAGCCACAATGGAGTGGCTAAGAAACAAAAAGACATATGTCCTTCAGTGGCACAGTCAGAGCCCCAACCTGACTCCAATCAAAAATCTGTGGTACGAGTTGAATATTGCTGTCCATCAACACCGCCCATACAACTTGACTGAGCTTGAACAGTTTTGTATGGAAGAATGGGAAAATATTGCCCAATAAAGGTGTGCAAAGTTGGTAGAGACCGATCCCAACAGTCTCAGAGCTGTAATTGCTGTCAAAGGTGCTTCCACCAAGTATTAACTCATGGTGGTGGACACTTATCCAACCAAGATATTCTAGTTTTGCATTTTTAATGAATTTTCTGAAATTTGTAGAACTTGTTTTTCACTTTGAAGTTATGGGTGATGATGATGTGTAAGTAAAGGTCAAAAAAGTCTGATTTAATACAATTAAATTTCAGGCTATAAGGCAACAAAAGTTGAAAATTTGGATAGGGGGTATAGACTTTCTATTGGCACTATATATATATATATATATATATATATATATATATATATATATATATATATATATATATATATATATATATATATATATATATATATATATATATACATATATATATACATATATATATATATATAAGCAAATACAACCCGTTGCTTTGCTGACGGGGGATATTAAGGAGGGGAGGGAGAGAGAGGAGAGAGAGGAATTAAGATCCCAGTTCCTCCTCCCCCTCCCCTTATCAGTTTTCATCGATTCCCTCATAACTCCGTCTGGTCTCCTGCTCTCAGTGATCCGACGGCAGTGTACCACCACCTAATGGTGTCGGAATTTCAATGATTTCCGACACCATTAGGTGGTGATACTTTACAAATGGATGGCCTTTACAAATGCAGTGCCCAGGACCCTCGGATGTCTTAATCCGGCAATGCTGCATGCGTCCAAAAGTGGGTGAAAGTTTTCATAAAATTTCTCAAAACATTTTTTCTTGAGATTTTGGGCTTCTTGAGATATATATATATATATATATATATATATATATATATATATATATATATATATATATATATATATATATATATATATATATATATATATATATCATGGAGAATATATAATAACATGTATAATTTAATTTTTTTCAAAATGTTCTACATAATAATCTCGGTGAAAAACATTTTTTCTTCACCTCTCAAAGTCTGTTTCTATGACTATCCGTTTGGGGCAATAATAAACTATCACCACAAAACCATCAGCAAAATCATCGACTCGTCAATGAGCGTTTTCCGGTCTCTTAACAATGTGGCTCAAGTCTGTCACGAGCAGAGCACGACTTAACTAGATATCTCAGATCACAAAGTGATCGCCAAGGGTAAGGCTTGCCTAGCTCCCGCAATCCAAAGATTTTTGGACCACCATATGATCTTGACCTTCAACAATTAGGGTTACAGTATAAATCAAGAAAATATGTCCCCATCTTCAATCTATCCATAAAACTCACTATTATGAAAATTGGAGGACAATTATTCAAGTTATGATCAAAAATGTGTTTTAGTTAATAGCTCCCGCAATCCAAAGATTTTTGGACCACCATATGATCTTGACCTTCAACAATTAGGGTTACAGTATAAATCAAGAAAATGTGTCCCCATCTTCAATCTATCCATAAAACTCAACATCATGAAAATCGGAGGACAATTATTCAAGTTATCATCAAAAATGTGTTTTAGTTAATTCGGCCACAATTCGAAAAAGTAGGTGAAGGACACGAATCAGGTATCAGGTGCACAACTTCAGTGCAGGTGCATTATTATGATGCAAGACCGAACATCTTGGAAGGCCAAGCAGTCTTTGAGATTCCGCATTGGCAACATTGAGCAAAAAAAAAATAAAAAACCACACCTTTTTTTTTTCAGACCACCATTTGACCTTGACCTTTAACCCGGAAGGGTATGATGTAAATCAAGCGTAAATGTGCCTTGCTTTAAGCTATCCAGGGAGGGCAATTACGTTTAGATCAGACAACCCTTTGTCGAGTTATCATGAAAAATGTTTAAAGGTATATATTTCATCGTGGCCTTAAAAATTAGGTCAAGATAAAAAAACAAATGATGCCAAACCGCATAAATTTTATTTCCATTATTGATGCAAAATTTAATTCCAAAAGTCCCAGCCAGCTCCGAGACACATTGGCAGAAAAACAGGAAGAAGAAAAAACAACCTAATTGGTGGTTTAGTACTCCTTGGGCCTTGGAAACCCTGAAGTACCATGAAAATTTGGGTGCACTAATTGTCGAAACAAACCCAACAAAAGGTATAAGCCTCACCATATTCTATAGGAGGAGGCTTAATTGCTGACAGTCTTTCCTTTGTTGGAATTGCTGAAAGAGATGATGGAAAGTAGGATGGAAGGAAATAGGCAAAGAAGACACAATGATGGTTGCAACATCGGATGAAAGATGAAGGTGAACACAAAAGGCTGGAAATGAGAGCCACTTAGAGTTGGGTCAGGGCTGGCAGGATACTTTGAAGTATGTACACTCGCCTCTAAGCTATCTAGCCGAGGTATGAATCACGACCCAGCTATAAACTGTCATCCCGGTGTTTCACAAGCAGTGGGTCATCCCTCGGACGAACGTTAAACGGGAATTCCTTCTGCCAGTATTCATTGGTGGATGTTAAGGATACAATGGTGTCCTTTGTGAAGAGTAAGCAAGCTATTGGCAGTGCCATGAACAAATTACAAATTCCTGCAGGAGCTTCAGTACTTCGTTGAGCGTCAGGCTTGGCCAGACAGTTCTTCAAGGAATTGGGCTATAAACTTCCCTGGCCAACTCCACAAGAACGTTGGAATATTTGTGGTCATTAAAAATCAAGAAGAAGAATATCAAACCAGATAGGTCTTTCAGCAGGAGCAGATCAATGACAAAGCAATTCTCCTGATTTTTTAAAAATTGGATTCCAGGATTCCAGTGTGGCAGTGTTCGTCATTAGGAGGCCCCATGCAAAACACAATGGTGGCAGAGTGGGGCCCCTGTTGTCATATACTAAAATATGCAATTGGTGTTTGTCTATTTGTCTGTCTCTGCATGTCTGTGGCTGATGCATTCAATGGTTAGTCAACCAAACTTAGGGCCCTGTCACACCTTGACGTTTTAGCTAGCGTATGGCAAGGTATCAAAATGTATGTAAAACGCTAGCGTACGCTGAACTATTGATGTTTTTTCCAGTTTTGGACGTATTCATAACGAGTTGGACGTACGCATAATTTATTAGTAACGTACACAGAACGTTTCGATAACATATAGATAACTTATACCAACGAATGCTGAGCGTGTTGTCGGCGTTCACAATCTATGCCCAACGATAGTCTAACTTATGCATAGCGCGCGGCAGCGTATTGCCGACGATCATGTGGCGTAGCCTATTAAAAGGCTGCGGCTCGACGATTCAAATCATAACTGCACGAGACATTGAAGTGTCAAGCCGCTCTCACACCTTGATGTTTTAGCCCGCATATGCCGACGTATGAAAAATTTGCCGAATACGCTGGCACACGTCGAATACAGTATGGGTAAGTTTTGTATACGTTAACAGCATGCTGAAGCACGCTGGCATACGTCGTAGTATTTCGAGTACGTCGACAAATTTTCAGAATGTTGAAAATTTTTCGATGTACTCGGCGTATAACACACGTTCTGCATACGCTGGCCATAAGTTATAGGTACGTTATGCGATCGTTGACACACGTCGACATACGTTACTTGTACGTTACTCATAAGTCGAAACACGTCAATCTAATGGTGAGCATCAGTGTTCCAGACTCCCTGTTTTTTTTTTTGTTTTTTTTTTCCTTCGGTATGACAGTGATGTTGACACTTCGATTTCTCGTGCGGTTATGATTTAAATCGTTGAGCGGCAGCCTATTAATATTATATTATAACCGCACTAGAAATCGAAGTGTCAACATCACTGTCATAGCGAAGGAAAAATAACAAAAAAAAAAACAGGGAGTCTGGAACACTGACGCTAACCATTACCTTGACGTGTTTCGACTTATGTGTAACTTTCAAGTAACGTGTGTCGACGTGTGTCAACGATCGCGTAACGTGCCTACAACACGTTACTCATTGGTTAGAAATAAGTTTCGGGTACGCCAAACATTACCTGGACGCGTTGACTTATGAGTAACTTACAAGTAACATGTGGTGATGTGTGTCAACGATCGCGTAACGTGCCTACAACTTATGGCCAGCGTTATGCGGAATGTGTGAGTCATACGCTGGCATACGTCAAAAAATTTCAAGCATGGAAAATTTGTCTAACAGCTCGGCGTACTACGACGTATGCCAGCGTACTACGACGTATGCCAGCGTGCTCTTGCGTATACAAAACTTACCCATAACGTATTCAATGTGTGCCAGCGTTTTAGACAAATTTTTCATACGTCGGCATACGCTGGCTAAATCGTCAAGGTGTGACAGGGCCTTTACTAGGGGGACTAATTGTGTCATAAGACAAAGGTTGTAGCTGTGTACTGTTTGCCCCTTCCGACCACTTATTGTGTTTCGAAAATCAAGTTAATTTTGGATGATTTTCAATAATTATTGCCTTCGGTTAAGCTCTCTTTTGCTTTTCAGTACTATCGGGGTAATTTCGTTTCATCCTCAGCTGTTCCAACACACTGCTGTTTAAAAATAACTGCAGCGTTTATGGGGTTGTTTTGTTGATCGTACAATGAATGAATCGTGGTGTGGATTTGCTCAATAATATCGATTTGTATTCACATCAGGTGTTCCCCACATTTTATTGTCATTCTTGTTGCATTTGTACACATTAAACATAGTTCTTATTTAATTTAACCTGCTTTCTATGTTAACCTCACCCCTTAATTGTGTAATAGTATTGTCAAGTTAAACAATATGGAAGGGGAAACTTCCCCATCCAACCCCACCGATTCACCATCCATCATTCACATTTCTCTTTGAGTTGTAGCGTTCCTTTTACACTGTGTTTAACACCACTCACAAGTTGCGTGTTTTGTCAGCAAAGCGAGACCCTTGCATCCCCCCACCACTCTTGGGGATCTAATCTCGAAAGATTGTGTACCACGATCGGCCACATGTGGGCCCTTGTTTCCTCGGGGCCCCATTCAATTGTATGGGTTGCATGGCCCTAATGCCACCACTGCCAGTATCTTCACGACAAAGACAAGCATAACTATAAAATAAAAAACACGACATTTCTCTGTCGTATGTTTGTGAGTGTATTTGTCATTAAGGGCAAATAATTGTCTATTTTAATTGTCCCCGTCGATAGTGATATGAGCTGTGCACGTTTGACAAGATACTCACCATTGGCAGCTTGTTCACCTTTTGTTATTATTTCTCTCTCTTTTGAATTCAGTTTTTTCAACATTGCTCTTCCATGAGCTTTTGAAACCTGGAAATAAAATAATAAAAAAGGATGACTGAGACCTTTGTCTTTGATCTCCACTCATGTCACGGTGCCTTTCGGCTTTATACGCAGGAATGGCTTGTAGGGATTGATTTGTTTCGCCTTTAATATAGATAGCTAGTTGTGTGAGACTTGAAAAGTCCCTTTGTTGAATACATACGACAAGACTGTGTGCAGCGACGTTTTAAGAAAGACCTATGACCCTGTATTTCAGCCTTACAGAAAAGCTTTTATGAACTGGCTTGTTTGAAACAACATATATGCTACCGGTCAAAAGTTTGAGAACACCTTAATTTTCCAGTTTTTACTGAAATTTAAGCATTTTAATGTTTCAACATACTCTGAAATTAAAGCAAAGAACAAATAAACAACTGGAGATATAAAAATAAATCATGGAATCGTTTTGTTGAACAAAATTTAATCTAAAATTTTGACTCGTCAAAGTAGCCACTTTTTGCAGATATAACAGCTGAACATACTCGTGGCATTTTTTCTGCAATGGAAATCAAATATTGTTCGGAAAGTTCTTCCCAACACTGTTGCAGAAGTTCCCACAAATGTGGTGCACTTCTAGGTTGCTTTGCTTTCACCCTTCTGTCCAGTTCATCCCAAACCAGCTCCATGGGGTTTAAGTCTGGAGACTGTGCTGGCCATTCCATGATTTGAAGCCTACTGTCTTGTTCTTTTCTTCTAAGGTAGTTCTGACAGCGCCTGGAGGTATGTTTTGGGTCGTTATCTTGCTGTAGGATGAACCCCTGACCAAGTAGGTGTAGACCAGAGGGTATTGCATGGCGCTGCAAAATGCTGTGGTAGCCCTTTTGGTTCAGGGTGCCAGACACTCTGTGCAAGTCGCCGACTGGATCCAGCAAAAGAGCCGCAGATCATCACGCTTCCTCCTCCATGTTTGACAGTTGGTGTCACACACTGAGGAACCATCCTTTCGCCTACTCGACGGCGTACAAAAACCCTGTGTGATAAACCGACAATTTCAAATTTTGATTCATCGGTCCATAAGACCTTCTTCCAGTTTTGAGGAGTCTATTGGCGGTTCTTCTTGGCCCAGGCAAGCCTCTTTTTCTTATTTTGCCATCTTAGCAATGGCTTTCTTACTGCCACTCGACCTGTCAAACCTGCAGCTCAAAGTCTTCTCTTCACAGTTGAAACTGAGACTTCTTTACTTCGAAGCTGCTGTCCTGTGAGCCACCTATGATGCAAGCTGTTGACTCTCAGAAACATATTTTCTGATTGTGTTGTGGCTTTGGGTCTGCCAGACCTCTTCCTGTCAGAGTTTCCTCCAGTTTCCAAGTGCCTTTTGATGGTGAAGGAAACTGTACTCACTGACACCTTGGCTTCTTTGCAATTTCTCCAAAGGAAAGACCTACAATTTTAAGGGTTATAATGGTCTGTGTCTTTCTTTGTTAATTGTCTTTTTCTCGACATTATGATTGCAATATACAATATCCTGCAGTGCAA
Source organism: Eptatretus burgeri (assembly GCF_056783735.1). Taxonomy (NCBI): domain Eukaryota; kingdom Metazoa; phylum Chordata; class Myxini; order Myxiniformes; family Myxinidae; genus Eptatretus; species Eptatretus burgeri. Next base: position 51,561,382 of record NC_140963.1, read on the forward strand.
TATTGGCCAAATAATGCTTCAGAGGGTGGAGCAACACAGCCTGTTCCAACACTGCTTTTACACAGACAGAGGGTTTGTAACTAATCAACAAAAGTTGGGACACCTGGAGGAATTGTTTGCATCAACTTTCAAGGCTTAATTTTCTTCCATTGCTGCAGAACAGCTGCAGTTGCAAACCCATTACTTGTTCCCTGAAAAGGGCCTTTTTTAACAACTCTGAAATTTACATTATTTTTCAGTTTTTGGAAACCTAAACTTTTGTTTTTTAAACCTCTGGCAGTTCACCGCTTAGCTTTGTACCATTTCAGGTTATTCACTCGACTTGAACTGCTTAAATTTCAGTCAAAACTGGAAAAATGGGGGTGTTCTAAAACTTTTGACCGGTAGTGTATATATATATATATATATATATATATATATATATATATATATATATATATATATATATATATATATATATATATATATATTGTTGCGGGCCGGGGCCAGGTGGAGAGAATGACCGCTAGGTTGGGGAAACTACGTCAATTCCCACCAGACTTGTCGGCCGTCGCTCACGGATAATTCCGTGATGTGGTGGGTCACTTAACCGACCGTGGACACCAATACCTAAACTGCGTGGCGTAGGGTCCTCCTGTCTAGAGCCAAGTTACCTAATTAACCACGCGGTTTCAACTACCACGGAACCAAGCCCTCGCTACGCCTTGCCCGAACCGGATCACGCTACCAACTACCAACTACCTTTCCGGATCGGATGCATTCGAGCAGCACTGCCAAGGACATACTGGCTAGAAGGAACGGATTATCGGGAATAATGACCCGGCTAAACTTAGATCCGAACCATGCTGGCCCAATGGAGGAAAAGACAAAGGTGAGCTGGGAACATTTGTACAATTATTTATTGACAATAAGCAGGGAAAAGTACGTGGCACAGGAAAAAGGTTTATTGAGTGTGCTACGCAGGGGAAGATGAGAGAGGTGTGGTGCGATAATTATGCAAGCAACTTATAAAAGCAGACACAGTGCAGACTTGACGCGAGAATAATAAAAGCAACAATCACAACAATAAAGATCTTAAACAGGCTTATCTAACGGATGGCGCCAACACACTCTGACAAAATAAACCCAATGAAAAGAAAAAGGTCTTCTGAAGCCAGGGTGGGAGGGAGTTGAGGTCACAGTTTAGGGTATCTGAGCATTCTGGGGAAAGGGATGCTCCGTGGTGCGGCACCCGACAAAGGTTGTGTAGTTGGTCCACAGCCGCACGTGTGGAAATCGTGTCCGCAAAGGAGCTCGAAAGGGGGAACAGTGGAGTCCAAGGCGGGGATCAGCAGTAGCAGGACCAGACAGAGGCTTGGTCGAGGTACTGCGGACGGGAACCGTAGTCGGGCCATCGAGGTGAGTCGTGGGCAAAACCAAGCAGCGGGAACACCTTCGCATCCAACCAACCCCGACTTCTCCCTTTCAAAACTAACCACTTCGACCTTTCAAATCCACAACAACCTTCCTTCATTCTCACTCAAGAACCCCTCACATCCAACTCAACCTTCCCTCGCATTCAACTCAACTCTGAGGATTGTCCCGTGCTTTATAGATCACGGAGTTCGGGGTAGAGCCATGACGAAGCCGACGTCATTGTCCGTTCCGATTGGACTGGGCCTTCATGTGGTCCGCTTTTCTGGGCGGGGTTTCGGCCAGACACTGGTAAGGCCCGCCCACACCGCCGTGTCTGGGTTTAGGAAGGTGAATGGTGGTGCAGCTACTGTAACCATCCTTGGGATTTTCCTCAGAAAACCAGTCTCTGGGTAGGCGCTCGTCATGCTGTGGCTAGCGAAAGGAGGGTAGCAAGCGAGATGAAGGTACCGTGGTTCAAATAAAAGGGGAAATAAAATAAAAGGGGAAAAATGATTTATAATCCTAATTAAAAGCCCATCGCAACGCACCCCCTCTATCTTCCCACTACACACAAGGAATGGGATCTATCTGCACGTATACTAATGGGATAACTGACTTGGGACACCTGTATGTTGTATGCATACGGTTCCGAGAACCGTAACAATATATATGTATGTGTGTGTGTGTGTGTGTGTGTTTTTTTACTGTGACAATTGTTGAAAATGGCAACATCACAAGCTTTTCCACAACCAATTTGACGTTTACAAACTGTCTCTTTGTGGGGCTCTGTCCCGTATTGCTGCATATTTATAACCCTTATTGCCCCTCAAGTTGGTGCATTCGCTGATACACGTTGATTCAGTAAGGAGGCTTTGTGTCAATCAACAGGGTGCAAGAGTGCGATGGAAACCGGTCATTGAGACAACGATGACACCAGAACCTCACGCTCGGACATCCTTCCCCACTTCCTGTTGCATTTAACGGGCTCATCGTGGATCATCCAAACTCGTCCGTCCCTCTCAACTCAGTGATAAAAACTAAAAACCCTTCTCCTTTCAAGATCCGATAACGGTATACTTTTGCATATGAAGTGCGAGAATGAATGCACCAAAGAGTGGGCAAATGGGTGAACGAACCCCAGCCAATGAGGATGTACCACCAGAAGTACTTCCTCTCAGAGAAAAAGGAGATGACAAGCAGAGTGTGCAGGTACAGCCCTTCCACAAGGAGCCAGCTGAAGTTCGCCATGATGCAGTATTGGAAGAAAATCATGACGAGCTTGCATAGCACCTGATGGCACAACGCACAAGACGGTGAACCGCTGGAGACGTGTCATAATCTGTACACTTGTGGAAGGAATGGAGGGGTTGGGGCAGGGGGGAGAGGGGTGCATGTGTGAAAGATCAGACTCACCGTAATGAGTGGACTAAAGATCATTAATTTACATTCTGTCAAATTTGATTCCCTGTATAATTCAATCTTATCCAAAGCTGTTATTTGAATTGCGGTGCCAGAAGAAAGCCGGGTATGCCATGTTGTCCTTTGAAGGGGTTATTGAGATCTCTCGTTTTTGTTTTGTTTTTTTTGTCTCTCTCGACATCTTCTCATTGCAAGTAGGTTGGTAGCTCATTGTTCCTCTCGCATCTTGCCTCTCAATCCTCCATTTCTCTCCAGCCCCAGAAGGCCTGCGCACCTCGTCTCATTTGTCATCCTGTTTGCCCCGTCTGTCGAATAGTCGTCTGTCCGATCTGACTACCTTCTCTTCGGTCTTTCAAGTTGGCAGTGCAACACAATGTCATGTCATCTTCTGTGTCCACACGCGACATTTCATACTTTTACTCTCACTAAGTTTGTTTATCAATATAATTGCACATCCATCTGTCACCCGTCGCACCCTGATTGTCAGTGCATCCAACCTTCTGCAGTTCAGCTCTTTCGTTGGCCTTTAATCTCTTAGGAAAAGCAATATCTACCGATTAATAACAACTATTTGCGACTGTAGCAAAGCACATGTTTGATGCTCAATGCTCTGCTCCAAAAGCACTTACTTTATCGCAATATGAAAAACCAGAAGTTTTGGAAGAATGATGTGAGTAATGCAAAATTAACAAAATGAATTTGTAGATTTTGGTGCAACTTTATCAACGACAGACAATGGAGATTTAAAAATAATGGAAATTACAACTATGACAGTTGAATAATTAGATTATTCTACCTTCATCTTTTCCATCCTCCTGAAGTACCCTTCCTCTTCATCCTGTTCGGTGAATAATGGATAGAGGTAGAAGGGTGAGTACAACCATCGCAGACAATGGGTTAAATCAACCACCACAATGTTGTGAAACCTTCAAGCTATTACATCAAGTATCCCTCACCCCAAGCCAAACAATAACACGTGATGAGAGAGAGAGACATGTACTAATCATCATCAAAAAAACCCTCTCAGGTAATCAAGTCCTGCAAGTCTTGAGCTCGGTGCATTGAATTAAAAAGTCTGATTTCCAGTGTTCTTTAAACACTGGCATTTTTTGGTAATAATCTTATACATAAAGCTCGTTCTCACCACTCAATGACTCACTGATATTGATGTTCGGTACCTTCCGGGTGACGTAGAAAGCTGAGATTTGCATGCCGATGGACATCGAAACCGATATACCGGGAAAAATCACAGAACCGTCGGAAAACTTCCGTAAATGAAGATATCCCAAAATAAGTGTCGTCTTCTTGTGCTCACTGCAGGTGGGTGACCCGAGACAATGGAAGGTCATGCTGCAACTGCTGCTATATATTATGTACCAATGTAAGAAGCAAGGTTTGTTATTGCTTACAATGTGTAAGCATACCCCATTAGTATGTGTGTGTGTATATACGTTTATATATATATATATATATATATATATATATATATATATATATATATATATATATATATATATTAACGTTTGAAGTATTTGTTGGCACACAAGAGATAATAGCATGCCATCTCATTTATGTGGATTTCTGCTCATGCAATTAGGGAACCTGATTGAGAGCCGTCTGGCTTTGCAAAGCCTGTGTTCCAAATCTTGCTGCAAGAAGGTAATTTTTGGCAAAAACGTCAGAAATTGCTAACAGGTTTCCATGGTTATCAAATCGGTGACAAAACCACCACCATTAGACGCGCACCGTCCTGCACGCCCGTTCCATCGAACAACCATTGTGCGCCATGCAGGGAAATATTTCTCCTTCGTGATGCCAATAAACACAATTTCATGGACAGGGAATTGAAAGGGAATTCAATCATAGTGTGAAAATTACAGGATGTCCACCTTACTGCCTCATACTTTGAAGAGTGTCAGGAGAATTTGCTAAACATGACCAAAAGTAAAATCACGGACATTATTTTGGAGGCGGATAATAAACAAACGGAATTGCTTTACGAAAAGGACTTTTCATCTCATTCACTGGGGAGCCATTATCGTCTATTTGAAACCACATGAAGCTCACATTTCTTCTTCCTACTCCTAACTGGCCCCAATTATTCCCTTCTTGTGCTTGCCACCAGGGCGGGGGGAAGGGGGGAAATGAGTATGACCCTAATTGTTTTTGGAACCGGCTGGTCCGGCCTGATATTTGACTGAACGTGATTTGGGCAGGAATTTGTGATTTGTTCAGAGTTACGACGATAGTTCGCCAACTCTTTGCAAAAGACACCGTTGGATCTTTATCCTCCACCAACTCATGCTGGCAAATGGGGCACCCGGCTTAACATCCTTCCTGTTGACGACACACACATTGATGCCTCACCATGTCTTGGAAACACCTTCTTCTTCTTCTTCCTTCATATGCAGCACAAGGCTGCTGGGTAGCATCATTGGCTGAGGGTATGGCTATGCCACTGATGCAGGGCCCTCTGTAGGTCAAAGCAGGAATTTGGAATTTGTTCATCATGTTGGTGATACCTCACCTACTCTTTGCAAAGGATACCATGGGATTTTTAACGTCAACCAACGAATGCTAGTAGACGGGACACCTAGCTTAACATCCACCTGAGGGACGGTACACACATTGATGAATCACCCTGCCTGTGAAACACCAGGGTGAAGGTTAATATCTGGGTTTGGATTCAACGAGACAGTTCATAGGCCGAGTAGTGCACATACCTCCAGGATATCCTGCCAGCCGATAAGTGTAGCTCAACATTTCCCGATGATGATGTTGTCTAAACCACAAATTATTATGGTTGTAAGTTTTTGTATACAGACATCAAGCTTCAAGGAATGCGTTTCATGAGGTTATAATTTCTACCATCCACGGACAACCTTAAATTCTAGAGATCCACTTATGGTTTTTGAGTATCAATAAAATTTAGACATTAGGAGAGTTGTTGGGTTAAATAATATCAAACTCGTTTCAATCAAAGCTATCAACATTAATATGACGTCAGAGGTTGGGGATTTGAGTGTGTGTTTGAACTGAAAACAAAAACATATTGCGGTCGATATCAATTCTTCTTACCAGTTGTATGTCGGGGATGCAAGGGTCGATCTCATCATCGGAGAAGAGTACAGCATCTTTGACGAACACAGAGATGGCTCGAAGGATGAAGGACATGAACAGGTGCATGTGAATGTAGTTGCGGGTGCAGTGAAGCTTTCTGCTTTGGGAAGAGAGAAAGCAGAAGAATGAGACAAAAAACAAAACTTCTTCGGTGGTTCATGGATCTTATAATCGTTTGCAACGTGTCGGCTTTTGGGATGGCACCCGAGACAAATTAAAAACTCCCTGTACGAATCCAGTGAAGGGATGACCACTTTGCCTCCTTTAGATGCTTCCTGGTCTATAAACTCTGGGCCAGCCATACAAGGCTCTATGACCGGTGAGCCTTCATTGAGAGATAATATTAGATCAATATTATTATATTCCCTACAAAATGTATTAATCGTGTCACCCACTTGACCTTTGTGAGGCTGCTGCCATAACAAGCAGTGATTTTTTTCCTGCAGTGATCCTTGGCTCATGTTGGAACTTGTACATACATCTCATGCGGGACCAGGAAATTATCTGACACCGGTATACATTTCCATGAAGTACAAGGACATTAGTTTACAATGAACAAACACATGTGGCGTATTTGATGTGAACTTGAGATCCCGACACCTTGAGCTCAGTCCTCAAATGGGAGAGTAAAACAATCATGCACAAGAGTAAATACTGCATTCCGACTCGCAGGTCCGACAACGTTAGATCTATCTCATGATATTTTGATCTTCCCGTGTGATATGACCCTTTACCTGTGGGTGTACAAAACCACATTTTTATCTCGTTTTTATCAAGAATTAGTTCATTGTGCAAACGTTTAAAGTTAGAAAAGCTTTTTACTTGCAAAATCGAAGATTTTTCCAAGTATATTGGTCAGTCGATTTTGTCATTCTGTGTTTGTTTGTTCGTCAATCGCCTACAGGTCACAACTTAAAACCGAACTTTATGAAACTTCACTAAGTTGTAGAGGTCTAAATGTCAAAGGTCATCTTGAGTTTAGCATTTTGTGAAATCGTCATTTTTCATCCGATTGACTTCAAATTTGAAGAGGATTTGCATTTTGCATCACTGAATTGGGGAAGCAACTATTTTTGAGATCAAAAGGTCAAAGTTCAACTCAAGGTCAAAGCTCTAAATCAAATTTCATCTGAAAAATCTTCAATTTTCATCCAATTAACCTGAAAATTAAGCAGTAATTACATTGTGCATCACTGAATTTGGAAACCAACTATTTTTGAGGTCAAAAAGGGCAAAGGTCAACTCTGGGTCAAACTTCTAAAATCAATTTCAATTTGAAAAATTATCAATTTTCATCCGATTCACTTGAGCTTTGATTAAGATTGTCAATTTTAATCTTAATGAAATGCACAATTTGATGTATCCATGGCAACCGTTGGAGAGGGGGTGAATTTTGCAAGTATCGTGCTCTGCACGACGTCTTTATCTTGTCTTGTTTGTCACTTGCAAAATCGAAGATTTTTCCAAGTATATTGGTCAGTCGATTTTGTCATTCTGTGTTAGTTTGTTCGTCAATCGCCTACAGGTCACAACTTAAAACCGAACTTTATGAAACTTCACTAAGTTGTAGAGGTCTAAAGGTCAAAGGTCATCTTGAGTTTAGCATTTTGTGAAATCGTCATTTTTCATCCGATTGACTTCAAATTTGAAGAGGATTTGCATTTTGCATCACTGAATTGGGGAAGCAACTATTTTTGAGATCAAAAGGTCAAAGTTCAACTCAAGGTCAAAGCTCTAAATCAAATTTCATCTGAAAAATCTTCAATTTTCATCCAATTAACCTGAAAATTAAGCAGTGATTACATTGTGCATCACTGAATTTGGAAACCAACTATTTTTGAGGTCAAAAAGGGCAAAGGTCAACTCTGGGTCAAACTTCTAAAATCAATTTCAATCTGAAAAATTATCAATTTTCATCCGATTCACTTGAGCTTTGATTAAGATTGTCAATTTTAATCTTAATGAAATGCACAATTTGATGTATCCATGGCAACCATTGGAGAGGGGGTGAATTTTGCAAGTATCGTGCTCTGCACGACGTCTTTTTCTTGTTATTCTGTCTGTCTGTCAATTGCCAACAGGTCACAATTCTAAACCAATTGTCATGAAACTTTACAAAGTTGGAGAAGTCGTCTCAACAGAGAAGTCTATTGATTTTGAGGTCAAAGGTGATCTTGAGGTCAAATTTCTAAAATGTCATATTTCATCCGATTGACATGAAAGTTGAACGGGATTTTCATATTGGCTTACTTAATTCAACCACCAATTATTTTTGAGGTCAACCTCGGCCAAAGGTCAACAACTTAGGTGAGGTTTCTAAAATCCTTAATTTTCATCCGATTGTCTTGAAATTTGAAGATGATTTATATTTCAGGTCACTGAATTCAACCAGCCAATTATTTTTGAGCTCAACATCGACAAAAAGGTCAACATCAGCCAAAGGTCAACAACTAAGCTGGAATTTCTAAAATCCTCAATTTTCATCCTGTTGACTTGAAATTTGAAGAGGATTTGCAGATCAAGTTTCTGAATTCAACCACCAATTATTTTTGAGGTCAAATTTGTTTTTTGGATTTTACAAGTATCGTCCTATGCACGACACCTTTCTTGTTTGATTAGTTGTTGTTGTTGAAGATGTTAATGGTCACTCATTACTAAATCAAACGAATCAAACAATTACATTACTAAATCAATGTTAACTCATTACTAAATCAAATAAAAGACCAAGAAGGAACCCGAAAAGGTAAAGAGAAAAGATGGAGTCATCAGGAGGAACCTGGATAAGATTAGGCCCGCTACTCCAGGTGTTTGGTTTCAGCCGTGACTCCACAACCCTCAAACACATTCTGGCGCAGCCAAGTGAGCCTTACAGACAAAATTTCTGCAAGAATTCACTTCTCAGAGAGATGGATAATGGAAGAGAGAAATAGAAATTAAAAGAGATGAAAGAGAAGAAAAAGCAAGAATTAGAACAAATAAAGAGAATTGTGAAAAATATGACAGAAGTATGGAAGGAACAAAGAACAAAGATGTCGGAAAGAACCCGGACAGATAGATTTCAGCAGTTATTCCCCAGGCTCAAACGCAGCAACATGTACAAGCTACCAGAGGTCCATCAGCGGGGAAGCACAGTCCACACAGCATCAGGATATGGTACAAACAAGAAATGAAACGGAAGACCAAGAAGGATCCCGAAGAAGTAAAGAGCAAAGATAGAGTCATCAGGAGGATGCAGGATAGGATTTGGGTTTCAGCCGCTACTCCACAACTCTCAAACCCATCCAGGTGCAGCCAAGTTAGCATTACAGAAAAAAATTCTGCAAGAATTCACTTCTCCTTCGAGAAATAGATAACGAAAGAGAGAAATAAAGAGTAAAAGAGGTGAAAAAGAAGAAAAAAGCAACAATTAGAATGAATAAAGGGAATTGTGAAAGAAACAAAGAACAAAGATGTCGGGAAGAACCGGGACAGATAGATTTCAACAGTTACTCCCCAAGCTCAAATGCAGCAACATCTACAAGGTACCAGAGGTCTGTTCAACCAATGAATGCTGCCAAACACCTGCAAAATGGCCTGAATCAGTATTTAAAGATACAGAGAGAAAGCTCGTGGATTCTGATAGGGAGAAGTCAAGGTTTAGATTTGTGATGTGAATGAAGAGTTCAGTGATGGTCATGAGGAGTACTTGCTGACCTGGAGAAGCTGAGAATGAGCATCGCGATGGTGAGGGAGGCGAGAGAAGTGGCATAGCCCACCGTGTACGTCATCTTTATCGTGTTGTAATAGTCTTCCTTCTTGAGCACAGCATGAAGAGAGATAAGGTGGGTCAAACAATGTGAGTTAGAAGGACACCGAGACATTTGTTCAATTTTAACATATCTCACAGCAATAAAAAGTATGATGGCTGCACATATGTGTACGAGATGTGACAAAGTTCGAGGAAGTACAGGCGTTTGTTCTCTGGTGAGGTCAAACTCTGGGATGTACTGATGTATGTCCCCTTGTGAGGTTGCACCTGAGGAAGTACCAACACTTGCCCCCTTGTGAGCTTGCACTCCAGGATGTACCATTGAATGTCCCCTTCTGAGGTATCACCCAAGGAAGTACCAACACTTGTCCACTTTGGAAGTCGCACCCCAGGAAGTATCAACACATGTCATCCTGTTTTATAAGACCCTTTTTATTGCCATCTAATTTTAGAAGACCCTTTTTGTTGCCATTAATTTCAGCCCCCTTGTGAGGTCTCACCCTGGGAAGTACAGATGTTTGCCTTGTGAGTTCATTTCTCTACAATGGATGAATACATCAGGCAGCGAGTATGGTTTTTAGCAACATCAAATTGTCCTTGAACTTCATTGCCACTTCTCACGCACACATTTTAGTATTAATTCAGAATACCTCGTTCAAATCATTTGATATATCAATACAAATTACGAAATTCAAAGAAAAAAGTTCTAATTTTGCCTGAAGCTTCCATTGCTCTGAATCAAACTTTCAGTTTTAGTACCACTTGAAAATGGTCAGGACTATCTTCCTGGATATATATCTTGGGAATTAGACACTCTGGTATCATGCTCTGCTTGCCAACATCCCTGACAGTGGTATGTCAGGCTGCCTTAATATGTGACTTTCAGCATTCCTCCACGAGCGCAGTCAATGCGTTACGATCAATTGAACCCTCTCTTCTCCTCTCCCAGTGGAGACTGGATTGCTTTAAGGCAGTGTCTTGGGCCCAGTATTATTCTTGGTCTCCATAAATGCCCTCTCAGATGCTCTGGAAAATCCTCTCTTCTTTTTTGCAGAAGACTCCCCTTTGTGTCGTACAGAAACCCCATCCCACTGTTAGGCAGACAGCAGCTGCATCACTCTGCTCATCTGGAATTGATTAGATGCTAGTCTGAAAAGAGAACATGTCTTTCAATCCTGGAAAACCTCAGTCACACTGTTACTCTGGAAGGATCATCAAACTAACTCAACTATCTATTTCCATGTCTCAGTCACTCAGTTTCAGTTTATTGGGACTTCCTGGCTTCAACATCAGCTACCACTTCACCAGAGCCAAGCACGTTGCAAAGCTGACCTACAAAGCCAGTTGCAGGGCACCCTGATCTGTTGTTCGGAGTCCTTTCTTGAAAAAGCACAAGTACTAAAATCCTACATGGCCTTCATCCATACCTCAGTGGAGTACTGCTCTCTCCTCTGGGCAGGCACCCCAGCATCACATTTGTTTCTCCTGGATTCAGTGGAATCCAACGCTCTCAACATCATTTGCATCTCCCACGATGAGGCCAAACCACAGGCTCTGTCGCTCTCACATTGAAGGCAGGTCAGTGGCCTCTGTTATTTTTCTACCTCTCTTAAAGTCGAGCTCCCTCCCCTCCTCCCTCTCATGTCTAGCCTTCTCTTCTCTCAGCCATCTGATCCTCCCCAGCTCCTCCAGGATGCATGCATTCTCCAAGAAACCTCCTCCTGGTTAAACTCCCAAAATCAAGACTTACTGCTTGCCTCAACTCCTTTGTTCCTCTTTCTTCAGGAGTGTGGAACTGCCTTCCCGAGAGGGTTCAATTACATTTTTTCCCTCCACGGCTTCAAGCTGCCACTACACTACCATGCATCCCATGTCATCTCCCCATCCATACCCTCCATCTTTTGCTCACCCCATTGACCCTACCAATCCCAACCCTTGCATAATTCTGTTTCCTGCCCTCATCTCTCTCCACTTTTCCTATTAGTTCATCCCCTGACTTGTTTTGTCCAACTGTGGCCACATAGCCCCACTGTCAGCATGTTTTCCTTCCATACACTCTATCAACTCGCTCTTCCATGAGCCGAAAGCTTGTATAAAAAAATATTTTAAAACCTATTCCTTGCATTTTTAACCCTCATCAGAACCTCATCATTATATACATTATGAGCTTGAAAGCGATTATCAGATGCTGAAATAATTTATCTCATATTTCTTCCAACAATCACTTCTTTCTCGGTAGGTTGGAATCATAAACTCCTGCAATATTGACCCCTTGCGGTGTGTCCACCACTGCAGTGGACACGTCTTGCATCGATTTTCTTCAGAAGCTGCATCAAGATTTATTGAAATCAGATTTCTGGAAACGGATCACTCAGTGACCGAGACACATGGTTGACGCAGTGCGATACCCAGACAGAGCTCTTTACCCATCTCTACCTTTGACCCCCGGTTGGAATTTGTCTTTGCGGCCTCGTCTGGCATCAGTTTGATGTGTGATGCAGACACATTGAGATGATGTCATAGTTGTCGTTCGTATGAAGCAAGTGGCTGCAGGCTAGCATCAGGTCCTGTAGAGGCGTGGCAGCACCACTGATTCAGTGCCCCCTGTATGTTGGAGCAGGGATTTGTAATTTGTTCAGGGTGCTGGCAATAGCTCGCCTACTTTTCACAAAGGATAATGTGGGATCTTTAACATCCAACAACTAATACAGGCAGACGGGACATTGAGTCGATGCAAATGCTTCGTCCTTTGATGTTAATACCAAGAACCGATGTTCGTCATTTCTTTCATTTCAGACTTTGGGTTTCAGGTTGTGAAAACATGGATCACTGGATTACCAGAGAAAAACCTGCTGTTGTGGACCTGTTCTTTGCAAATGTCTCAACTGTTGGAACTCAGAGAGCATTAAAATGTCAATTTCCTATGAACGAAGTCTGCAAATACTTTTCATCATGATGTAGATAAATGTAGATAAATTTGAGCCACTGTGTACCTTGACAAGATACTTGTAGGGCTGCAGACAAACGGAGAACAATGTGCAATAGAAAAGCAAACTATGTGTCAATTCTGAGAATCTAAAGTTCCACTTCTACTTTATCGAGCAATTGTATAAGGTGGGAGAGGGCAGAGGTCAACTTCTTAGGTCTGCACAATAGTTTGGGGGAGAAAAAAAAACAACTGAGAAAAAGAAAAGAAGAAATGCAGAAAGGTGAGGGAGAAGAGGATACGAGGTGTGAGAGTTTGGATGAATAAAGACCTGGAGTTGTCATTGGAAGAAATACACTCTTCGCACAATAACACACAGTCTGGAGTCGAGACAATCCTTTGCATCACAAGCACAGATATTTTCAAATTTCCTGCAGCTCCTGTAGCTCAAGCTTTGTTAACATCAATGTAATGTTATTCTTGTTATTTAACGGTCACAAATATTCCCATGTTCTTGTGGGGCTGGCCAGGGGAGGTTTTTGACGCAAGTCTTTCACGAACTGGCTGGCCATATCCAACACTCAAATAAGTAGTTGGGGCAGGAATTTGGAATTTGTTCAGGGTGCCGGCGATAGCTTGTCAACTCTTCGCGAAGGACGCGGTGGAATCCTTAATGTCCACCAACTAATGCCAGCAGAAAGACCACCGAGTTTAACATCCATCCAAGGGACAGCACACACACTGATGAACACACACATCCTGCCCGTGAAATACTGGGATGACAATTCATAGCTGTGTCTGGATTTGAACCCAGGCTAGATAGCTTAGAGGCAAATGTGCTTACCTCTAGGCCATCCTGCCAGCCCTGTGAACATCAATGAAAAAAGGAGCAAATCAACCTGAAACTTTGGTGAAATGAAATGAGCTGCACTTTGTATCATGACCCTATTGTAATTACGTTTTGTTATCAAATTGGCTAAAACAATGTTATATGGCATCAGTATGAGAGAGAGAGAGAGAGAGAAAGAGAGAGAGAAAGAGAGAGAGAAAGAGAGAGAGGGAGAGAGAGACGGAGAGAGAGAGACGGAGAGAGAGAGGGAGAGAGAGAGGGAGAGAGAGAGAGAGAGAGAGACAGAGACAGAGACAGAGACAGAGAGAGAGAGAGAGAGAGAGAGAGAGAGAGAGAGAGAGAGAGAGAGAGAGAGAGAGAGAGAGAGAGAGAGAGAGAGAGAGAGAGAGAGAGACAGAGAGACAGAGAGACAGTGAGAGACAGTGAGAGAGTGAGAGACAGTGAGAGACAGTGAGAGACAGTGAGACAGTGAGAGAGAGAGAGAGAGAGACAGAGAGACAGAGAGACAGAGAGACAGAGAGACAGAGAGACAGAGAGACAGAGAGACAGAGAGACAGAGAGACAGAGAGACAGAGAGACAGAGAGACAGAGAGACAGAGAGACAGAGAGACAGAGAGACAGAGAGACAGAGAGACAGAGAGACAGAGAGACAGAGAGACAGAGAGACAGAGAGACAGAGAGACAGAGAGACAGAGAGACAGAGAGACAGAGAGACAGAGAGACAGAGAGACAGAGAGACAGAGAGACAGAGAGACAGAGAGACAGAGAGACAGAGACAGAGAGAGAGAGAGAGAGAGAGAGAGAGAGAGAGAGAGAGAGAGAGAGAGAGAGAGAGTACATCACAAAGAGGCTGGGGAAAGATAGGAGTAGGAGTAATGGAGGAAATGGACACTATACCAGGGAAAGGGGGGGGGGTGGAGTGTTAAAACGACACTATCACGATAAGGGAGGGAAAATTGGGGGGAAGGGGGGTTGAGCTTCATGAAAACTTCAGGTTGATTTTTTTTTTAACTATCTTTATTCTCGTCTCACTCTCCCTGCCCCCATCACTTCTCAGTCGAGCCCTGAGGCCTCCATGTCACACACATTCTACCAGAAGCCATGTCCTTGTTACCCATCCAAAATCTAAATTCAATGCTCATCTCGAGTCTTTCTCGTCGAACGATCTCTTCCCGAGAGGATTCCAAGTCTGGCTCCCACGGTCACCTCATGGTCTCTGCCATTTGGAATAGTGGGCTTTCCTTCACCTGCGGGGTGACACCCTGTTCCGACTGTTTCCTCTCTTTGCGCTGTTTCTCACTTTGCCTCATTTTGTCTATTGGTCCATTGACCCCTGTTTTTATCTTTCATGAGGCTCCATACCAATGTAATAATAATATTATTAATAATCCAAATGATGATGAATGCACTGGTGGAGTTTTCCAAAATTAGAAGCGCAGTAACATTGTTCCACACTACTCTATGGTGTACTGTGACACAAAGTGAGTGCACACACACACACACACACACACACACACACACACACACACACACACACACACACACACACACACACCTGCTCTGACATTGGTTCACTGTCATTGAATCCACAGGCAATCTCATAAGGTGGGTAAGGCTCACTCCAGTGGCCATCAGTGCAGTTCCTGTGGACCACACCTGTGGAAGGTACCACCGTGCGGGGAAACACAGAGGGACACTTTTCAATGCAATGTGTGTTATTCCATCACATGTTGTACAACACAAAGCATCACTACAAGGGGGCATCATCTTGTATTCCTGCACCCTTTTGACATCATCCCATCAATATGGCACTTTCTAAATTATGTAATCCACCCCCAGATTACTCAGCATGCATGCACAGAAACCCCTAGTATCAGAGTAAATTGAGGCAGTCGAGGGCCTGGTGTTGGCTAAACGGTTAAGGTGGCTTGCTTAAGATCTTAGGGTCTTGAGTTCAAGCCCCTATCAGGCTTTTGAGTTAACATTAGGTTGGGTTGACTCAGCTTGTCATCCTTCTGAGGTCGGCAAAATGAGTACTCGTGTACTGGTAACAACTAACAGGGGCATTGCATCAGTGGCACAGCCATGCACCCAGCCAATGATGCTACCCACAGCTTTGTGCTGCACACAAAGGAGGAGGAGGGATGAGGGGAAGCCTTGACATAGTCCATGCCTCCTAGAAAAGGATTGTAGAATGAAACAACCAAAAAAACTTTTAAAGACGCGTACTTGTAAGCATACCTGCAAGAAAGCACAACAAAACAGTTGGTGAATTTCCTGATCAACTCGTCCAAAAAGTTGATATGTTGCAGTCCGTATTGCAAAAACTACAGTGTAAGGCCGAAATGGTGCATTCTAACTCGACTTTTGTGCTTATTAACACCGACGGGGAGGTCATATCTTGGGCTTGTCGATGCACAGGGTAAGTTTTAAATGATGATATTTACGATGAATCATGTTTGGGTGGAGGGTGGAGGGTGGAGGATGGAGTGGGAGCTGTTCGAGCTGTGAGTGTCGCTACAAGTGTGTATTTTTTGTTTGGTTCGGGGCCACAAGATACATTATACTAGATATTTGCATATATTGGTGAAAAGAGAAGTGTCCGTGTGTGTGTGAAAACCATGACCGCCACTTGCTAATTGTATTAACAGGAAATGATAGGAACCCGACTCCTCTCATCAACGGATATTTCTCATGTTCCTATGTTCTCATTCGTCTGATTTGCATTAAGGAACAGAACAATTATGGGTAACCACTTTGAAATTGCCACTCTATCGTCTAAATGCTGAAAATTATGTTTTGAAGACGAGTTGAATCACAGATTTTGTGCTCGTAACGGCCGGTTAAAAGTGCCTTTCGAACAGAACCGAATCGGTATAAACACATGCGCAGAAGGTCTCATTTAGCATTCATACATCATTTTGAGTCGAGTATTTAGAAAACACTGCTGCAGAATCTTCTTAAAAGAAACGAACTGTCTGTCTTTCATACGAGGTTTGCTCAAAATACAATAATATCACAGAAAAAGTTTTTCAGAGTGTTCACTAGTTATGGTTCCCGGAGGGAGGCATTAAGTGGTTAGTCTTGGTGTCTGTGGTGTCCCGCTTTTCAAAGAATTCTTCCATTATTTAATGTTTAAATGATTATTGTTTAATTTTCCAATTTTTGCCTTCTTCCAATTTTGAACTCTTTGATTTTTCCCAATTTTTAAATTCAGTGCAGTACTTAATTTGTTTTATTTTAAATTTTTTCATTTATTCAATTTCTTAATTATTTATTTCTTCAATTTATTTTTCTTTAAATTTTCAATAATTCTTTAAATATTTTTCAATTGTCAATTATTACATTTTTCCATTACATAATTAATTTAATTATTTTATTTTTACATTATTATTTTCTTAATTACTATGGTTCCAGAAGGAGACATTAAGTGTTTAGTCTTGGTGTCTGTGGTGTCCTGATTTTTGGAAAAGAAAAAAAAAAACGTTTGTTTTCATTATGAGGCACAATTTCAAGTGCAAGTACCATTCATCCATCCATCCACTGGAAACATTCTATACAGAGCGTCGGTGCTGCCGAAGCAGTCTCCTGTGCTATTGGGCACAAACCTGGACGGGTCGTCACTCCGCCGCATGATACTTGAATGGTTAAATCATCCCAGCATGCTGGCACTCATTTTGCCGACCTCGGAAGGATGACAAGCTGAGTCAACCCCACCTGGTATTAATTCAACAGGTGAGTGGCATTTGAACTCAGGACCCTCGGATCCCAAGCCAGCCACAAGTGCTACCAATTGACCAATATTATGGCCCTCTTGTTCCCATATTTATTTGTTTTAGAAATATGTGAATATTTATAAAACAAATCCATGCTACATTACTAATTTACATATTAATTAGTAATAAATATTTAAAAAAATATATATTTGCTACATTTCTAATTTACATGGTTATAACAATTTATTTTTTGAGAATTCACCAATTTACATAATTATTTACATAGTTTTTGATATCCTCTTGAAGTTGATCTCAAATGTTCCTCGAAACGAGAATTTTTCCAGGATAAAAGCTATCGCAGCGTGTGTAAAAAGCAACGTACCGATAGTGGGGCAACAGTTGGACATAATAAGAAATGGAATGAAAAAACAGGGAAAGAGGATAGAGAGGTGGGGAGGAAAAACAGGAACCTACAAGTAATATGGTTAGATGAGGTTATCTGAGTTAGTTTGTGTTAGTTGGGGTTAATGGGGGCAGAAAACATTGCAGTTTAAGATGGCAGATGACATGACTGCACCACCTGCTTGAAGCCCTGAAGGGAAGTGTGATTGAATATGCTCAGGAAGGAGATTCCACAAACAGGAGAAAAGAGGAACAAAAGAGTTGAGGTGGGAGAGTAAGCCTGCATTTCCTACCTTTCATCGTTTTTACTCATAACAATTTTTTTCTGCCGATCTCATGCTCACCTCTTCCCTTCCATTCTGTCTGACAACCTTCCACCTATCCTTTTCACCTCATTTATGAACCTCCGCAGTTGAAGGAAAAAAAGGAATTAAGTAAATGAAGCAAGAATGATTGGGCTGACCACATCTCCAAGCTGGCCTCAAGGAACAGTCAGCACCTTTATATACCTTTCAGAGCAAAGATTTTCCTTAATCATCCTTAGCTCTAAATGGTGTACGAAACATTCATTATTAGTGTCATGGAGCATGGCTCCTCAGCGGGTTGGTGGCAGAGGCGTCGCTCGCTTCCAAAACGATTCGGGGCTCGGCCCCCCTGGAACTTCAGATCCTCCAACCCTAATAAACCTTAAGCACAGTGGCACATGCAGGAAAATGGGCTAATCGTTATAAAATGGCCTATCATAGTCAAGGGGGTTAAAATAGATTTGGGACACAGCAAAAAACATTCGGGGCATGTGACCCATGGGTGACCTGAATTGGCGGTGTGACATCTTAGCTCATACCACTGGAGGAAATGGGGTCCAAAGCCCTAAGGGTTACTGGTGTATATAATTAGGAGGATGAGGTGCAAGGTCTGTTGCTCTCCAATCACCAGGTCTGTTATGTCCAATGAGCAAAAGGGACAGTTACCCAGGGCTACAAACTGGTGCCATCAGGGGCCCACCACACAAGAGACAGAGAGAGACAGTACAATGTGATTGGCCAAGGATGGGAGTGAGAGGTCAGAGTTATGTTCTACAATGCAAGAACAACACCTTCATGCTTTGATGTTAATGTAAATTGAGAATGATATTTTGAAGATGGTCAACTTCGCTGATATCATTGATGAGTTTGTAAGACTAAAAGCCAAAAAAAAGTTGAGTATAATTATAAATAATAACATATGAAGTGCATCAGAAAAGAATAATAATAATAAACCATAAATACAAAAAACAAGTTTTTTTCTTTCTTTTTAAAATTTCCTGAATTTTTTTTATCACTGTTAAATTCAGTTTATCAAATTGTACGTCATTTTCTTAAAAGCAAGGATAAGCAAGGTTTGGTTTGGTGGCATCACAGTATACTCTACCAGATCATATCTGGTCACCCATCCCATTTATTCTCAATGAGTTGTCCCTCCATTTGAACAAGACCTTACTCTTCACCTCTTCTTTACAGCACACCCTATTCTCATGACCATAGAAACATGTCCCCGAGTTTGTCCCATCGTGTTCTTCCCCCAAATCCTTTTTCCACAGTTTTCATTGATCCCAAAATCTTGACCTCTTCTATTCTCGCTGACGTTTTCCTTTCTATTCCCCCTCCCGTCCATGAAATCTGTGATCCAAACAATTTTTATCTGCTCCTTCTACCTCCATCAGGCTATTTGATCCTCGTTTGTCCCTTGTTCAGCTGTTTTATCTCCACTATTGGTTGTGCACAAACCTTTCACCCTCTGACAACAACTCTTTTATGAGCCTGTAAACCTTTACAACAATATTTTTTTACAAGCTAAATATACATTACTCTACCTCCTCCTCAAGAACACTTTGTAAGTGTGGAAAGCCCTTGTACATATATATATATATATATATATATATATATATATATATATATATATATATATATATATATATATATATATATTCATTACATTTTTTGAATAAATGTCTCAGATACGCACCATCTTTATTCTGGAAAATAACGATGAAGGATGGACACCTGACAGTTGCAACAGCAGTGTGTTCAACGGACATCCAGCAGGAAAGATTGTCCCACATTCCCCGACACCCTGAGATGAGCGGGTGGGGGAGAAAAAAAACACAATAATCTACAAATATGAAGGTTATAGGTTAGGTCATGTTAATGGAGATATAAAAATCACAGGAAGGGAAGGGCGATGACATGAGATGGTGCTTCACTGCCTGCTTGAAGCCCTGGAAAGAGAGGAGTGAAAATGAACCGCCGCTGGAAGGCAGTTCCACAAATGGGAGAAAAGAGGATGGGTGGCAATGCTGGATTTCAGGAAGAATGCGTTTGTATTGGAGGAGCTGGGGGAAAGTCAAAGGGCTGAGAGAGCAAAGGGAGCTAGACCGAAGAAAAGGCAGTAAAAATCAGAAAGGCCATCGACCTGTCTGCAATGCAAGATAAACAAGCCTTGTGCTTTGGTCACAATGCAGGAGAGGCCAATAATGTTGAGAGTTTTACGGAATGCAACAGAATCCAAGAGAGACCTGTGATGCTGGGGCCACAGCCTGTAGCAGAGAACAGGACTCCATTCAGCTACAGATAAAGGCCATGGAACGGCACAAGGATTCCCAGGCCGCAGCCGGCTTTGGAGGCCAGCTTTACGATGTGGTCGGCCTCGGAGAAGTCGTACCTATTGGTGAGGCTGAGAAGTTCAAGAGACTGACCCTCTTCCAGTGGTTGATTCTGGAAATGGATGGGTTCGTTTGATAGCCGTCCATGTTAGACAAGATGAGAAAGCAAAATTTGCCCAAACTGAAATACAAATTCCAAGAAGGAAATAAATGTAAGTGTAGAAGAGACATGGATGCACAACAAGCAATCTTGAACCATATAAGTTGCATTTTAGTCGAGCTTGTAACCAGCGTGACATTACACTTGTAAAATTATCACATCTTACACTTGTAAGATCATCAATTGAAGAATAGAATAACAAATTTAAGGAAATTGAAGAATAATCATTTTGAGGGACAGGTCGATGTGGGACTGGATAAAAGCATTCCCTGATACCGTGCATTGATGTTTGTTTACCACATGTCATCCTATTGATTTCAGGTGAACGATTCAAAACTTATCTTTGCAAAAAAAGTTTCTCTTAATAGAATTACACATTATGTGTTGAGATTCATGGGCTGCATGGGTTATCCACTGGATAACCAAGCTGTTAGGCTTTATAACCTTTATTTATGCAAGCTTTATACAAGATAACCAAGCTTTATGCAACATAGGCTGCAACATAGGCTGCAGCTACATGATGCAACCCGGAGTTCTCACGGGTGTTCCATCGCACAATTTATCGCAGACTTGCCTCGAGATCGATTCGAAATGATGTTGCCTCGTGGTCGCTCCCGTGAGGTGGATTTTATGAATTTTAATGCACAGGGATTTTTTTTTTTTCGGGAGATCTTCAAGTTGCAAGAAAAGGAGCATTTTCTTGAAATTGTCATTTCGAGGATGTTTCGTTGTGCCTGTTGTGGAGCTCCAGTGTGGCTGTGGAAGAACGAAACCTGCATTTGTGGAGATTTTTTAACAGAGTGCAATTTTATGTCTTTGTCACGCTCAGAGCCTGCAACATGCTTAGATTTCTGGGGAAACCTTTGGATTGTTACATTCAGTGTGTACCCCATGTATTGTTCGAACCTTCAGTTGGCCATGCCTTCGACGTCGTTTGATTAAATATGCCTCAACTTGTTTCAGATCTCAATATTAACATTAAATCACATTCTTATCTCTTTGTGAGACTCCTCATATGCACATTTTTTTTTTTTACAGTGTTGCATCGTCAGTGTGTATTAAAAATACTAGAAGCATCCGCTCCCTACGAGAGCCATCAAGGGGGTCGTGCTATTATATGTATGCCTATTTTACTCCAAGGGGTCCCAAGATTACACACCCAAAAAATGGTGGCGATCGGTTCAGCCGTTTTTGCGGTACCTGGGAACAGACAGACAGACGGTGAATTATAGTAAGATAGTTGTTCATTTTACACCAACTTCAAAACAGGAGTCCAATGAGATTGTCTGTTATCTCACTCAAAGGCCCTTGAGCTTCAGAGATAGATGAATAATAACACAAACTAATAATTGATTTGAGCAGTTACTACTCAGCTGGTGTAACATTCCAGCAATTAATGGAAAATTATCTGACCGATTATGTGATCTTCACGTTATCTGATCTGATCACCAGACTTGTTGAGCATCCACTCCGAGTCTGGGAGGTCAGTGGTTCAAGTTTCTCCCTGTTTGTCATTCGAAAGACTTTAAATAATGCGACGTGCCGCTTCCTTGTTTGATGCTCAGCATTAACAGGTTAGGGTGCAGACAAACCCCATATGTTAAGATCCATGGGGAGGAGGAGATTCCTCTTTAGTTATCCCACTGAGTGCAGAGGGAAAACAGAGGTCAGAAAAGGTGGTGCTGCTGGAACCCAGCCAGAGTGATCTGGGAAATCATGTTATTCACTTCCCTAAAGTTCAGTGGATGAGTTTGTCCCAAGTCAAGTCCAGTGTTGGCTTGTTTGTGTGCGCGTGTGTGCGTGCATACGTGTGTGTGTGTGTGTGTGTGTGTGTGTGTGTGTGTGTGTGTGTGTGTGTGTGTGTGTGTGTGTGTGTGTGTGTGTGTGTGTGTGTTTGCGTGACATAATCTTGCAAAAGAAGTTCACAGAGTAATGATGAAATTTCATGAAAATGATAAAATATCCACAATTTTCCATCTCCTCAAATGGCCCCAAAAATCGTGAGAGAATATGATTTTCATCACCGAGACACGTCCCCTTCAATCCAATATGATGAATAATTTTCATTATTGATCATTTGTCCCAAAAAATAATGATCTGTGATATTGTCAGAATCAGGTTTGAACGTTTTCCCTGGGTATCATTTTATGTTTGAGATATCAAAAATGCAATTTTGTGATGCACCGATGTGGTTCTATCCAATGCAGCATGACATTTTAATTTGGAAAAGGTTTCTTTGTATAAATTCGGAATGGAATGGCCTTGACTCAAACCAGAGATTCACTGACTGGAGTTCCATCACACAGTTCTTAATGGCCATGAAAACAATCCAGCGACAGATTTACTCCTCATAAAAATAAATTACGCAATAGCATTTAAATTGAGAAAAAAAAACTATGGATTCACAGTTCAGAAATTGCTTCGTCATGGCTATTGAGGAAAGGAAACCATTCGAGAAATGGGACGCACAACATGTAATGACAGTAATGTAACAATTATCCTCCCCTGAACTGAGTGATCATAGGAACTCAGCTGGAAATCACGTCTCCCACAGAATCTGCATACATGTCAATTCATGACCCATGTCAATCTTCTCTATAAATTTGCATCCATTTTGGCTAACAATGCACATCATTCAACACGAAACGAGTTGACTCAGGCCATTTGGATGTCTTTGCTCCCCAGTATAATGTTCCTCACAGTATCATTTCGAGGGCATCAACAAAGTACTGTCATATTGGACAGTTTGTGGAAAGATTTTGTTCTAGTGGCACAAGGGTGATGACCTCTTGTGCAAATTATTATCTTGTCACCCTTACCAGAAGGAACCTTTTTCAACAACAATCTTTCAGAATGATCTGCAAAAAGCAATCCTTACTAGAATTCATGGACTGGCGTTTGAATATATATATATATATATATATATATATATATATATATATATATATATATATATATATATATATATATAATATGATAAATATATAATATATAAAGCTCTTTCTAACCACTGACTAACTCACCGACTGACTGACTGACTGATATTGAAGATCGGTACCTTCCAGGTGACGTAGAAAGCTGAAATTTTGCTTGCCCATGGACATCGAGGCCAGTACACCGGAAAAAATGATAGAATCATCGGACAACATCCATAAATGAAAATATAAATGAAAGAAAAAAAAAACATGAAAAAAATGCAGGTGAGTGACCCGAGACAATGGGAAAGTATGGTAATTTTGTGTGCTGATGGACATCGAAGCCAATACACCAGGAAAAGAACAAATCACAGAACTGTCGGAAAGCATCAGTAAATTAATATATAAATAAATGAAAAAAAATTAAAATAAATAAATGAAAAATCAAATGCAGGTGAGCGACCCGAGACAATGGGGTAGCACGGTTTGTGTGCTTACACAAGGTGTAAGCACACCCCACTAAGTATATATTTGTTCCAATTGTGGGGGTAGATTGAGGAATTTCAGAGGAAAGATGGGACTGTATAGAGTTGCTTGGTCTGTGGACGTGTAGGAGATATGTCGATGTAAATTAAGTAGGGAAACTGTGAGCTTAAGTGTTACTTGTCACCGCACGGTGGGTGGTGCTGTGTTAATTCGGCAGGGTCCAAGACTAATTTGTCCCAGTATGTGATTACCCCCATGACCTTTTCCTATGTTTTTGCATTTACAAGCCAGCAATAACAGAAATTACATTTTTAGAACAACAACACCAACAACCATAATAACCTGCCACACATCGAAGCAGGCAAGAAGCCCTGCCTTCCTTGCTTCATGACAAGAAGCCACACCCTGAGGTGGATGATTAATGGATGTGACGTCAAAAGTGAGGAGGAAGAAGAGATGGTTTTGTTCGGACGAAGAAGGCGGCACGATTCTCATGTTCGTGTTGTGTGAATTTGCCCATGTGCTAACAGCCCATAAGTCAGAGGTGGTACCACCACACTTCACAGCACTCTCAGTACCAGAGTAGAGTTCAGACATCAGATCGATCAGTTTTGGTGGCATCCCACGAAGACCAAGAATCCTCAAGAGGACATCCCGATTCACTGAATCGAACGCTTTACAGAGAGCAACATAGGCTGCAAGCAGCCCCTGCCGAAACTCTAGTCTGCGTTCGGTGAGGACACGAAGAGCAAGGATACGGTCAATCGTTGACCTCTTTGGTGAAAAGGCTGACTGTTCTGGACGCTGGTGCTCAAGCAGATGGTGGCGAACCCTATCAAGAATTATCCGAGCAAAGACCTTGCCCGGCACTGAGAGTAGCATCACCCCTCGGTAGTTGTTGCAGTCTTGGCGATCACCCTTCCCTTTCCAGAGAGCAACAACAAGGCCCCTCTTCCAATCAGTTGGGATGATGCCTATGCCCCAGGCAGAGCACAAAACTGCATGCAACAACACGAGTGCAGCATTTCCACCAGCCTTGAGAAGTTCAGCATGGATGCCACAGATCCCTGGAGCTTTGCCCCGTTTCAACCGGTTCACCACAGCCCGTGTTTCCACAAGCGAAGGTGGACCACAGTTTATTCGAGGGTCAGCAACAGGGATTGTAACACCCTTGACGTCCAACTCGACAGCTGGGGGATCAGCCTGGTACAACCGCTCAAAGTAACCGGCCCAGCGGGCCTTCACTTCAGACTCCTCTGTCAAGAGCCTACCACTCTCTGCTCTCACTGCAGTACACCAAGGGATGGGCTTGGATGAACGCAATGCGCAAATTCCCCTGTGAGCGGGATGAGAATCACCTGTCCACAGGTGATGCTCTACCTCCTCACAGATTCCTCACACATAGGCCTCCTTGTCCACCCTCAGTGCACGTACAGTTTTACGCCTCAGCTCCCTGAACAGCTCAGCTCTGCCATTCAGCCTGGCCCTGCGACTCTGGTCAATGGTATCCAGTGTCCCTTGAGAGACAAAATTCTTCTTTGCCCTGCGGTGAGTTCAAAGACATCCACCGGCAACATCAAGGACGGTGGTCTTGAAGGCACTCCACAACTCTTCAGGACCCCCCAAAACATCCAGACCCCCCAAGTGTCCACTCAGCCTGTTCGCAAACTCCTCAGCGACTCTTCATCCCTGAGCTTGCCAACATCCAGCCTCGGCTGGGATGGTACCATTCTCCAGGATTTAAGGTGCAGCTTTAGAGTTGCTACAACAAGCCTGTGGTCAGTAATGAGGAACTGAGCACTCCGGTAGACCCTGCAGTTCTGGATCATCCTCCAACGACCGTCAATGAGGACATGGTCAATCTCCTTTGCCACACCGCCAGCGTTGGAATACCAAGTCCAGCGATGAG